>NC_072423.2:114900089-115209285 GCF_028878055.3 Symphalangus syndactylus | reverse complement strand
TGGAAACATAGTTTTTGATTAAATTTTTTGAACAGGTAGTGCATTTACATATTTCAAATATCAAAAAGTATTTTTTTAATGCAATAAAAAATACTTCCTATTTCTGACCTCATCTGCTCGGTTCTTACCCCCTTCCCAGCTAATCAGATGTTAGTTTCTTGTTTATCCTTCTGGATAATTCTTACGCTAATACAGATATGTGCCCTTCTCTTCCTCCTTTTTTAGACAGTGATAATATTCTATGCACATTTTTCTGCACCTTGGCTCCTTTTTTTCCTTAATATCTTTTGCAAATCTTTTCATAAAGATCTTTCTTTCATACACACAAGCACACGTACTGTCTCTCAGTCTGACTCTCACTTTTAAAAATAATTGGTTGTTGTTCCTTAGTGGGAATTACGAAGGGAAGCAAGGACAGCCTGTGCTTCTGACAAGTAATCTCATAGAGTATTGAGGAGTCATGTCATTGCTGATTTGGCTCAATAATTTTGGCCCCTTCTGGTGATATGGTAACTAAAACAGTGATACTTCACATATACCTGCAAATGTTATATGTAAGAAATATGTCAGAAAGGATGTTAGGAAATATTTGGCACAGTTAAAAATACATTGATTTCTTTCTGATAATTTGGTAATTTGGGTCAGGGACTAGCTTGAAAGTTGCCTTTGCTTAGCAAGCTTTTCTTTGTAAAAATAGATTATGTAAACAAATTTTTAAAGGAATGCTTCAAATATTTGAGAGAACTAAATGGCATCAAGAATCCAAACACTTTGCTTTTCAAACTAGGTTTTGTGAGCATATTCATGGAGTTACAGAGGGTCACATACAGATTTTGTGTTTTCATTTTGATAATTAAAATCAGTATAAGCATCTGCTGGAGACATTTGCATTGTTATAACAAAATATTATAAAATAGCCTATATTCACTGGGAGTGGTGGCTCACGCCTGTAATCCCAGCACTTTGGGAGGCCGAGGCAGGCGGATCACCTGAGATTGGGAGTTTGAGACCAGTCTGACCAACATGGAGAAACCCCATCTCTACTAAAAATAAAAAATTAGCTGGGCGTGGTGGCACATGCCTGTGATCCCAGCTACTTGAGAGGCTAAGGCAGGAGAATCGCCTGAACCTGGGAGGTGGAGGTTGCGGTGAGCTGAGATCACGCCATTGCACTCCAGCCTGGGCAACAAGAGCGAAACTCCATCTCAAAAAATAAATTAAATAAATAAAATGGCCTGTCTTTACGTTGAGTATTGTGTTGTTACTAAGTATAATTACCTAAATTGATAGTTTTACCTTTCAAACTAGTATTTTTCAAATTAGGATCTATGGACATTTTCTCAGGGGTCTTTGAGAATTTTTTTTTTCTTTAAAAGATGTCTCAAGTTTGAGAAACACTATTTTAGAGGAATTTTGTATGTAGAAACAATCAATGTATTTAAGAGCAACCAACTTCATCTATTTATTAATAGGTTTTTAATACTCCTCTTTAAGCCTGTTTAAAGTGAGCAAGCTTCTGTTAGTTTTCTGATCATGTATAATGAATTTGTTTGAATTGTATTTTCATAATGACTTTTCCACTAATTTGAACTGACTTACTTCTCTCCAAGTTAACCTGAATTAGTGGGTTTCTGACGTGTTTCTTTATGTAATCAGTATAGTTAATTCTTAATTTTTTTTCTATTTAGGAATTGATTCTGAAGGCCATGCAGCTAACTTTGTAGAAACAGAACAAATTGTGCACTACAATGGGAGCAAAGCTTCATTTGTACAGGCAAGTTGTTGTGTCTGTTAGGCAGTCAGCGAGTTGGCCTTTTCTGCTTGGATTATAATTTTCTGTCATGTTGAAATTTCTGTCTTTTCCCTTCTCCTCCGTTCTTATTTTATCTACAGTGCAGAAAAAATTCACCCCAAAAAAGGAAAGTCCATTAATCTGGCACTAACCTGCTGCCATTTCCTGCCCTTAAATTAAATCCCTAGAGGAGAGGGTAGGCTAGGAGATGCAAAGAGAGTTATGGAAATGGAGCCATCTGTCTATTGAACCATTTACACGTATTCAGGGCAGTGATGATAGGACAAGCTGATGGCTTATAATTGACTTTACCTGCCACTGTGAGATGTCTCTTCTGTTGCCTTATGGAGTTGTGTACCACTTGCTGCTCCAGAGCGTTAGTGGCCAAATATATTCATATGTTCATAAACATATCCATTTGAAAATTAATAAAGCAGTTTTCTAATTTTTCATAATGCCAAATTATATAACAGATGTAACCTGTTAATTTTTACTCATAGATAAATTTAGAATTTCAAGGAAATAACTGTCTTACTACACAAATGCCATGTATGTAAAACTAGAAGGAGAAAAAGTTCTAAATGTTTTTCCATCAAATATGAACTTTAGGAGCAGATACTCGTGGACTTTTAAAATTGTTGGTAGGTTGTATTAATTTTTTCCCTTGCATATTCATTAATTTATATACCCTTGACAATAAGTAGGGTGAGAAAAACAAGTATGTTTGTGTTTCTTTTCTCATTTCTCTCTTTTCTTTTAGACTCGAGGATCAATACCTGTTTTCTGGTCCCAAAGACCAAACCTCAAGTACAAACCACTGCCACAGATCAGCAAAGTAGCAAATCACGTGTGTATCTTGCATGCCTTTTTTGTTGTCTAAAAATAGAAGCTTAATACCATTATAATTTGCATGTAAAGAATGTATTTATTCCCCATAAATCAGCATTCAACATCTTTGAGGCTCTTCTTCTTGGTTCCAGCACATAGTAAACCCCTAAACCAAAAGGTGTGTGGGTGGCATGTTAGAAATATAGAAAAACAAACTATGATTGAATGGCGTGGCAAGTAAGGATTTGAGAGTTCTCAGTAAGATTTGTAACTTTATGCTTTTTGAGTACTTAATATATTCCAATGAGGTTGTACTCAGAATTAAAGTGGTAGTGTTGCAGCTCAGAGTAAAATAGCTTATGATTACTAGATGACATTTACAATAGCTAGAAGACATAGTTCACATCCTGACATCATTCTTTTGAATATAGAAATAAGACATTTAAGGAGGTCCTTTAAAAATATAAATATTTAAATTATATTTATAAATTACATAATGTACTCCAGTAAAATATGTAACTTTTTTCCCTCTAGATGGACGGTTTCCAAAGGCATTTTGATTCCCAAGTAATTATTTATGGAAAACAAGTTATCATCAATCTGGTATGTTTCTTATGTTTCTTGGGGGGAAAAAAGCCTTAACTTTTTCTCGACAGAAAATTTACTATTTTAACCATTTTTAAGTGTACAGTTCAGTGGCATTAAGTAGTTCGTAATGTGCAGCCATCATCACTGTTCATTTCCACAACATTTCATCATACCAGACAGAAACTCTACCCATTAAACAATTAACTTCTTATTACATCCCTCCCCACAGCCCCTGGTAATTCTATTTTACTTTCTGTCTCTCTGAATTTGTCTATTCTAAGTACCCTCATGTAAGTGGAATAATACAATGTTTGTCTTTTTTAGTGTTTTTAAGGTTCATCCATCTTGTAGCATGTATAGAATTTCATTCTTTTTTTAAGACTGAAGAATATTCCATTGTGTGTGTGTGTGCTCATTGGCCATCTGTGTATCTTCTTTGGAGAAACGTCTATGTAAATCCTTTGGCTGTTTTTTAATCAGGTTGTTTTTTGTTTGAGTTGTATTCATTCTTTATGAAGTCTGGATATTTATGTCTTAGCAGACAGGTGCTTTACAAATATTTTCTCCCACTCTTTAGGTTGATTTTTTAACTCTCTTGACAATGTCCTTGGTATACAAATTGCTTAAGTCCAGCTTATCTAATTTTCCTTTTGTTGCCTCTGCTTTCGGTGTCAAATTCAAGAAATTGTCACCAAATCCAATAACATAAAGTTACCCCTGTATTTTCTTTTTAAGAGTCTTTATAGTTTTAGATCTTACAGTTAGGTCTTTGGTCTGTTTTGAGTTAATTTTTGTTTTGTGTATGTGTGTCTGTGTATTACTTCTTAACACTGCACATGAGTTAATTTTTGTATATGGTGTAGGTGTAAGAGTCCAACTTCATTCTTTTGCATATGGATGTCCAGTTTTCCCAGCACCATTTATAAAAAGACTGTTCTTTTCCTTTGAATAGTCTGTCACCCTAATAAAAAATCAGTTGAACATATATGTAAGGTCTTATTTTGAGGCTCTGTTCTATTCCATCGGTCTCTGCATCTGTCCTTATGACAGGATAACACTGTTTTGGTTAGTACAGCTTTGTGTAATAAGTTTTAAAATCAGGAAGTGTGATAATTGCAACTTCCTTCTCCTTTTGCCAGATTATTTTGGCTACTTGAAATCCCTTGAGATTGCTTATGAATTTTAGGCTTGGTTTTTCTATTTCTGCAAACAATGTCATTGGGATTTTAGTAGCAATTGCATTGAATTGACAGATTGATCACTTTGAATAGCACTGTCATCTTAATAATGTTGTTTGTCAGTCCATCAACTCAGATGTCTTTTCATTTATTTATGTTTTAAAACATTTCTTTCAGCAATATTTTGCAGTTTTCAGTGTACATGCATTTCACCTCCTTGTTTAAATATATTTTTGAGTATTTATGCCTGAGTGGTGTTTTTTTGTTTGCTTTTTGCTATTGTAAATGAAATTGTTTTTGTACTTTCCTTTTTGGATATTTCATTGTTAGTATATAGAAATGCAACTGATTATTGTGTCTTGATTTTTGTATGCTCCAACTTTGTTGAATTTCTTATCTCCAATTGCTATTTTGCAGAATTTTTAGGGTTTTCTATATATTAGGATCATGTCACCTGTGAACAGAGATAATTTTACACTTCCTTTCCAATTTGGATGCCTTTTTTTTTCTTGCCTAATTGCTGTTGCTAGAACTACTAATACTGTGTTGAACAGAAATTGTGAAAGCAAGCATCCTTGTCTTATTCCTTTTCTTAGGAGAAAAACTTTTGGTCTTTCATCATTAAATATGATATTAGCTGTGGGTTTTTCACATAATGGCCTTTATGTTGAGGAACTTTTCTTCTTTTTCTAAGTTATCCAGTTGAGTGTTTTTATCAAGAAGGGGTGTTGAATTTTGTCAAATACTTTTCTGTATCAATTGAGATGCTTGTTTGTTTTTTTTCCCTTCATTCTACTAGTGTGGTATACCGATTGATTTTTGTATATTGAACCAGCCTTACATTGTGGGAATAAATCTCTTTGGTCATGGTATATACTTTTTAAATATGCTGCAGAATTTGGTGTGCTAGTGTTTGGTTGGGGATTTTTACATTAATATTCATAAAGGATATTGGCCTGTAGTTTTCTTTTCTTGTAATATCTTTGTCTGGTTTTGATATCAGGATAACCTTATCTTTACAGAATAAGTTAGAAAGTGTTCTCTCTTCTTCAGCTTTCTGGTAGAGTTTGAGGAAGACTGGTGTTAATTCTTTAAATTTTGGTAGAATTCACTGGTGAGTTCACTAGTAAAGCCATCTAGTCCAGGCTTTTCTTTGTTAGGAGACTTTTTTTTTTTCCTGTTTGTTTTCATTACTGATTCAATCTCCTTACTATGTATTGGTCTATTTAGATTTTCTATTTTTTCATGATTCAGTTTTGGCAGATTATATGTCTAGGAATTTGCCCATCTGGGTTATCCTACTTGGCATACAGTTGTTCATAGTATTCTCTTAAATCCTTTTTACTTTTCAGAAATTGCTAGTAATGTCCACTGTCACTCCTGATTTTAGTAATTTGAGTCTTTTGTTTTGTTTTGGTCATTCTAGCTAAGAGTTTGTGAATTTTATTGATCTTTTCGAAGTTCAACTTTTATTGACTTTATTGTTTTTATATTTTCTATTTATCTCCACTCTGATATTTATTATTTCCTCTGGTAGCTTTGGGCTTAGTTTGCTCTTCTTTTTCTTGTTCCTTAAAGTGTAAAATTAGTTTATTGCTTTGAGGTTTTCTTTTTTAATGTATGCATTTACAGCGACAAATTTTCCTCACCACTGCTTTTGCTTTATTTCATACATTTGGTATATTGTGTTTTTGTTTTCATTTGTCTCAGGTATTTTCTAATTTCTCTTGCTGGGATTTTTTCTTTGAACCAGTGGTTCAGTATGTTGTTTGTTTTTCACGTTTGTGAAATTTCTAGTCTTCCTTCTATTCTTGACTTATAGCTTTCTGTTGTGATCAGAATATGTACTTAATGTGATTTGAATTTTTAAAAATGTGTTAAAACTTGTTTTGTGGCCTAGAATATAGTTTGTCTTAGAGAATATTTCATGTGTACTTGTAAAAAATGTGTATTCTGCTGCCATTGGGTAGAGTAATATGGTCTGATTGGTTTATGATGGTTTTTAAATTCTCTATTTTCTTATTCGTCTCTGTCTGATCTATTGTTGAAAGTAGGGTATTGAAGTTTCCTACAATTTTTTAAAATTATTTATTTATTTTTGGAGATGGCATCTCACTCTGTCGCCCAGGCTGGAGTGCAGTGGCATGCCTCCCTGGTTCGTGCCATTCTCCTGCCTCAGCCTCCCAAGTAACTGGGACTACAGGCGCCCACCACCATGCCCAGCTAATTTTTTTGTGTTTTTAGTAGAGACGGGGCTTCACCATGTTAGCCAGGGTGGTCTCAATCTCCTGACCTCGTGATCCGCCCACCTCGGCCTCCCAAAGTGCTGGGATTACAGGTGTGAGCCACCACGCCCAGCCCCTACTATTATTATATAATTTTCTGTTTCTCCCTTCAGTTCTGTCAGTGTGCTTCATTATATTTTCAGGCTGTCATGGTTTGTTGCATATATGTTTATAATTGTATCTTCTTGGAAAATTGACCATTTAATCAATAAACAATGTTCTTTTTTTGTCTTTTGTAACAATGTTTCACTTAGAGTGTATTTTGTCTGACACTAGTGTAGTTATTCCAGCTCTTTTTTGATTACTATTTGCACAAAATATCTTTTTTCATCCTTTTTGTTTCAACCTATAAGTGTCTTTAGGTCTAACTAAAGAATCTCTTAGAGACAGCATGTAGTTAGATCATATTTTTTTTCCATTTTGCCAGTCTACTTGTTTTTATTGGAGAGTTAATCTATTTACATTTAAAGTAATTACTGATAAGGATTTACTTCTGCTATTTTGTTATTTGTTTTCTGTGTGTCCTATAGCTTTTTGTTCCTCATTTCCTCCATTACTGTCTTTTTTTTTTTTTTTTTGAGACGGAGTCTCGCTCTGTCGCCCAGGCTGGAGTGCAGTGGCGCCCTCTCGGCTCACTGCAAGCTCGGCCTCCCGGGTTCATGCCATTCTCCCGCCTCAGCCTCTCCGAGTAGCTGGGACTACAGGCGCCCGCCACCACGCCCGGCTAATTTTTTTGTATTTTCAGTAGAGACGGGGTTTCACCGTGGTCTCGATCTCCTGACCTCGTGATCCGCCCGCCTCGGCCTCCCAAAGTGCTGGGATTACAAGCGTGAGCCACCGCGCCCGGCCTACTGTCTCTTATTGTGCTTAGTTGATTTTTTTTTTTTTTGGTAGTGATATATTTTGATTACCTTCTCATTTTCATTTGTGTATATTCTGTAGCTGTTTTCTTTGTGGTTACCATGAGGATTACATATAACATCCTAATGTTATAAGTATCTAATTTGGATTGCTACCAGAAGCATATAAAAGCTCTATTCCTGTAAAGCCTTCATGCTTCCTTTTTATGTTGACATTTCAAATTGCATCTATATATTGTGTTTCAGTAACATCAATATATAATTATTTTTATGCAGTTGGCTCTTATTTATGTATATATGTATTTATTTTTTAGAGAAAAGGTCTTGCTCTGTTGCCCAGGCTTGCGTGCAGTGGCACGATCATAGCTCTGTGTAATCTTGAACTCCTGGGCTGAAGGAATCCTCCCACTTCAGCTTCCTGAGCAGCTAGGACTATAGGCACATACCACCATCTTGGCTAAGTTTTTTGTGTTTTTTATAGAGATGGGGGTCTCACTATATTGCCCAGGCTGGTCTTGAACTCCTGGCCTCAAGCCATCCTCTTGCCTCAGCCTACCAGAGCACTAGGATTACAGATGTGAGCCACCATTCCTGACTGCATTTGACTTTTAAATCCCGTAGAAATAAAAAGTGGAGCTACAGACCAGGATTTCAATAATACTTGCTTTTATATTTACCCTTGCCTTTACCTTTTTGGATTTATTTATTTATTTATTTATTTATTTATTTATTTTTTGAGATGGAGTCTCATTCTGTCACTCAGGCTGGAGTACAGTGGCACAGTCTCGGCTCACTGCAACCTCTGCTTCCTGGGTTCAAGCGATTCTCCTGCCTCAGCCTCCTGAGTAGCTGGGATTACAGGTGTGGGCCACCACACCCAGCTAATTTTTTTATTTTTGGCGGTGACAGGGTTTTGCCATGTTGGCTAGGCTGGTCTCAAACTCCTGACCTCAAGTGATCTGCCCATCTCAGTTTCCCCAAGTGCTGGGATTACAGGTGTGATCTACTGTGCCCAGCCTGTTGGAAATTTTTATATCTCTGTATAGCTGCAAGTTACTGTATAGCATCCTTTCATTTCAACCTGAAGGATTCCCTTTAGCATTTCTTATAGATTGGGTTTAATAATGAACTACCTCAGGTTTTGTTTATCTAGGAATGTCTTAATTTTTCCTTCATTTTTAAAGGACGTTTTGCCAGATACAGAATTCTTGGTTGACAGTTTTTTTCTTCTTCCAGCTTTTAAAATATATGATCCCACTGTCTTCAACCTCCAAGATTTCTAATGAGAAATTGGCAGATAATCCCACTGAGAATCTCTGTGTGTGATGAGTCTCCTCTCTCTTGCTGCTTTTCCGGATTCCGTTTTTGTCTTTCAACTATGTGATTATAATGTTTTTGGTGGGTGGGTCTCCTTAGAGTTCAGAGCTTGGGTTTGTAGATTCATATGTTTCATCACATTTGGTAAGGTTTTGGCTTTTTTTTTTTTTTCTTCAAATAATCTCTCTCCCCTTTTCTCTCTCTCTTCCTGGAATTCCCACAGTGCTAAATATTTTATTTCACTTTTTGTACTCTTTTGCTCCAGAATTATTTTTTGGCTTCTTATAATAATTTTTCTATCTTTGTTGATATCCTTATTTTGTTTATGTATTGTTTTCCTGATTTCTTTGTTTGTCTGTGTTTCCCCTTAGTTCTTTGAGTGTTTTTAAGACAGTTGCTTTAAAGTCTTTGTCTAATAAGCCAAGTCCTGTCTTGGCTTCCACAGGAACAATTTCTGTCAATTTCGTATGTTCCATTGAATGAGCCATGTTTTTCTGTTTATTTTTGTACCTGTGATTTTTTTTAAAATTATGTTTGATTATTATAATATTATAACTCTGGAAATCAGAGTCTTCTTTTCCCCTAGGGTTTGCTGGGGTTTTTTGTTTTATTTGAATAAAGACTCTACTAATCCATTTTTTTTTTTTTTTTGAGACTTTTCCAAACTATTTTTGCCAAAACTGTTTCTTATTGTGTATGTTCACTGAGGTCTGTTCCTTTTGCTTCTATTCAGCTGTTTTGACAGGTTTCACTGAATTCCAAGAACTGAAATAGACAAACTAACAAAAAAAGAAAGCAAAAATGAGAGAACAACCCTGTCCCCCATTCTTTGCAGACTTGCTGTATGCTGGGGCAGTCCTTTACTGAGTAGCCAGGCCTGCTGTGAGCCTAGGGATCAGTCTGTGGTAAAGGTTTAAGGTCTTCTCAGGACTCTTCTGAGCATGCATCTTGCCTGGTTATGTGGGTGGCCTTCAAAACTCCTTCATATACATGGCTGCTTTTGAAAGTCCTAATTTCCCAAGAATTATCACCAAGCTTCTTCTCCAGCCTTTAGATGGTCTATTGTATGTCTCCATACAGAATTTTTTGCCTCAGGCATCCATTGGTTTGTGTTCCTCTTGTAGCTTTTACAAGCAGTGGTCACCATTTTTACTGCCCGTGTTCAGAGATAGTGGGACAGAGACGAGTTAGTCCTTCATGTTACAACAGATATACACAATTCTTTGCAGATAAAGTCTGGTCTGCTTCCTCTAGTTTGATGAGGGGAACTGAGAACCCAGTTATTCCCTTGTAAGACTAGGGTTGTCACCACTCTGGGGAGGGGCTGGGTCAAGGACAAGTTAAATGCCACAAAACTTTCCCACCATTTTGAAAGTGACTTTTTCTTTATTGGATGCTTGGGTGGGTTACTATAAAACCTTTGATCGTTTTTCAGAGCTCCTACAAAGTTGGCTCAGACAGCTTCTGGGTTTTTTTTGATGTTTCTGTGGGAGAATGATGAGAGCTTAGAGCTTCCTAGTTTGTCCTTTTTCTGATACAACTCTCTCCTTTGAAATAAACTGAAAACTATGGTGTTTGAAATTTTTTACAGATTAACCAGAAGGGCTCAGAGAAGCCACTTGAGCAGACATTTGCAACAATGGTGTCTTCTTTGGGAAGTGGAATGATGAGGTACCTCACTAGAAATCTGTTGCAGGTCTTTTCAGATCAGATGTGCACTTACATATGTGCATGATTACATACAGCTCACTAGACATATGTTTCAGCTTGCATTTTTTTCAATAGTAGATCAAAGCATGATATTTTGTTGGCTTGAAATTTCTCTAGCATAATTTATGTTGCAGAATCACTTCTTTTCAGTCAAGTTTTGAGTTTAGTCTCTGATTAAAATTCCCTCATTGAGGCTTTGTGCTCCAGAGAGTTTCCATAGATAATACTTTGCCACTAGAATTGTCTTAAGGAATTTGGACTAGGCCTCTTTGCAGTGCATACCTGATTGCTGTACTTGAGCTTACTTCACTAGCATTTGTTGTGTTTCTCCTCTACTCCTCCTGAGGGCCCCAGAAGAACCTGTGAGGATAGATATATGCATATATTTTCATGTTTATATCTGCACATGTCATATATATATATTTTTTCTCTGCTAGGTATGAGCATGAGAAGGGATGTGTGTGTGCGTGTAGTATATGTATAGTGATAAACCCAGAGTGAAGGAGGTTCTAGTGTTCCCAAGAAATATGTATGCACTGATATAAAGAGGAAAATCAGCTTATGAAGGTATTATTAATAGAAGGAAAATGAATGATCGCTGGTCTGTTTCTGAATATCTTTTCTTTTGGTAGATACATTGCCTTTGACTTCCATAAGGAATGTAAAAATATGAGATGGGATCGACTGAGTATTTTATTGGATCAGGTAGCAGAAATGCAAGATGAATTAAGGTAAGCTATATTATTTCCTTAAGGAGGTAGAGGGAAGAGGTATATCTATCAGTCATATTTTATTATGCGTCATCCAGCAGACTTACAAATACAGTTCACTGGATTGTCATTGCTTGTCTATACTATTTTATTATTTTTAATTTCTTTACTGGAAAGATGAGACTTGGTGACTTCAAAGTATTTTTAAATTCTTAAAAATGACCCAAGGCCAGGTGTCTTCATATTTTTATAAATTATCTACCACACATTTACAAATTTTTATATAGTTGAACTTGGTTTACTAATATTTTGTTTCCGCTAGACATTCTATCACAAGTATTTTGTTGTTAAACTGTACAGTGTCTGTAATGATAGTGTTTAATGGCTTTTCTGTATTCTGTTTTGTCATAACATAGTTCTAAGAAAGTGCTTTTCTTCACCCTGAGCACCTGGTTTATTTCCTTTCCTCTTTCTATCATGAAAGATTGTGGTGCCATGAATCATTATATATATTTTACATCTGTTAAATTTATTTCTTTAAAAAAATTCTTCAGAGTAGGATTAATGGATCAAAGGGTCTGAATGTCTTTGCAGTACTATATTATCATTGGTTCAGGTTTATCGTACTCTATACATGTCAGTCTTTACCGATTTTAAAGCCAGAAGAAGGAATCTGTAAATCATACTACCATTTTCTTCTGCCTGTGTGTGATAGTTGTAAACCTGGCAACCCAAATGCACTTTTTAATTTGTTACACAATAATATAGTAAAACCTCTTTGATAGACATTTGCTCAGTTTTCAAAAATATCTTTTTATATACATTAGGTAATCAACTACAGTTATTTAAATCTGCTTTTTTTCTGTGAGGTTTTGTCACAAACACAGAAGGGAAATTGACCTCCTCTTGTTGGCCAATCAGAGAAAACATTGGCTGGCCCTGGCATGTTGTTGGAGGAGGTAGTTCCTTGGGTTCACCCATTAACTGCTGCCATACAAGAGTGTAAGAAAGGAGAGTTGACTCCAGAGTCTGTGTTTGTAGCCGTTCACTGTGGTCCACAGGGAGAGCAGAGCTTTCACTGGTGACTTTCAGATGATCTCTCAAGACTTTTCTAAGGGTTTTTGGGGTAGTGGAAAGAATCTGGGCTTTGGGATCCAACACACCTTGGTTTGAATTTGTTTTTCTCTTAGTAGTAATATGACCCAGGGCCACTTAGTTATCTTCAGACTTTGGTTTCTTCATATGTGAAGTGGAGATGATAACTTACTGTATAGTTTAAGCAATAATATTTATAACATATCTAGGATTTTATAAGTATTAATGGGGTACAAACACACATACACACCCTTGCACACACATATATGTACACCAACTCTAAACAAACCTTACCAATTCTGCGTGATCCATATGTAGATTTTTCATCCTAACACATTCTTCCAGGCTCTTATTCCTGAGGTCATGATTTGTATTTAGCCCTTGATGAATCTGTTGCATTTTCTTCCTCCTTTTGGATTTTGAAGAATAGTTTCAATATTTAATATTATCCGGTATTCATTGTTTGCTGTGTTCCATACACTGTGCTAAGTACTTTATGTGCATTATGTGTTATCTCATTCAAACCTTAGAGAAGCCTAATGGTGGTGCTGCTGTTACCTCCATTTTGTGGATGAAAAAGCTTACTATTTAAAGTTCTATAGTTAGTAAGTTGCGTATGATGCTAAGGCTAGCAAACAGATGGTTTGCTTCCTGAATCCATATTCTTAACCACCACACTGTGTGTTGTCAGATTTTTGAATTCATAGAATTATCAAGGAGCTTGTTAAAGAAAACATGGGAACTGGTAACTGTGGTTGGTTGTAGTACAGACATCTGGGTGTTTAAGGGGAGAAAGGGAAACTGATTTTTCAAATAATACCCAATTGTTCTTTATAAATCTTGTACTATTTGCATGTATTACCCATTTAAGAATTTTTTTTTTTTTTTTTGGCTGGGGGCTGTGGCTCATGCCTGTAATCCCAGCACTTTGGGAAGCCAAGGCAGACGGATCACCTGAGGTCAGGAGTTCAAGACCAGCTTGGCCAACATGGCAAAATCCCATCTGTACTAAAAATACAAAAATTAGCCGGGCATGGTGGTGAGTGCCTGTAATCGCAGCTACTCAGGAGGCCGAGGCAGGAGAATCACTTGAACCTGGGAGGCAGAGGTTGGAGTGAGCTGAGATCATGCCACTGTGCTTCAGTCTGGGCAACGGAGGGAGATTCCATCTCAAAAAAAAAAAAAAAAATTGTAAAAGCATTAAAACAATTTTTTTTTAATTTAGATACAGGATATTGCTCTGTCACCCAGGCTGGAGTGCAGGGGTGTGATCATAGTTCACTGCATCCTTTAACCCTTGAGCTCAAGTGATCCTCCCACTTTAGCCTTCTGACTACAGGTATGCACCACCATGCCTGGCTACGTTTCTGTTCTTTTAGAAGCAGGGACTCGTTATGTTGCCCAGGGTGGTCTCGAACTCCTGAGCTCAAGTAATCCTTCCGCCTCAGCCTCCCAAGTAGCTGGGATTACAGGCATGCGCCACCATGCCCAGCTAAAAGTATTTTTAATGCAAAATATTCAGTCCTTGCCTCAGAGATTCTGATTCAGTTGATCTCAAGGCCAGGAATTTTTTTTCACAAGCAACCCAGAGGATTCTAAAGATAGTATATGAATCATAAAGCCCTGACATCTAGGGATATAGTTGGAATAATTATGTTAGAGGAAACCCTCATCTGGCTTTGGGAAACACGATTGATTTGCACAGCAACCTTTTTAATACTCTTAACTCTACTTTTTCACGTCTTTGGGGTGAGATGATCTCTAATCTTCAGCCATTTTTTGGATGGGGGGCTGTCTTGCCTCAGCCATTTAGACTTCTTTTTGGTCTAGGATAATCACATATGCCTGACCACACATTCCTGTCTGACCTTTTAATTTACAGTTTTTAATAATGTCACTGAAATGAGACCCATGTTGTAAGAATTAAGTCCTTAGTAAATCTGACCTACTTTGGTATGAGAGTGTTTATACAAATGTGTTTTAGTTATTTTCTAGTGGACTCTGCTGGCCAGGTGGTGGCAAACCAGGAAGGCGTGTTCCGAAGCAATTGCATGGATTGTCTAGATAGAACCAATGTGATCCAGAGTTTGTTAGCTCGTCGTTCACTTCAGGCCCAACTTCAGGTGCGAATGCTTTTTTTTTTTTTTTTTAATTGAAAAACAACACAGCAAAAAATTAAACATCTTCTTTAAAACCCAGTAACAAAAAATATTCACATCGCCCACACCCTAACCCAGCTCTTTTTATTTTTGTGTCTTGCCCATGGATGTAACATTTTCCATAACTAGGGTCAGACTGTGTATGCAGTTTTCACTTTTGCCATTTTCCCTTAGCATTTATGTAATCACAGTTTCTGATGGTTGTATTGTTGTGCCATAATTTACTAAGCCATTCAGATTGCTACATTTTTGGTTTATAAATAACACTGTAGAGAATGTATCTGTATATGTTATTATTAACTTGAATTATTTCCTTCATGTTAATTCCTAGAAGTGGAATTACTGGGTTAAAGAGAATAAATATATTATTTTCCAAGAGCGTCATACCAGTTTACACTGACACCAACAATGAATAAGTAAATCCATTTCATTGAACTCTTTGCAGCATTCAATATTTTAATTTTAATTTTTTTTTTTTTTTCCTTGAGACAGGGTCTGGCTCTGTTGCCCAGGCTGGAGTGCAGTGGTGCAATCTTTTTTTTTTTTTGAGACGGAGTCTCGCTCCGTTGCCCAGGCTGGAGTGCAGTGGCGCAATCTCGGCTCTCTGCAAGCTCTGCCTCCCGGGTTCACGCCATTCTCCTGCCTCAGCCTCTCCGAGTAGCTGGGACTACAGGCGCCCGCCACCACGCCTGGCTAATTTTTTTGTATTTTTAGTAGAGACGGGGTTTCACTGTGGTCTCGATCTCCTGACCTCGTGATCCGCCCGCCTCGGCCTCCCAAAGTGCTGGGATTACAAGCGTGAGCCACTGCGCCCGGCCTTGTGGTGCAATATTGGCTTGCTGCAACCTCTGCCTCCTAGGCTCAAGCCATCCTACCTACCTACAACAAAGCTGGTGCTACAGGTGTGTGCCACCACGCCTGGCTAATTTTTGTATTTTTTTGTAGAGACAGGATTTCACCATGTTGCCCAGGTTGTTCTCAAATCCCTGGGCTCAAGCAGTCTATCTGCCTCAGCTCCCAAAGTGCTGGGATTACAGGCTTGAGCCACTGTGTCTAGCCTCTTTTTTTTTTTCTATTTCATTAATACAAAAGTAGCACCTCAAGATTGTTTCTATTTATCTCTCTCTTATTACTAGCAAGGGATATTGACTCCAAAGTAAAAAGTTTCTGACACAGCTTTGCTTTACCACTAGACTATGCTGATGAGAAAAATAGTTTTTTTCTTCTGTGTATATTTGGAATGAAAAAGATGTAGAGCCCCAGTTTTTAAATCACATTGGCATTTGTTGTGAGGGGCAGACAATGCATACCACATGGTTTCCTGTTCAGGTAATTAGTAAGCATTCAACTTTATTTCTGACAATTGTATGATACCGAGAAAGAAATTATGGAGGTAAAATACCCCCTTCAGAATGAATTGTTCTTGAATCTTAAAGTCACACCTGCCAGAAGAGTGCTGTCCCTGTTGGAGTAGTCTGTAGTTTGTATTGTGCTATGTCCTCGTCTGTTGGAAGGTCTTCTGAGTGTAGTTTTTAATAGAAACAATATTAGGAATGGTTTGGTTCCATGGCTGATTAACCAAAACTTACTGGACTAGGCTCTGCAATCCATATTTTACAATTTTACATGCTATATATAGTATTATGAAACCTAACCAACCTTCAGAGAGTGGGGGCAGGAGCCTCTCCAGCAGCTTTGCCTACTAGCGTAGGGACTGTCTCCTTGTGCCTCTCCAAGTCTGCCAATGAAGGCAGAATTCTTACCTAGCTGAAGGTCACCAAGGTGGCTCTTGTGCTGTGTCTAAGGGTGGGAATGACTCCCTCTGAGGTGGAGATGAGGTGTCATCTGAGGTAAGCAATGAAGATGGTGGTTCTCAGAGGTGATGGTCTGAGACAAGGCAGGGACTTGTCATCTGTGGTTGGTGGTCTCCAAAGGGGAGTCCGTAGAGGGGATTCAGGGGGCCCAGCAACCCCGGGATATTCTATGTCTGTGTGTGTGCACTTTTGGGGAGGTAGATTAGGTGGCATTCATCAGATTCTCAAAGGTCCGTGGGACAGAGGGTAAGGCTGGGGTGACTCGGGTGAAGAAGTTGAGGGATGATGCATATGAGGGGGTCTCAAGGGGTAGAGGCAGTGGAAGACTGGGGGTAAGAGGGAGGGAGGAAGTAGCGGTTGAAATCCTATAGCAGCTTTCACTCTCCCTTCTGACCCTCTCTCTGAGTATAGTGCTGCTGCTGTCCCTCAAGGGAGTGTGGGGGCTGCAAGGCAAAGGTGCCCTCAGGAGAGGCTTTGCAGTCTGCCCTGGGCAGGAGAGGGCTGCTGCGAGCTGGGGCCCCCTATAGACAACAGACATTTCTGGCCTGCATCCAGCAACCAGGAACCATGAGATAAAATTTGGGGACTGCTTTTTCTTCCTAAATCATGTCTGCTAAAATCTATTACACATAAATCTGGGTGTGGTTTTTATTCCAGAGACTAGGAGTTTTGCATGTGGGACAAAAGCTTGAAGAACAAGATGAATTTGAGAAGATTTACAAAAATGGTAGGTCATTTCTTTAATATAGACAAAGTTGCTCAAATTTTGAAATAAATTAATATTCTGGATTTAGAACTTTGTTTGTCATCTTAATCATTATCAGCTGTTTTTACTTTTTTCTACAGCCTGGGCTGACAATGCAAATGCTTGTGCCAAGCAATATGCGGGAACTGGTGCCTTGAAGACTGACTTTACCAGGCAAGCCATGCTTTTAAAATAGCATTCCACATCAGTAGTTCACAGTCCTGGTGCTTTTAAAAATCACCTGGGCAGCTTTCAGACAGCAGCAGCAATAGCAGCAAGACTCCAGCATCTGGGCCTCACTTGAGACCTGTGGAGTCAGGATTTCTGGGAAGTGAGGCCCGGGTACTGGTGTGTTCTTAGCCACCCTGGGAGATTCTGATGCTTGGGGAGGGTTGAGAGCCACTGCCCCACAGTGCTTCTCAGACCTGACTGTGTACCTGAAGCACCAGTCTTGAGATGTGCTCTAAAAAGCACCCAGGTGATGCTGATGCTGCTTTCAAAGACCACACTGAGTAAGGAGGAATTAGAACATTTTGAATGTATTATGCATGCAGTGGCTCTTTTTCTGCTGTGTGGGTTCCCTGGGAGCAGAATAAGATTTCTAGTCTGTTTGCTGTGTCCTACCACTTAACCTGGGCTATGTATTTCTCTTCATATTTCTTATCTTTGCAGCTGGAATTAGTATGTTTCTTTGTGCCTCCTTTGGTAATATTTTAGAAAGAAAATAGGTATTTCTTGGACCTACAAGTGATTTCTTTTGTGAAGTATCTGTATTTTCAGGGATAGTTTTCAAAATCTGTCACTCACTTATTTCTATACCTTATGCTTATTGGCCATAAAACAGTGTGAGAATTCAGTGTACAAACCTGTAACTTAAAACTTAACCTCTTTAACCAGAACTGGAAAGAGAACTCATTTGGGACTTATAATGGATGGCTGGAACTCAATGATACGATATTATAAGAACAACTTTTCCGATGGATTTAGACAAGTAAGTTTGTATTTGATGCTTTCCTGGCATTAGGCGGTTGTATCTTTGCATTGTTCATCACTAATGTTATCTCACATTGAGTTTACGAATTTCTTCCTTTCTGTTCTAGGATTCCATAGACTTATTTCTTGGAAACTATTCAGTGGATGAATTAGAATCTCATAGTCCTTTAAGTGTTCCAAGGGATTGGAAATTCCTGGCTGTAAGAAACCATTTTATATTTTTCAAGTTTTTAAAAGCATTGTGTGTGAAGGTATAGATGGTTTCAGTCTCCTTAATTTAAAACATTATATGTTGTTTTATATTTCATTACATGAAATATAAATACTTAAGTTTTCCAAAGAGGTCAGGCTGAGGAGTACAGTAACTGTGGAGCATTTGTTTTCTTTTCCTGAGACTGTCTCACACATCCTTTTCATGTGAATTCACATAAGCAAAGGGAATGTGGAAGCTTTCTCATTTCAGGAAAACTTCAGTTCTCTTACATTGAGGGAATTGCCAGAGACAAATGTGTTACATGGAAGGCAAAGTTTATTTTTGATGCTTCTCTCCCTTTTGACTCCTCTGTTCACCAGACTCTGCAAGAGCCGCTCTGGATTTTCTTTCCAGTGGGTCAAGTGCCCTGGAATGGAAGGGAGGCCTGGTGTTCTAGGTCCTCATCTTGGGCATCCTCCTTCCATTTAGCACTCTTTGGCTTGGAGCAAAAGCATGCTTCTTCCGATCTTACCACATCCCCCATCTAAAGTCTAGGGCAGTTGTGATTGAACCCATAAATAATAATGTTTTGTTGACAAAAGATATTAGCTGTCTATTAGCTGACAGATAAGTTTTATTCTTTTCCCAAGCAATGCATGCACAACTGATTTTGCAGCCATTGATTAGCATTCTTAAATGATGATCTCTTTCTATTGTCTTTTCCAGTTGCCTATTATCATGGTTGTTGCCTTTTCAATGTGCATTATCTGTTTGCTTATGGCTGGTAAGTCTGCTCCACACGTTTATTTCTTAGTTAGAATGTTGACCTTCCTTTTACAACATCGTAAGTTTTTGAGTTCGCTGAACACTTGATGTTTCCCTATTAAATTTAATGGGTAAAGTGGAGTAGATGAAATTTGTCATTAGATGTGACAGGAAGAAACATAACATACCTAGTAGTTTGATGGTTGTCTTTTTTTTTTAACCTCAGATTTTAAAAACATGTTTTTCTTATTACTGTAAACCAATGAGTGTCTGAGACAGGTCTCAGTCAGTTTAGAGGCTTAATTTGCCAAGGCTGAGGACCTGCCTAGGAAAAAGAGACACAAGCTACAGTAGGATCAGTGTCCTGTGCTTTTTCCAAAGAGGGTTTTAAGGACTTCAGTATTAAATGGGGAAAGAGTGTACAGGAGGGGAAGGAGGAATGGAAACCAAAGGGGAGGGTAGGTAGTAAGATAAGTGGTCACATTCTTGTGAGGCTTTGATTAGCACTCACTGAATCCATGTTACATGTGAAAGGACAGGGTAGAGGAACACACAATTATGCATTCATCTCCTGCTCTGTAAATCTGCATTTTATGTAAGACAAAGTAGGTAAAGAAGTCAGATCTGCATTTGTTTTGGGGTGGGCGGAGGGATGATTTTCTAGTCGTGTCTTTAAATAAGACTAGAAATTAAATAAACTGTTAATTTACATTGTCAGGGTGAGGGAGATTCAACAGGACTATCTTTTAGGGTAAAGATTTTGGGGCCCACAAGGAGTTTGCTTGTGACAGTTTGTGAGGGTGGCCATCTGTGAGGATATGTGGCCCACTATCTTTGCAGCTGTTTACTTAGGAACAAAAGAAGGGTAGTTTTGTGAGACTCAGTTCCCAAGTTTATTTTTCCTTTGGCATAGTAAATTTGGAGTCCTGAGATTTTATTTTCCTTTTACATTACCAAAGTAATTCATAGTAATTATAGAAAGCACACGTGGGCAGAAAAGGAGAAAATATTATTTGTCATCATACCTTTGAGAGAGAAACTAACCACTCTTAATGTTTTGATGTTTTAATCTTTATAAGTGTCTGTGATTTTTTTTTTCAAAAGTGAGATAGGTATTTTCATTATATGCTTTTTTTCACTGAGCAGTATGTTTTCCCATGTTCTTAATTGCTAATGGCTGCAAAGTATTCCATTTATGGATGTATAGTTTAACCAACTCAAATGTTAATAGATTAAGATATTACTTATCATTAAATTTTAAAGGTTGAGAGTAAAATTGCCTAAGAACCTGAGGAGACAAGGTCTTTACTGGTTTTCTTTTTTCTCTTAATATTTTGCTACGTTACTGAGTTAATAAAGCATTTAAGATTAAAGTGAGAAGAATGTATTCTTTATTCTCCTTTGAGTAATGTCCTGTACTTTGGAGGTTTGAGTCTGAGACTTGGTGTATTGGACCTTGGAGGTGCAATCCTAGTCACTCTGAAAGAAGAGGCACCTTCCAGCCTTCATCCTCTATCCTGAATTCGTTGAGCCAACCTCTCTCTGAATTCCACCATCCTCGGGGCACCATTAATATGCTCCCCTCTCACAGAGTGTCTCTCCCACACAGAAGTCTTCACCTTCTATTTAGATTTCCACAGCACTCCTGGTCCTCTCTCCCGGCACTTTCCTTTTTTAACCCCATTAATACATAGGGAGTAATTTTTCAGAGGTGGTATACCTCTTTAGTGTACCTGACATACCCAGTGTGTATTTCTTTTTGGATGGTAATGATTTGCATACTCGTTTGTTTTTTTCACTGGATCAGCAACTTTTTGAAGGTAAAGACTGTGTCTTACTCATTGTTTTATCTCCTTTGTCCAGGATATAGTAAGCCCTCAGTAAATGTTTGCTGAATTAAGGACTCACTCCACCACCACCACTAATTCTGTCATCTTTTTTATAGGGAGGCTCAGTTACCTGTTCATCTCTGTATTCCCCAGTGCTCAGCCCTGTAGACAGTCGTGGCGTAGTTTTGACTAAATGCTGAAATGTTGAGTAGGGGGAAAGAGCCATCTTATTATTATTATAGTTAGCAAAATTTTTCTGTAAAGAGCCAGGTAGTAAATATTTTTGTCTTTATGGATGGCTGTACATTCTTTGTTTTTGTGTTTATTTAAAATTGTAAAAACCATTCTTACCTTACAATACAAAAACAGGTTGAAGCACAGGCATTGCCTGGGACTTGACTGCAGGTTTTGGGGGCAGGAAGGAAGAGGCAGCGTGTGCCGGTTCCTCAGCAGCCAGCCCTGCTTTCATTTCCTCTCTAGATCCTCTGCCTTCTTTCCTGAAAACACTGCCCAGCACATGCCATTTTTGGGGAGCCATTCTACTGTTAAATTAGTTCATTTTGTTGTTGTGACTGTACCCACATTTACTTAAAGAACCTCTGGAGAGGCAGGAAAGTCAAGACCAAGAGCTCTGCCTGAATAAAACGGATGATTCCTTTAGGAAGTGTCCAGCAGAGTAGCTAACAAGGAACTGCCCTTCTTCTTTTGTCCAAGAAGAATTTTAAAATTCAGAGCCATGAAAATGAGCAATTATGCAAATTCAAGTATATTTTGAGTAAAAAGAGATTGGATGCTGTGGATGGTAACATCTCATGTCAGTTTATTGTTATAATGAACTTTGTGATGTTTGGGTGTGGTAATATCTGATTTCTAGCTCCTGCTGTGGTTTTCAAAGAGAATAGAAAACAAATATAGCATGATCTCTGAGGGCTTGTTAGGAAGGAGTCTGGATGCTCGTTTCTTCCCTGGTGTGCTCACTGGCCGTTATTCCCTGTATGTTTCTCCGTCTGCAAATGAGGCCAGTAGTGTTGCAGAGAGAGAAGCTATTCTCTAGGTTCAGCTATTCAAGGAGTAAAACAAAGTACATCTTTGCCCACCGGCCTGCTGCTAACCTTTATGAACTTCGGACTTTGAAAAATGCATATCAGCAGAGTTGGGCTAAATATGTCATTAAAATATGTTATTGGCTGGGTACTGTGGTATGTGCCTGTAGTCCCAGCTACTCAGGAGGCTGAAGTGGGAGGATCACTTGAGCCCAGGAGTTCTGGTCTGTAGTGTGTTATGCTGATCAGATGTCCGCCCTAAGTTCAGCATCAATATGGTGACCTCTTTGAGCAGGAAATCACCAGGTTGCCTAAGGAATGGTGAACCAGTACAGGTTGGAAACAGCAGGACAAAACTTTCATGCTGATCAGTAGTGGAATCGTGCTTGTGAATAGCCACTGCACTCTAGCCTGGGCAACACAGCAAGACCCCATCTGTAAAGAAAATGTTATTGACTTTTGCTTTATATATTTGTGTATATTCAAAAAATACTCTACAAAATATACATAACTTCAGAAAAGTTATGTATAACTTATGTTTGGTATTCATAACTTATGAATATTCTATTAAAATTTTTTGTGCAGGTATTTTGACAATAGCTCATATCTGTTATAGAACTATGAATTAAACTTAATAATTATTTGTATTATTAAAATATACTAAAAGTGATCATTATTATTTGTATAATATAATATGAAATCGTTTAGTCCAGTGGTTCTCAAAGTGTAGCCTCTTGATCGGTAGCATCAGCATCACCTGGGACCTAGGAACTTGTTAGAATGCAGATTCTTGGGGCCCAACAGTTGATGCTTTATCAAGCCCTGCAGCAGATTCTGGTACTAGCCAGGGTTTGAGAACCACCGGTTTAAACCTTAATTAAGAGGTTCTTATATCTTTCCTGTGAATGTGCTAGTAAACTTTAATGTTGCCAAAATGTGCTAAATAGCTGAAAACTGGGTCTGATATCAGCAAACGACTTATTTAGCTTTTTGTTTCTTAATATCAACAGGTGACACTTGGACAGAAACACTGGCCTATGTGCTCTTCTGGGGAGTTGCAAGCATTGGAACATTTTTTATCATTCTTTACAATGGCAAAGATTTTGTCGATGCTCCCAGACTGGTCCAGAAAGAAAAGATAGACTGAATTTGTATTTGTGGAAAGCGGCTTGGCTTGGAAGATTCCATTGTGCAGAACTGGAGTCTTTACTGACCCACTTTCCACATCAGCCCAAAGTCTTTTTAATGCCTTTATCCAGAAGCACATCTTGTGCTCCGTGCAGGATGATGACAGAATTGATCTGATGTTACTGCCTTGATGGTCTCTTTACTATTGAGACAGTTAGATTTATAATTTGAAGCTATTCTGTAATTAAAATATAACCTGAATTCAGCTTGCAGAATGGAAGCTGAATCTGTTCATTGTATTCTATTGATTGTCAATTTAATTAGCTGTTGCAATATAAGTAATATATTTTAAAAACCTAGCTCCTTTCATTATTTAAAACAGCAAAATTATTTTTGTAGCTCAGTTTCATTATTGTCATTGTAGAAGTGGTCACTATTAGCAGGCATACTTTTCCACACATCTTTGGACTTTTCTTAAAAGTTCAGTAATAAGCTAACAGTGTTTATAAAATGTAAGTCTCTTACAGACATCAAGTAGTTTGATGAGACAGTCTGTGACTTCATGATAGGAAAGAGGAGGATGAGGTCTGGGATTCTTTAAAGTCTCTGGTGGGCTGCCTCATGACTTTAATCAGCTTGAACTGCCAGTGCACCAGCAGTTTAGGTGTGATGAGAGAATTCAGATTATCTTTTTAAAAAAGTGTAAATAAAATCAAAGAATGTAAAGTCTGTCTCTTACGCTAGAGGTCCAAAGCTGCCTCTGTTTTAAAGGTTATCCCAATGTGGAAGATGCCCATGACTGGTCAGCTACTTCCTCCTGTACATTTTGGTTTCTTTGAGGGTCACTCACTGAAACACGCAGGCCTCTGAGAGGGTCTTGTTCTAGATTTCATATTGCACTTGGAGGGCAACAGCTGCTTTTCCACGCATGGTACTCTTGATGTTTTTCACTCTGTCAAGGATTTTGTTGGCTATCAATGAATGTGTCTAAAACTTAGTGCTTCCAGGTAGTTATAGTTCTCCAAATCAAGGACCAACTTAAACATTAATTTTTGTGCAAAAACAAACCTGAAAAATATGCTTTGGAAACTCTGCATAGTTCTAATTGTAAGTCAGATTGTATATTCAAATTGTAATTAAGAGATTTAAATATTAGAACAGTATGTAAGGTAGTATAATTACCACTATTTTAAAACAATTCAGTTAAACACTGCTACAATATTTCAGTGTTGTGCTTGAAAATATGTACAGTTTTTTCCAATATTAATACCTTATGTTGTCCTTAAATATTTCTAAAAGCGCCTTTATTTCAGCATTACCTTTTTTTCATCATTAGCTTTTATAAAACATTCATGTAAGTTGTTACTTTTAGAAACTCTAAAGGAAATAATAGCTGGAAAACCCTCTGTAGTTTAAAATCAGTCATTAAACTCACAATAGGGTAAGTAAATATAGCCACCTGTTAACATGTAAATAAGCATAATTTGTTCCAAAGATGGAATATTGAAACTTAATTCATGTCTGCTGTAAAATATTATTTAAATGCTGCTGGGCATTTCACTTAAAGAACTTAATGTCAACAGCTACAACAAAGACCAAATCTGAACTGCTAATGTGGCTGCTTTGTAGGGAATGGACTAATATCAGTGTGTTAGATCTTAAGGTATCAGTATTTCAGAATCCTGCGACGATTTTATTTCTAAATTCATGTACTGTATGTCCATAAGTGAAAATAAAATGTTATATTCTTTTCTATTATTGCTATCATTCATGTACTTTGAAAGTGATGTTTTTCTTTTTGATCTTAGAATGCTAAAAATCATGCAAAATGATACGGTTTGGCTCTGTGTCCCCATCCACCCAAATCTCATCTCAAATTGTAATCCCTACATGTTGAGGGAGGTACCTGGTGGGAGGTGGTTGGATCATGGGGGATGGTTTCCCCCATGCTGTTCTCATGAGTTCGCATGAGGTCTGATGGTTTAAAAGTGTTTGGCATTTACCCCCTTGATCTCTCGCTTTCCTGCCACCGTGTTAAGATGTGCTTTGCTTTCCCTTCACCTTCTGCCATGATTGTAAGTTTTGTGAGGCCTCCCCAGCCATGTGGAACTGAGTCAAACCTCTTTTCTTCATACGTTACCTAGTCTCAGGTAGTTCTTTTTTTTTTTTTTTTTTTTTTTTTGGTGCTTTTTTTTTTTCTCTCTTTTTCTTTATTATTATACTTTAGGTTTTAGGGTACATGTGCACAATGTGCAGGTTTGTTACATATGTATCCATGTGCCATGTTGTTTTGCTGCACCCATTAACTCGTCATTTAGCATTATGTATATCTCCTAATGCTGTCCCTCCCCCTCCCCCCACCCCACAACAGTCCCCAGAGTGTGAGGTTCCCCTTCCTGTGTCCATGAGTTCTCATTGTTCAATTCCCACCTATGAGTGAGAACATGCGGTGTTTGGTTTTTTGTCCTTGCGATAGTTTACTAAGAATGATGTTTTCCAGTTTCATCCATGTCCCTACAAAGGATATGAACTCATCATTTTTTATGGCTGATAGTATTTCATGGTGTATATGTGCCACATTTTCTTAATCCAGTCTATCGTTGTTGGACATTTGGGTTGGTTCCAATTCTTTGCTATTGTGAATAGTGCCGCAGTAAACATACGTGTGCATGTGTCTTTATAGCAGCATGATTTATAGTCCTTTGGGTATATACCCAGTAATGGGTTGGCTGGGTCAAATGGTATTTCTAGTTCTAGATCCCTGAAGAATCGCCACACTGACTTCCACAATGGTTGAACTAGTTTACAGTCCCACCAACAGTGTAAAAGTGTTCCTATTTCTCCACATCCTCTCCAGCACCTGTTGTTTCCTGCTTTTTTAATGATGGCCATTCTAACTGGTGTGAGATGGTATCTCACTGTGGTTTTGATTTGCATTTCTCTGATGGCCAGTGATGATGAGCATTTCTTCATGTGTTTTTTGGCTGCATAAATGTCTTCTTTTGAGAAGTGTCTGTTCATGTCCTTTGCCCACTTTTTGATGGGGTTGTTTGTTTTTTTCTTGTAAATTTGTTTGAGTTCATTGTAGATTCTGGATATTAGCCCTTTGTCAGATGAGTAAGTAGGTTGCAAAAATTTTCTCCCATTCTGTAGGTTGCCTGTTCACTCTGATGGTAGTTTCTTTTGCTGTGCAGAAGCTCTTTAGTTTAATTAGATCCCATTTGTCAATTTTGGCTTTTGTTGCCATTGCTTTTGGAGTTTTAGACATGAAGTCCTTGCCCATGCCTATGTCCTGAATGGTATTGCCTAGGTTTTCTTGTAGGATTTTAATGGTTTTAGGTCTAACATGTAAGTCTTTAATCCATCTTGAATTAATTTTTGTATAAGGTGTAAGGAAGGGATCCAGTTTCAGTTTTCTACATATGGCTAGCCAGTTTTCCCAGCACCATTTATTAAATAGGGAATCCTTTCCCCATTTCTTGTTTTTGTCAGATTTGTCAAAGATCAGATAGTTGTAGATATGCGGCATCATTTCTTTTTTTTTTTTTTTTTTTTTCCGACGGAGTCTTGCTCTGTCCCCCAGGCTGGAGTGCAGTGGCGCGATCTCGGCTCACTGCAAGCTCCGCCTCCCGGGTTCACGCCATTCTCCTGCCTCAGCCTCCCAAGTAGCTGGGACTACAGGCGCCCGCCAACACATTCGGCTAATTTTTTGTGTTTTTAGTAGAGACGGGGTTTCACCATGTTAGCCAGGATGGTCTCGATCTCCTGACCTCGTGATCCGCCGGCCTTGGCCTCCCAAAGTGCTGGGATTACAGGCTTGAGCCACTGCGCCCGGCCTTATGCGGCATCATTTCTGAGGACTCTGTTCTGTTCCATTGATCTATGTCTCTGTTGTGGTACCAGTACCATGCTGTTTTGGTTACTGTATAGTTTGAAGTCAGGTAGCGTGATGCCTCCAGCATTGTTCTTTTGGCTTAGGATTGACTTGGCGATGTGGGCTCTTTTTTGGCTCCATATCAACTTTAAAGTAGTTTTTTTCAATTCTGTGAAGAAAGTTATTGGTAGCTTGATGGTGATGGCATTGAATCTATAAATTACCTTGGGCAGCATGGCCATTTTCACGATATTGATTCTTCCAACCCGTGAGCATGGAGTGTTCTTCCATTTGTTTGTATCCTCTTTTATTTCATTGAGCAGTGGTTTGTAGTTCTCCCTGAAGAGGTCCTTCACATCCCTTGTAAGTTGGATTCCTAGGTATTTTATTCTCTTTGAAGCAATTGTGAATGAGAGTTCACTCATGATTTGGCTCTCTGTTTGTCTGTGATTGGTGTACAAGAATGCTTGTGATTTTTGTACATTGATTTTATATCCTGAGACTTTGCTGAAGTTGCTAATCAGCTTAAGGAGATTTTGGGCTGAGACGATGGGGTTTTCTAGATATACAATCATGTCATCTGCAAACAGGGACAATTTGACTTCCTCTTTTCCTAATTGAATACCCTTCATTTCCTTCTCCTGCCTGATTGCTCTGGCCAGAACTTCCAGCACTATGTTGAGTAGGAGTGGTGAGAGAGGGCATCCCTGTCTTGTGCCAGTTTTCAAAGGGAATGCTGCCAGTTTTTGCCCATTCAGTATGATATTGGCTGTGGGTTTGTCATAGATAGCTCTTATTATTTTGAGATACGTCCCATCAATACCTAATTTATTGAGAGTTTTTAGCATGAAGTGTTGTTGAATTTTGTCAAAGGCCTTTTCAGCATCTATTGAGATAATCATGTGGTTTTTGTCTTTGGTTCTGTTTATATGCTGGATTACATTTATTGATTTGTGTATGTTGAACCAGCCTTGCATCCCAGGGATGAAGCCCACTTGATCATGGTGGATAAGCTTTTTGATGTGCTGCTGGATTCGGTTTGCCAGTATTTTATTGAGGATTTTTGCATCAATGTTCATCAAGGATATTGGTCTGAAATTCTCTTTTTTGGTTATGTCTCTGCCAGGCTTTGGTATCAGGACGATGCTGGCTTCATAAAATGTGTTAGGGAGGATTCCCTCTTTTTCTGTCGATTGGAATACTTTCAGAAGGAATGGTACCAGTTCCTCCTTGTACCTCTGATAGAATTCGGCTGTGAATCCATCAGGTCCTGGACTCTTTTTGGTTGGTAAGCTATTGATTATTGCCACAATTTCAGAACCTGTTATTGGTCTATTCAGAGATTCAACTTCTTCCTGGTTTAGTCTTGGGAGGGTGTATGTGTCGAGGAATTTATCCATTTCTTCTAGATTTTCTAGTTTATTTGCATAGAGGTGTTTGTAGTATTCTCTGATGGTAGATTGTATTTCTGTGGGATCAGTGGTGATATCCCCTTTTTCATTTTTTATTGCATCTATTTGATTCTTCTCTCTTTTCTTCTTTATTAGTCTTGCTAGCAGTCTATCAATTTTGTTGATCTTTTCAAAAAACCAGCTCCTGGATTCATTAATTTTTTGAAGGGTTTTTTGTGTCTCTATTTCCTTCAGTTCTGCTCTGATTTTAGTTATTTCTAGCCTTCTGCTAGCTTTTGAATGTGTTTGCTCTTGCTTTTCTAGTTCTTTTAATTGTGATGTTAGGGTGTCAATTTTGGATCTTTCCTGCTTTCTCTTGTGGGCATTTAGTGCTATAAATTTCCCTCTACACACTGCTTTGAATGTGTCCCAGAGATTCTGGTATGTTGTGTCTTTGTTCTCGTTGGTTTCAAAGAACATCTTTATTTCTGCCTTCATTTCATTATGTACCCAATAGTCATTCAGGAGCAGGTTGTTCAGTTTCCATGTAGTTGAGCGGTTTTGAGTGAGTTTCTTAATCCTGAGTTCTAGTTTGATTGCACTGTGGTCTGAGAGACAGTTTGTTATAATTTCTGTTCTTTTACATTTGCTGAGGAGAGCTTTACTTCCAACTATGTGGTCAATTTTGGAATAGGTGAGGTGTGGTGCTAAAAAAATGTATATTCTGTTGATTTGGGGTGGAGAGTTCTGTAGATGTCTATTAGGTCCACTTTGTGTAGAGCTGAGTTCAATTCCTGGATATCCTTGTTAACTTTCTGTCTCGTTGATCTGTCTAATGCTGACAGTGGGATGTTAAAGTCTCCCATTATTATTGTGTGGGAGTTTAAGTCCCTTTGTAGGTCACTGAGGACTTGCTTTATGAATCTGGGTGCTCCTGTGTTGGGTGCATATATATTTAGGATAGTTAGCTCTTCTTGTTGAATTGATCCCTTTACCATTATGTAATGGGCTTCTTTGTCTCTTTTGATCTTTGTTGGTTTAAAGTCTATTTTATCAGAGACTAGGATTGCAACCCCTGCCTTTTTTTGTTTTCCATTTGCTTGATAGATCTTCCTCCATCCCTTTATTTTGAGTCTATGTGTGTCTCTGCACGTGAGATGGGTTTCCTGAATACAGCACACTGATGGGTCCTGACTCCTTATCCAGTTTGCCAGTCTGTGTCTTTTAATTGGAGCATTTAGCCCATTTACATTTAAAGTCAATATTGTTCTGTGTGAATCTGATCCTGTCATTATGATGTTAGTTGGTTATTTTGCTCGTTAGTTGATGCAGTTTCTTCCTAGCTTTGATGGTCTTTACAATTTGGCATGTTTTTGCAGGGGCTGGTACTGGTTGTTCCTTTCCATGTTTAGTGCTTCTTTCAGGAGCTCTTTTAGGGTAGGCCTGGTGGTGACAAAATCACTCAGCGTTTGCTTGTCTGTAAAGTATTTTATTTCTCCTTCACTTATGAAGCTTAGTTTGGCTGGATATGAAATTCTGGGTTGCAAATTCTTTTCTTTAAGAATGTTGAATATCGGCCCCCACTCTCTTCTGGCTTGTAGAGTTTCTGCCAAGAGATCAGCCGTTAGTCTGATGGGCTTCCCTTTGTGGGTAACCCGACCTTTCTCTCTGGCTGCCCTTAACATTTTTTCCTTCATTTCAACTTTGGTGAATCTGACAATTATGTGTCTTGGAGTTGCTCTTCTCGAGGAGTATCTTTGTGGCGTTCTCTGTATTTCCTGAATCTGAATGTTGGCCTGCCTTGCTAGATTGGGGAAGTTCTCCTGGATAATATCTTACAGAGTGTTTTCCAACTTGGTTCCATTCTCCCCGTCATTTTCAGGTACACCAATCAGACGTAGGTTTGGTCTTTTCACATAGTCCCAAATTTCTTGGAGGCTTTGTTCATTTCTTTTTATTCTTTTTTCTCTCAACTTCCCTTCTCGCTTCATTTCATTCATTTCATCTTCCATCAGCGATACCCTTTCTTCCAGTTGATCGCATCTGCTACCAAGGCTTCTGCAATCTTCGCATAGTTCTCGATACTTGGCTTTCAGCTCCATCAGCTCCTTTACGCCCTTCTCTCCATTGGTTATTCTAGTTATCCATTCGTCTAATTTTTTTTCAAAGTTTTTAACTTCTTTGCTATTGTTTTGAATTTCCTCCCGTAGCTCGGAGTAGTTTGATCGTCTGAAGCCTTCTTGTCTCAACTCGTCAAAGTCATCCTCCATCCAGCTTTGTTCCGTTGCTGGTGAGGAACTGTGTTCCTTTGGAGGAGGAGAGGTGCTCTGCTTTTTAGAGTTTCCAGTTTTTCTGCTCTGTTTTTTCCCCATCTTTGTGGTTTTATCTACTTTTGGTCTTTGATGATGGTGATGTACAGATGGGTTTTTGGTGTGGATGTCCTTTCTGTTTGTTAGTTTTCCTTCTACCAGACAGGACCCTCAGCTGCAGGTCTGTTGGAGTTTGCTAGAGGTCCACTCCAGACCCTGTTTGGCTAGGTGTCAGCAGCGGTGGCTGCAGAACAGTGGATTTTCGTGAGACCACAAATTCAGCTGTCTGATAGTTCCTCTGGAAGTTTTGTCTCAGAGGAGTACCCATCCGAGTGAGGTGTCAGTCTGTCCCTACTCGGGGGTGCCTCCCAGTTAGGCTGCTCAGGGGTGAGGGACCCACTTTAGGAGGCAGTCTGTCTGTTCTCAGATCTCCAGCTGCGTGCTGGGAGAACCACCACTATCTTCAAAGCTGTCAGTCAGACGGGGACATTTAAGTCTGCAGAGATTCCTGCTGAATTTTTGTTTGTCTGTGCCCTGCCCCCAGAGGTGGAGCCTACAGAGGCAGGCAGGCCTCCTTGAGCTGTGGTGGGCGCCACCCAGTTCGAGCTTCCTGGCTGCTTTGTTTACCTAAGCAAGCCTGGGCAATGGCGGGCGCCCCTCCCCCAGCCTCGCTGCCACTTTGCAGTTTGATCTCAGACTGCTGTGCTAGCAATCAGCGAGACTCCGTGGGCATAGGACCCTCCAAGCCAGGTGCGGGACACAATCTCCTAGTGTGCCGTTTTCCAGGCCCGTTGGAAAAGCGTAGTATTAGGGTGGGACTGACCTGATTTTCCAGGTGCTGTCTGTTACCCCTTTCTTTGACTAGGAAAGGGAACTCCCTGACCCCTTGTGCTTCCCGAGTGAGGCAATGCCTCGCCCTGCTTCGGCTTGCGCACAGTGCGCTTCACCAACTGTCCTGCACCCACTGTTTGGCACTCCCTGGTGAGATGAAACCGGTACCTCAAGCAGAAATGCAGAAATCACCCATCTTCTGTGTCGCTCAGGCTGGGAGCTGGAGACCGGAGCTGTTCCTATTCGGCCATCAGTCTCAGGTAGTTCTTTACAGCAGCGTGAAAACAGACTAATACACAAAGGAATGCATGATCGTCATAGAAAAATTAGAGTAAGCAAGAATATCAGTAGCTTCTGCAATCTTGCTTTCCAATTATGATCACTTAAGAAATTTTGTATCTCCTTATAGTTTTTTTTTTAGTTATAGAGAAACCCAGGGAAATATTTAGTAAAGTGTAATGTCCATAAAAAGGTGTCCCTCACCTTCAAATTGTCATTTGTTTTTCAAAATGCTGTGAATCCCAGCTGATGTGGGAAAATATTGCTTATTAGAAAATGACACCTCCACAGGAACGTGTCAGCATGAGGGAAATAGTGATGGAAACACGTTGGTACCTAGTGATGGCAGCAGTGGGCCGTCTGGAGTGGCTGCTGCCATTGTGCCGGGGGTAGCAGGGAGGTGTGAGTGGTGGCGGCAGGAGCAGCAGTGGTGATGGTGAGACCCCTGTGCCCCCTGTCCTTGCGGCAGCCGACCGCCGCTCCCACACCTGTGTGGCCTAGTGGGGCCTGCCTCCAGGCCCGGAGCCACCACTGCTCTGGACCCTGGTCCGCGTTACCACCACTGTTGCTTGTTGTTGCCAGGAGGGCGGACAGTCCCGGGAGCCTGCCGCAGGGATAGCCCTGGAGCCTGTCTCCCTGGGGGCTGCTGCAGTGGGGCCAGGTTGAGTTGCCTGCCGGCGGGGGAGCAGCATGATTGTGCATGGAGGAGCAGGCAGAGAAGGGCCACAGGCAGAGCTGGGCCTGGGGTGGTGCCACGCCTGCACATGGAGCACGGGGGCCGTGCCTGGGGCGCAGAGCTGGGGCTGTCCTTTGGGGGCCTGGAGTGGGAAATGGGAGCGGTGCTCACTTTGGGGACCCAGCCAGTGGCATGGCCACTGCGCCCTCCCTGCTGACTGGCGCCGGATTCCTGAGCCTTGGGAGGAGGCTCTGCGCAGGGTTTCCCAGGGCTAGATCCCCAGGGTCTGCCCCACAGCGGGGTGACCGCTGAGCCTGTTGCTCCCTAGGACCAGGCCCAGGGCCTGCAATCCGCTCCTGGAGGCACTCCTGCTGGGCAGGGCTGTGAGCCAGGCAAAGGAGAGCCCTAGGCCACTCGTGAGCACTGGGACCACAGGAAGAACTTGTGATGACGTCACTCTTGCCTCAGATGCCAGCATGGGCCCAGCAAGGAACAGGAACCCATACCCCAGACTGCGAGGAGGCGTGGCCAGAGCTGCCTGCACGTTCCATGGAGCAGGTAGGAGACTCGCCTTCCCAGGCACAGGACCTGGGTATCTGCACTGTGCACCCTCGGGAGCCAGATCTCAGAGTGGGGTTGGGGCCGAAGCCGGGTATTGTCACAGCTCAGCAGGGTGTGTGCACACTTGGGGCAGCACTGAAAAGCCAGCTTCCTGCCACGTCGGCCCCCTCTGGACTTTGGGGACCAACAAGCACTGGTGGAGGGGAGGGGAAACTGAGGGGGAGGCTAAGGGTGTCTTGGTGCTGACCTGCAGGTGCCCCTTGGTGCAAGCAGTCTGGGCACCATGGATGGCTGCAGGAGGCAGACAGGCTCCTGGGCAGAAGGGGGCAGGTCCCTGGTGAGGCCCCACCTTCAGGCCACGGACGGCCTGGAAGCTGGGGGCTGGGCTGCCAATTCTGTGGACGTGACTGGAATGGGAACTTGTACCTTTTCTGGTCCCACCTATGGCTGCCCATGGGCCAACTGGCATGCAGTTTCTCCCTCCTGAGGCCCAGAAAGGCCCTGGGCTCAGCCAAAGCAGAGCAGAGACAATGGGACAACCAGCTGCAGAGAAGAGCTACCCACGCTGCTGATAGCTGAACACTTGGGATGACCTGCCTGGAGACAGCAGCTACCGTCTCTGCTAGAAGCTGAACACTCATCGGAACACCCTGGCTGCGGAAAGGAGCTCCTCTCTGCAGGTCTCCTCTGAGCTGTTCTATCACTCTATAAAGCTCCTCTTCATCTTGCTCATCCTCCACTTGTCCACATACTTCATTCTTCCTGGCCACAGGACAAGAACTCAGGACCCGCCAAACGGTGAGGCTAAAAGAGCTATAACACAAACAGGGCTGAAACGCCCCTTGCTCACCAAATTGTGCGCAAAGGAGAGAAGACCTGCAGCCCTTCAGGGAACCCAGACCTGGGAGTTCCCTGAGTCAGGGCTGTGACTCCCTCTTTGGGGCCCTGCAGTTCCTAGCATCTCCAAGCTTCTGGGCACTACCATCTTCCACACTGGCAGCCGTGGAAGCTGCTTGCATGCATGCCTGGTCCAGCTGCATCCTTGCAGAGAGCCCGCACCCATGCCAGCACTTGGAGCTGCCTGCCCCACTGCAGCAGCCGGTGTGTGTAACTGCAGTGGCTGAGCCCCACGCTTACACACCCCTTGCTGCTCCATACCTGACTTGCCCTTGGCAGGCATGGGATCCAGGCCCGTAGTGTGAGCCGAGCAGGCCTGAACAAAACACGGGCAAAGGCACCACTGGCCACAGAGGTTTCCAGCTATAAAACCAATACCCCAAAGATCCTGTAACATTAGGAGGACCCTCACTCATGTGGGAAGTGAGATGAAATTCCTTGGAAATGGCTCGCTCTTATGCCCATGTGCTCGATGTCGTTCTCTCTCTCTCTCCAGCTGAACTTTGGAGCACTTTTGGAGTAATGTGGGTTCTCTGTATTAACATATATATATAAACATATATTTTGAGGATAAATTTATATTATAATTATATATATATTATATATATATATCTCAGGATAAATTAGGGTAAATATTTTAAATATTGTCTTCCCATAATTCATTTTTCCAGTTTCTTAGTGAAATAATTTCAAAATTTGGTCATTAATTTGAGAATTAATGAGGTGTCATTGTGCTCCCAACCAGGGACTGCAGGGGATGTGTGATACGTTCCAGCTCTGAATGACCTCAGTGCATCTATCACTGCATAACAAATTACTCCAAAACTTACTGGCTTAAAGCAACCCCTATTTATTCGTATTTATCATCTCACAGTTCCTGTAGGTCAGGAATTTGGGCACAATTTAGCTCTGTCCCCCATTTCAGGGTCTCCCACAGGCGCCAGTCAAGATTCAGCTGGAGCAGGATCCACTTTCAAGATCACTCTCGTTGTTGGCAGGTGTATTAGTTCGTTTTCACACTGCTGATAAAGACATACATGAGACCGAGCAATTTACAAAAGAAAGGCTTGGGGAAGCCTCACAATCATGGCAGAAGGCAAGGAAGAGCAAGTCACATCTTACGTGGATGGTGGCAGGCAAAAAATGAGAGAATGAGGAAGACTGAAAAGTGGAAACCTCTGATAAAACCATCAGATCTGGTGAGACTTATTCACTACCACTAGAACAGTATGTGGGAAACCACTCCCATGATTCAGTTATCTCCCACTGGGTCCCACCCACAGCACATGGGAATTCAAGATGAGATTTGGGTGGGGACACAGCCAAATCATATCAGCAGGATTCAGTTCCTTGTGGGCTGTTGGACTGGTCCACTTGCTGGCTGTTAGCTGAAACCCTCTCTCAATTCCTTGCCACATGGGCCTGGTCAACATGGCAACTTGTTTCATCAAGTCAGCAAGAGAGAGTCTGCTAGCAAGGAGGAAGTCACAGTGTCTTTTTTTTTTTCTTTTTTTTTTGAGACGAGTCTCACTCTTGTTCCCAGGCTGGAGTGCGATGGCGCGATCTCTGCTCACTGCAACCTCCGCCTCCCAGGTTCAAGCAATTCTTCTGCCTCAGCCTCCCGAGTAGCTGGGATTACAGGCACCTGCCACCATGCCTGGCTAATTTTTCTATTTTTAGTAGAGACAGGGTTTCACCATGTTGGCCAGGCTGGTCTCAAACTTGGCCTCAAGTGATCCACCCGCCTTGGCCTCCCAAAGTGCTGGGATTACGGGCGTGAGCCACTGCACCCGGCCAACTGTTGTTTACGTTGAATGAATATATTACAATATATGTATTCATTTGGATCTACTTATGACGGTCACAAATCATTTTTTGTCTAGGCTAATATTGATGGATATTCTGGTTGTTTTTGGTGGTTTGTTTTTGCACTAAGTACTGCTGTGAGCATTGTATATGTCTCCAGCTCACACAGGAAATTATTTCTCTATGCTCCATGTTCAGTAGTAGAATTATAAGCCTGAAATATTATATAAGGTAACATGAAATTCTTTTCTAAATTGCTTGTGCCATTTATATTGTTCCCAGTTCCACATTATCACCAATGCTTGGCACTGTCAGACTTCCTAACTTTTTAATCCAGTAGGTATAAAAATCGTATCTCATTTTGGCATCTCTCAGATCACTAATGAGATTGAGCATCTTTTCATAGTTTTGACATTCTTTATATTTTAGAGAATAATTATCTGTTAGTTAATATACTACAAATATCTTCTCTCTGTTTTTAGCTTGTCTTTTCATTTTCTTATGATGACTTTTGATGAAAGAAGTGTATAAATGGTGTTCAATTGACCAGTGTTTTCCTAGCACATTTTGTGCTTATGTAAGACCACATGATGTCATCTGACAGAGTCCAGCGTTCTTTTTCCTGTAGAGTTAGCCAGTTGCTGAGAATGTTGTTGAATCTTGTCCCTCCCGGCCTGCAGTGCCACCCCTATCGTCTCTCAGGTCCGCTCTACTTGTGGGTGTTGGGTCTTTCTATTCTCATCTATTTGCCGGTATGTTGTCACTGCTGAGAACACATCTTGTTGGATGGTTCTGTCCCTGCCATGAGCCTGGGCTCCTCAGTCTGCTAGGCAGAGAGCTTGATGCCATGCATTTTCCTGACCTGCAGTGCAGTTTTGGAGTAATGTGGGTTCTCTGTGTTAACACTTGTTTTCTGACAGTGGATCTCTAGTGAGAACTGTTTGCAAACACTGAATTACACAGAGTTATCTAACCTGCAGGACTTTGGTCAGAGGTTTGAAAAATGACTCTCCTAGAGGAGGTATCGGCCGTGCAGCGGCACCCAAACTTTGTAGCCTGTGGAATCTTTTGTGCCTAGAGCATCTCGTAGGACCAGCCTTCCATGGGATTCATTTTGTGAAAGGCCAGCATGGAGGTGACTACTCTGGCCTTGAAGCTGAAAAACATGGGCTATAATCTATTTGGACCTCACCTGAGTGTTGAATCTGATGGCCCCTCAATTATAAATTTTAAAAATCTCATCCAGGTGGCAATTTCCTAAGAGCCATGCACACACACATGCACATATGCACACACCTGCTGAGAGATCCGGGTAAGTCTACGAGTGGGAAGTCTTCCCTGATGTCCAGCTCTCATCCTTTCCTGCCTCTGGCCTCATTCCTCTGGGCTGGACATCCGTGCAGAGGCTCCGTGATGTGATCTCATGGGGGGACCAATTAGTAAGGGGCTGTGACACATTCAAGTGAATTCCCTGGTCCCAGGTGAAGGAGTTAGATGGTCTGTTTGTTCCTTTTTTTTTTTTTTTTTGAGACAGAGGAGTCTCGCTCTGTCACGCAGGCTGGAGTGCAGTGGCGGGACCTCGGCTCACTGCAACTCCCAGGTTAAAGTGATTCTCCTGCCTCAGCCTTCCAAGTAGCTGGGACTACAGGCGCCTGCCAGCACGCCCGGCTAATTTTTTGTATTTTTAGTAGCGACGCGGTTTCACCATGTTAGCCAGGATGGTCTCGATCTCCTGACCTCATGATCCGCCCGCCTCGGCCTCCCAAAGTGCTGGGATTACAGGCGTGAGCCACCGTGCCCAGCCAGTCTGTTTGTTCCTAACACTTGCCTTGATAGATTATTCTGAGCATGAATTTGCTTTTTGTTTTTGTTTAGTCAAAGGTCCAGCTGTTCATCTTTCTCCATTCACCATTTTCAGTGATGCATGCCTATTTCCCTTTATTCTAGTTGTACAAACCTAAAGTATCATCCACTAAAATACTGTGTTAACATTTTATGTCCTAAATCAAGCTCCTATTAGAGTTGGGTTCAAATATAGACTGACATTAGGAAAAGTAGAAAGTGTAAGTGGTAAGTCATATTTAGCGGAATTTAGGATGTTCTCTCTGAGCTTCTGGGACCACACATTCTCCTGGGTTTTGTTTGTGTTTTTTGTTTTGAGACAGGGTCTTGCTCTGTCACCCAGGCTGGAGCACAGTGGTGCAACCTCTGCTTCCCAGGCTCAAGTGATCCTCTCATCTCAGCCTCCCGAATAGCTGGGACTCCAGGCATGCATCACCAGGCTTGGCTAATTTTTGTATTTTTTGTAGAGATGAGGTTTTGCCATGTTGCCCAGGCTGGTCTCGAATTCCTGACCTCAAGCGATCTGCTGGCCTGGGCCTCCCAGTGTTGGGATGACGGGCGTGAGCCACCACACCTGGCTGTTCCATTCCTTGTTGATCTCTCCTCTCTGCTTCACAGTGCTGTGAGTCAGGAATTCAGGCATAGTTTGGCTGGGTGATTCTTCTGTTTCAGATGGCACTGATGGAGGTGACTCAGTGGCATTCATTTGACAGATGGGCTGGTCTGGTGCCCAGGCATGGCTGGAAGGTGGACTCGGCTGGTCCTGTGAGCTGGAGTACAGCAGCCTCAGGGTGGTGGGGCTTCATTCGTGGCAACTTAGGGCTCCCCAAGCGAATGTTCCAGCAAACCAGGTTGAAGCTGCATGGCCACATGATCTAGCTTTGAATGTCAAATGGTGTCCCTTCCATCATATTCTTTTGGTTGAAGCAATCACAAGTCCACCTAAATACACAGACCCTATCCCTCCGTGGGAGAGGTGGAAAAGCACATGCGGCCATGTCCGAAAACACGTTGGAGTTCCTGTAGGCCTTGGTCACAGGCCCTCTTCATGTATACCCACCCTGGATGACCTCATTTAGACCTGTGGCATTAAATAACATCTCTCCACTGTAACTCCCAAATTTATGTCTCTGGCCCAGACGTAACCCAACCTCCAGATTCTTATGTTCAACAGGTTACTGGGTATTTCCACCTAATTCACAGACATCTCAAACTTCACACGGTCAAACCACTCTTGATTTTTACTCTGTAGGCCAGCTCTGTTCCCTGCTTTCCTCATCTCCAGAAATGGCACCAGCATCCCCCCAGCAGGTGAAGCTCTTTATCCCCCTTTCCCTCAGCTGGGAATCCAACCCATCAGCAAGACTTGGCAACTTTCCCTCCAAAGTATAGCTCAAGCTTGCCTATTTTTCTGCATATCCATTCCCACGTGCATGCTGCCATCATCTTCCATGGGTTTACTACAGTAGCTTCTGGAGTGATTTTCCAGCCTCCCTTTATGCCCCCCTCCCATCCATCCTCCATGGCAACAGTGATCTTTCAAATATAAATCAGATCTTGCCAGACCCCACCGTGAACCCTCAGTGGCATTCTCTTTCTCTTCAAGGAAAATGAAGCTCCTTGCTGTGGCCCGTGAGGCCTTATATGATCTGGCCCCCGCTCACTCCTCCAAGCTCACTTCCCATGGCTCACTTTCCCATTCCAACCACAGACCTCGTCTCTGCTCTTTCCCTCCTCAGGGCCTTTGCACTTGCTGTCACCTCTCCTGGACAGACCTTCTAGGAATTTTAATGACTTGTTCCTTCTTCTTCAAATTTCAGTTCACAAAGCTCCTCAACCGCTTAAAGTACTGTCCTATTAACGCCACCACATCGGGCTATTTATTTCCTTCTTAGACATGACCACAGTCTGTAATCATATCATAATTTGTTATGCATCATTGTCTCTCTCCTTTTCCAGAATGTAAGTGCCATAAAGGCCAGCGACTGTGTCTATCCTGTTCACCATGGCCCCCGGCGCATACCAAGGTACTGGTTTGTAATATACTAGTTGGGTAATCTCAAAAAAGGCTGATCCACCCACCCTGCAGGAGGGCGAATAATAGAAAAGTGATCCACATGTAAGAGACTGGTCAGGAAATTTGGGTTAAGAATTTACTATTTGTAGATGCACTTTTTGCCTTGCAAAGGGATGTGTAAATCTATTATTTTTTTCTTCCCCTGACTGATGTAGGGCAGAAAATCAGCTTAGTTAATTCTCTACCCCAGCTTTTCTACCTATAAAGTGGCATAAGTTAATTTTTCCAGGTAAAGTAACTCATACAAAAATCAAATACAATAGTTTACACACTCCCCTCCATCAGGCGAGGCTCTGAGGTCACATTCAAACCTAATGTGGTTCTGCACAGCCCAGGCCAAAAAGAGACGCTGAGATGGGCAAGACTGCCCGGCACACTCTCAAAAGGAGTGGCAAGATTCTGCAGCAATTCCAAGGGGCTCACATTCTGTTTTAAATCCAGCCGATTAGAAATTTTTTTTCTAACTTTTCTTGTGGACTCTGTCTCTCATCTTCCCATGATAGACTTCATCCACTGCATTGGTGCCGTCTCACGGGTTACATGAGAAGGTAAATGCAGAAAAGGGTGACAGAAAAAAAGGTTGGATGGATTTGCCCCCACTTATTTTCCATTTTTTCAAAATTAGCTTGTTTCTACGTGAGAGAAAATCTTGTGTTGAGAGAAGTCTTAAACTGTATCCAGTAAGTGACAAAAGCAAAACCAAAAACCAAGAACTGTGGATACACTTGCTTAGAGTTTTATTTACTATGACAATTGCTAAAAAACAAACAAATATTTCCCTACTCAATTTCTTGGAGCTAAATCAAGGTTTGCTACGTTTCCAGTAAAAAACAGAAAGCTTTCTGGAGTCCATGATCTGGCCATCGTGTCATGGCTACTACTAAGGGTACAGGGATGGAATGTCCCTTTTTCTCTCCAGCTTATTGGAGGGTGGGTGGACAAATGTTGACATGGCCACTTTTGTGCAGTACCTAGGAAATGGCAAAGAACATTTTTTGAGACAGGATTGATTACTGGCTCAAGAGGATTCTCGAGAAATGTTCTGTTCTTCATGAAATTCACAGAAATGAGACATTTTCATTTGGAGCATGTTATTCTGTAACAGTTGTGCTTCATCTGTTTAAGTTTAATGAGCAAAAACTATTCTGTAGAAGTAATTCTTCCATATAATTGGAAATGCTCAAAAATGCTTTCAAATTTTTAAGTCATTTTATAAAATGTAAATATTCCTCAATGTACTACCCATGTTCTTTTTTAAAGGGAGCCTCTCAGATATGGCTGCACATCAGAATCATCTAGGGAGTTTTTGGGGGCTATGGAGACCCAGGTCTTGCTTCCAGAAGGTCTGATGGGTGGCCCCAGGGTGTGGTGTGGGCATCTGGAGTTTTAAATGCTCCCAAGTGGTTGGAATGGGCTGCAAGGTGGGGACACTGAATAAGGTAATTATCTAGGACATTTATCTTTTCACTTCCGAGGCTACCTGGTGTTCAAGGCTTACACACCCCGACTGATGACTGATCCCAGGTGGCCCCAAGTTGTAAGATGGTGACTGTAAGTGGGGGTTGAGAGGAGGGCCAGATCCTCCAGGATTCAGAGCAGACTCGGTGCTGTGTTTGCCATTGAGTGTGCCGGCTCTTCAAGCCTTGACAGCAGATTTTTTGACATAAAAAAACCTTCTGATAAGAAGACTGAATCCACGGGGTAGATAAGATTGAATCCATGGGGTACATGCTGGTTCATACATTTGAAAGTCAAGTGATATTTATTTTGATAACTGGACAATCAGGTGAAGCTGGAAGTATTGATGAGATGGTCACTCAAGACAGTAGAAGACCTTTCTAAAGCCTATTTTTGCTATAAGAGAATTTTACAGCGTAAAAATAAAAAGATGGGGGTGGAGCTAAGATGGCCGAATAGGAACAGCTCCGGTCTCCAGCTCCCAGCCTGAGCGACACAGAAGACGGGTGATTTCTGCATTTCTGCTTGAGGTACCTGTTTCATCTCACTAGGGAGTGCCAAACAGTGGGTGCAGGACAGTCGGTGAAGCGCACTGTGCGCGAGCCGAAGCAGGGCGAGGCATTGCCTCACTCGGGAAGCGCAAGGGGTCAGGGAGTTCCCTTTCCTAGTCAAAGAAAGGGGAAACAGACGGCACCTGGAATATCGGGTCAGTCCCGTCCTAATACTGCGCTTTTCCAACGGGCCTGGAAAACGGCACACTAGGAGATTGTGTCCCGCACCTGGCTCGGAGGGTCCTAAGCCCACGGAGTCTCGCTGATTGCTAGCACAGCAGTCTGAGATCAAGCTGCAAGGCGGCAGCCAGGCTGGGGGAGGGGCGCCCGCCATTGCCCAGGCTTGCTTAGGTAAACAAAGCAGCCAGGAAGCTCGAACTGGGTGGAGCCCACCACAGCTCAAGGAGGCCTGCCTGCCTCTGTAGGCTCCACCTCTGGGGGCAGGGCACAGACAAACAAAAATTCAGCAGGAACCTCCTCAGAATTAAATGGCCCTGTCTGACTGACAGCTTTGAAGAGAGTAGTGGTTCTCCCAGCACGCAGCTGGAGATCTGAGAACAGACAGACTGCCTCCTAAAGTGGGTCCCTCACCCCTGAGCAGCCTAACTGGGAGGCACCCCCCCAGTAGGGACAGACTGACACCTCACTTGGCCGGGTACTCCTCTAAGACAAAACTTCCAGAGGAACTATCAGACAGACAGCTGAATTTGTGGTCTCACGAAAATCTGCTGTTCTGCAGCCACCGGTGCTGACACCCAGCCAAACAGGGTCTGGAGTGGACCTCTAGTAAACTCCAACAGACCTGCAGCTGAAGGTCCTGTCTGGTAGAAGGAAAACTAACAAACAGAAAGGACATCCACACCAAAAACCCATCTGTGCATCACCATCATCAAAGACCAAAAGTAGATAAAACCACAAAGATGGGGAAAAAACAGAGCAGAAAAGCTGGAAACTCTAAAAAGCAGAGCACCTCTCCTCCTCCAAAGGAACACAGTTCCTCACCAGCAACGGAACAAAGCTGGATGGAGGATGACTTTGATGAGTTGAGAGAACAAGGCTTCAGACGATCAAACTACTCTGAGCTACGGGAGGAAATTCAAAACAATAGCAAAGAAGTTAAAAACTTTGAATAAAAATTAGAAGAATGGATAACTAGAATAACCAATGGAGAGAAGGGCTTAAAGGAGCTGATGGAGCTGAAAGCCAAGTATCGAGAACTACGCGAAGATTGCAGAAGCCTCAGTAGCAGATGCGATCAACTGGAAGAAAGGGTATCAGTGATGGAAGATGAAATGAATGAAATGAAGCGAGAAGGGAAGTTGAGAGAAAAAAGAATAAAAAGAAATGAACAAAGCCTCCAAGAAATTTGGGACTATGTGAAAAGACCAAACCTACGTCTGATTGGTGTACCTGAAAATGACGGGGAGAATGGAACCAAGTTGGAAAACACTCTGCAGGATATTATCCAGGAGAACTTCCCCAATCTAGCAAGGCAGGCCAACATTCAGATTCAGGAAATACAGAGAATGCCACAAAGATACTCCTCGAGAAGAGCAACTCCAAGACACATAATTGTCAGATTCACCAAAGTTGAAATGAAGGAAAAAATGTTAAGGGCAGCCAGAGAGAAAGGTCGGGTTACCCACAAAGGGAAGCCCATCAGACTAACAGCTGATCTCTTGGCAGAAACTCTACAAGCCAGAAGAGAGTGGGGGCCGATATTCAACATTCTTAAAGAAAAGAATTTTCAACCCAGAATTTCATATCCAGCCAAACTAAGCTTCATAAGTGAAGGAGAAATAAAATACTTTACAGACAAGCAAATGCTGAGTGATTTTGTCACCACCAGGCCTGCCCTAAAAGAGCTCCTGAAAGAAGCACTAAATATGGAAAGGAACAACCAGTACCAGCCCCTGCAAAAACATGCCAAATTGTAAAGACCATCAAAGCTAGGAAGAAACTGCATCAACTAACGAGCAAAATAACCAACTAACATCATAATGACAGGATCAGATCCACACAGAACAATATTGACTTTAAATGTAAATGGGCTAAATGCTCCAATTAAAAGACACAGACTGGCAAACTGGATAAGGAGTCAGGACCCATCAGTGTGCTGTATTCAGGAAACCCATCTCACGTGCAGAGACACACATAGACTCAAAATAAAGGGATGGAGGAAGATCTATCAAGCAAATGGAAAACAAAAAAAGGCAGGGGTTGCAATCCTAGTCTCTGATAAAATAGACTTTAAACCAACAAAGATCAAAAGAGACAAAGAAGGCTATTACATAGTGGTAAAGGGATCAATTCAACAAGAAGAGCTAACTATCCTAAATATATATGCACCCAACACAGGAGCACCCAGATTCATAAAGCAAGTCCTGAGTGACCTACAAAGGGACTTAAACTCCCACACAATAATAATGGGAGATTTTAACACCCCACTGTCAACACTAGACAGATCAACGAGACAGAAAGTTAACAAGGATATCCAGGAATTGAACTCAGCTCTACACAAAGTGGACCTAATAGACATCTACAGAACTCTCCACCCCAAATCAACAGAATATACATTTTTTTCAGCACCACACCTCACCTATTCCAAAATTGACCACATAGTTGGAAGTAAAGCTCTCCTCAGCAAATGTAAAAGAACAGAAATTATAACAAACTGTCTCTCAGACCACAGTGCAATCAAACTAGAACTCAGGATTAAGAAACTCACTCAAAACCGCTCAACTGCATGGAAACTGAACAACCTGCTCCTGAATGACTATTGGGTACATAATGAAATGAAGGCAGAAATAAAGATGTTCTTTGAAACCAACGAGAACAAAGACACAACATACCAGAATCTCTGGGACACATTCAAAGCAGTGTGTAGAGGGAAATTTATAGCACTAAATGCCCACAAGAGAAAGCAGGAAAGATCCAAAATTGACACCCTAACATCACAATTAAAAGAACTAGAAAAGCAAGAGCAAACACATTCAAAAGCTAGCAGAAGGCTAGAAATAACTAAAATCAGAGCAGAACTGAAGGAAATAGAGACACAAAAAACCCTTCAAAAAATTAATGAATCCAGGAGCTGGTTTTTTGAAAAGATCAACAAAATTGATAGACTGCTAGCAAGACTAATAAAGAAGAAAAGAGAGAAGAATCAAATAGATGCAATAAAAAATGAAAAAGGGGATATCACCACTGATCCCACAGAAATACAATCTACCATCAGAGAATACTACAAACACCTCTATGCAAATAAACTAGAAAATCTAGAAGAAATGGATAAATTCCTCGACACATACACCCTCCCAAGACTAAACCAGGAAGAAGTTGAATCTCTGAATAGACCAATAACAGGTTCTGAAATTGTGGCAATAATCAATAGCTTACCAACCAAAAAGAGTCCAGGACCTGATGGATTCACAGCCGAATTCTACCAGAGGTACAAGGAGGAACTGGTACCATTCCTTCTGAAACTATTCCAATCGACAGAAAAAGAGGGAATCCTCCCTAACACATTTTATGAAGCCAGCATCGTCCTGATACCAAAGCCTGGCAGAGACATAACCAAAAAAGAGAATTTCAGACCAATATCCTTGATGAACATTGATGCAAAAATCCTCAATAAAATACTGGCAAACCGAATCCAGCAGCACATCAAAAAGCTTATACACCATGATCAAGTGGGCTTCATCCCTGGGATGCAAGGCTGGTTCAACATACACAAATCAATAAATGTAATCCAGCATATAAACAGAACCAAAGACAAAAACCACATGATTATCTCAATAGATGCAGAAAAGGCCTTTGACAAAATTCAACAACCCTTCATGCTAAAAACTCTCAATAAATTAGGTATTGATGGGACGTATCTCAAAATAATAAGAGCTATCTATGACAAACCCACAGCCAATATCATACTGAATGAGCAAAAACTGGAAGCATTCCCTCTGAAAACTGGCACAAGACAGGGATGCCCTCTCTCACCACTCCTATTCAACATAGTGCTGGAAGTTCTGGCCAGAGCAATCAGGCAGGAGAAGGAAATAAAGGGTATTCAATTAGGAAAAGAGGAAGTCAAATTGTCCCTGTTTGCAGATGACATGATTGTATATCTAGAAAACCCCATTGTCTCAGCCCAAAATCTCCTTAAGCTGATTAGCAACTTCAGCAAAGTCTCAGGATACAAAATCAATGTACAAAAATCACAAGCATTCCTGTACACCAATAACAGACAAACAGAGAGCCAAATCATGAGTGAACTCCCATTCACAATTGCTTCAAAGAGAATAAAATACCTAGGAATCCAACTTACAAGGGATGAGAAGGACCTCTTCAAGGAGAACTACAAACCACTGCTCAATGAAATAAAAGAGGATACAAACAAATGGAAGAACATTCCATGCTCATGGGTAGGAAGAATCAATATCGTGAAAATGGCCATACTGCCCAAGGTAATTTATAGATTCAATGCCATCCCCATCAAGCTACCAATGACTTTCTTCACAGAATTGGAAAAAACTACTTTAAAGTTCATATGGAACCAAAAGAGAGCCCACATCGCCAAGTCAATCCTAAGCCAAAAGAACAAAGCTGGAGGCATCACCCTACCTGACTTCAAACTATACTACAAGGCTACAGTAACCAAAACAGCATGGTACTGGTACCACAACAGAGACATAGATCAATGGAACAGAACAGAGCCCTCAGAAATGATGCCACATATCTACAACTATCTGATCTTTGACAAACCTGACAAAAACATGAAATGGGGAAAGGATTCCCTATTTAATAAATGGTGCTGGGAAAACTGGCTAGCCATATGTAGAAAGCTGAAACTGGATCCCTTCCTTACACCTTATACAAAAATTAATTCAAGATGGATTAAAGACTTAAATGTTAGACCTAAAACCATTAAAATCCTACAAGAAAACCTAGGCAATACTATTCAGGACATAGGCATGGGCAAGGACTTCATGTCTAAAACACCAAAAGCAATGGCAACAAAAGCCAAAATTGACAAATGGGATCTAATTAAACTAAAGAGCTTCTGCACAGCAAAAGAAACTACCATCAGAGTGAACAGGCAACCTACAGAATGGGAGAAAATTTTTGCAACCTACTCATCTGACAAAGGGCTAATATCCAGAATCTACAATGAACTCAAATATATTTACAAGAAAAAAACAACCCCATCAAAAAGTGGGCAAAGGACATGAACAGACACTTCTCAAAAGAAGACATTTATGCAGCCAAAAAACACATGAAGAAATGCTCATCATCACTGGCCATCAGAGAAATGCAAATCAAAACCACAGTGAGATACCATCTCACACCAGTTAGAATGGCCATCATTAAAAAATCAGGAAACAACAGGTGCTGGAGAGGATGTGGAGAAATAGGAACACTTTTACACTGTTGGTGGGACTGTAAACTAGTTCAACCATTGTGGAAGTCAGTGTGGCGATTCCTCAGGGATCTAGAACTAGAAATACCATTTGACCCAGCCATCCCATTACTGGGTATATACCCAAAGGACTATAAATCACGCTGCTATAAAGACACATGCACACGTATGTTTACTGCGGCACTATTCACAATAGCAGAGAGTTGAGACCAACCCAAATGTCCAACAACGATAGACTGGATTAAGCAAATGTGGCACATATACACCATGGAATACTATGCAGCCATAAAAAAGGATGAGTTCATATCCTTTGTAGGGACATGGATGAAACTGGAAATCATCATTCTCAGTAAACTATCGCAAGGATAAAAAACCAAACACCGCATGTTCTCACTCATAGGTGGGAATTGAACAATGAGAACTCATGGACACAGGAAGGGGAACATCACACTCTGGGGACTGTTGTGGGGTTGGGGGAGGGGGAGGGACAGCATTAGGAGATATACCTAATGCTAAATGACGAGTTAATGGGTGCAGGAAATCAACGTGGCACATGGATACATATGTAACAAACCTGTACATTGTGCACATGTACCCTAAAACCTAAAGTAAAAAAAAAAAAAGGAAAAAAAATAAAAATAAAAAGACATCTCCGGCCAATGTCCCAAGTGAGTGTGTCTTCAAAGATATCTGTGCGAATATATCCACAGAAACTCTCCAGAATTCCATGATCTCAAGGAAGCACTGGACGTTAGAGCAGGAATGGACTCGCTCACTTTAGGGGTAACCTTGACCTACTTTATTGAAGTTAAAAAAAAAAAAATTTTTTTTTGAGAAAAGAAATAAGACACAGAGACAAAGTATAGAGAAAGAACAGTGGGCCCAGGACCGGCGCTCAGCATATGGAGGACCTGCGCCGGCGCTGGCCTCTGAGTTCCCTCAGTATTTATTGATCATTATTTTTACTATCTTAGCGAGGGGAGTGTAGCAGGGCAACAGGTGGGGAGAAGGTCAGCAGGGAAACATGTGACGAAAGGAATCTGTATCATGAATAAGTTCAAGGAAAGGTACTGTGCCCGGATGTGCACGTAGGCTAGATTTATGTTTCTCTTTAGCCAAACATCTCAGTGTAGCAAGGAGTAACAGAGCAGTATTGCTGCCAGCATATCTCGCCTCCAGCCACAGGGCGGTTTTCTCCTATCTCAGAATAGAACGAATGGGAATGGTCAGCTTTACACCGAGACATTCCATTACCAGGGACGAGCAGGAGACAGAAGCCTTCCTCTTATCTCAACTGCAAAGAGGCCTCCCTCTTTCACTATTCCTCCTCAGCACCGACCCTTTACAGGTGTCGGGCTGGGGGACGGTCGGGTCTTTCCCTTCCCATGAGGCCATATCTCACGCTGTCTCAGTGGGGGGAAACCTTGGACAATACCCAGGCTTTCTTGGGCAGAGGTCCCTGCAGCTTTCCGCAGTGCATTGTGTCCCTGGTTAATCGAGAATGGAGAATGGCGATGACTTCTACCAAGCATACTGCCTGCAAACATATTGTTAACAAGGCACATCCTGCACGGCCCTAAATCCATTAAACTTGGATTCATTACAGCACGTTTCTGTGAGCACAGGGTTGGGGCTAAAGTTACAGGTTAACAGCATCTCAAAGCAGAAACAATTTTTCTGAGTACAGATGAAAATGGAGTGTCTTATGTCTTCCTTTTCTAGATAGACACAGTAACAGTCTGATCTCTCTTTTCCCCACATGGACTAATGCGATATCATAGATATGGTGTGTCTTCAGTTACAAGATGCGCTGTTTGAATTATAGACATTTTAGAAAACTTATGTACAGATGAATAATTTAAAATTAATTGTAAGTGGTATTTGTGGTCTTGATAGAGTTGGCCACGATGTCCAAATGTAATATTAAGCCTATGGGAAAGTCAGATCCACTTTTTTTTTTTTTTTTGAGTCAGAGTCTTGCTCTATCACCCAGACTGGAGTAGAGTGGCATGATCTCGGCTCACTGCAACCGCCACCTCCTAAGTTCAAATGATTCTTGTGCCTCAGCAGCCAGAGTAGCTGGGATTACAGGCCTGTGCCACCACTCCCAGCTGATTTTTTTGTATTTTTAGTAGAAATGGGGTTTCACCATGTTGGCCAGGCTGGCCTCGAACGCCTGACCTCAAGTGATCCACCCGCCTTGACCCCCAAGGTGCTGGGATTACAGGCGTGAGCCACCGTGCCCAGCTGAGATCCACTTTCATTCTCACCTCACAGTGGCTCCTGACTCCTTTTCCAATGCACCAAGACACCACGGAGGGATGTCTGCACAGACTTCTAATGTGGTTTGGGGTTGCAAACTGTAGTTGGGGCCATTTTTTGTAGAGAGGTCTGGTCCTGGGCCCACTGTCAGAGACCTTAGAGAAAGGATTGGGGCGTCCCAAACAAAGATCTTCTTTCTTTATAACTTGTCATCCTAAGATTTAAAGGGTGGAAGGGGAACACAGAAATTGCATATTCACTACAACTCAAAAAAGAAGAGAATTAATTTTGCACCACTGACAAACATGTCATCTTAGGCACTTCAAAACTCCTTAAATGGATCTAAAAATATTTGTCCTCTAATATTTTGGTATCTCTTCAGCCAAAAACAAAAATTGCTTAAATTTGGTCCCATAAGAATTATAGTCATATTTCAGTTTGTGATGTCCCTAATTCTAGGACTTTCCTGGAATGAAGGATGCAGTTATCTTTGAGACTGGCTTTCATAGCCTGCCCCCTTCGATGATGAGGAGGCAGGTGACGGGGAGGAACAGCCACCTTGGGAGGGTGTGCGTTCTCCCAAGGGAGTTTTCTTCCTGCATACCTTCCTCATCTTCTTTAGACACTCAGGAAGTTGACGGGCTGAGCACTCCTGGCTTAAGCATTTGAAAAAGCAGCGGAGGAGTTTCTGCCTGTAAATAGTATCTGTAAAACCGTGAGCGGCTGGGAAGCCCACATCTCAGGCCACGGGGGCTGCGTCTCCCCTTTTGAGGCGACGCCGAACAAAAGTCCCCAGGGCCACCAGGGGGATGCACATGGTGGAGGAGGCCACAAGCAGCCCGATGACAGCCAGTGCATAGGCCGGGTAATCTTTGGTCACGAGCTGGCCCTGAAAGGAGAGACTGAGTATCAGCAGAGAGCACTTGCTGAGAGCACTGCCCCTGGGCCTCAGGGCCCATCCGTGATGGGGAGGCGACATGACTTGGGCAGAGAGCATGTGGGGCCGGTGTCCTCACTCCTGGGGCCACCGGCTCTGCAATTCACTAGCAAATGTGCCAGGAGCCTAACTGCCCTCACCTTCTTTTTCTTCCATAAACTAGGAATAATAGTAACTACTTGAACCAGTGGGTGTAGAGCTATTGTTTGGAGCTACCCATAATGAATAACCGTGGTAATAATCAAGCACCTATGTCTAAGGCAAATTTCAGGGAACCTAAACTGTAGGCGACTACTCTTAGCCCGGAATGGAACTTTCCGTGAAGGTGGCAACGTTCTCTATCAGTGCTGTCTGCTGTGGTGGGCGCGGAGGAGAGCGCTGCTCAGGAGGTAGGAACTGGCGCCTTTGCAGCAGGAGTTTTTCTCAGCTTGCAGGGGACAGGTGGATGGGGAAGCTCTGGAGGAGTGCCTTCCTCTCACCCCACTGAAACACATACCTAAAAGCTCAAAGCCCAGCTCCTCCGTGCTGGACTATTTCTAAAATACCTCAGTGATATTTCCATGTCGTGACAAATAACCTACCCACACCATGGAAATAGTTCCCTGGTTTCGGAAAACGAATGGCCCATGCTTTTGAGTGGCCATGGGGGCCCAGCCCCAGCCCTACAGAGACAGCAGATACCTGGGAGGCGTCCCAGGCTTGATACTTCAGGGTCCCCGTGAGGATGTAGTCGCTCAGGTAGAAGACAAAGAGGCTGACAATCAGTAGTGGGCTTACGCCAGCCCACATCACCTTCCAGTACCAGCTTACAGCTCGGCCAGTCATGGCCTTAAGGTCACTTTCAAATCTATTTGGAAAACAGGGAGAGAAAGTCTGGATTATCTAGGCTGCGGAGGTTAGGGCGTCCAGCTTGCCTGTCCCTATTCACAAAGGAACATTCTGTTTTAGGTGGTAACTGATGTCTGAGCTTGGCCACTGGACTCCTCTGTGACACCTTCTTGAGAGACGAGTGCTGCGGTGGGGAGGGGAGAAGGGCTGAGGCTGCCCAGGAGGGATGACGGAGCAAGCAGCCCGCAGAGAGTGGACATCAGAAGATGCCTTCCTAATGCCAGCCTTCACATGAAGGCTGCTGGCATAGCCTAGAGGGCAGCTTCCAGGAATGGTGGGCACAGGCAGCACGGGATGGACATTTGTCGGGCTGGTCATCAATGACAGGGACTTCTTGGGTGGCTTTGCCCACCCCCCTACCCAGCCCGCTGCTGTCAATCAGTGACTCCCTTTCCCAGTAGAAACGCCACGGAGCAGAATCACTTGGTCCATTGAAACCAGAGTAGGTTTTCTGGGACAGAGGAAGAGCCAACCTCGGACTGAAGGACCGTAGCCCTGGCCTGTTGGAGCTGGTCTAGAGTGGCCAGGGCAGTGAGTCCCAAAGGCGTTGCCCACAGACACCATCACCATCTCCATCATGCCTGTAGCTCTCTCTTTTCCCTCTTCTTTACTTTTAAACCTACATTTAGCAGCAGCACAACAGCAGCCAGTTTCTCATAGACTTGACAAACTAAGTACATGTATTTTTGAATACACATACACAGTATAGAAAGTATCTTTGGCATTTTGGGAGATGTTGGCCCAACGAAACTCCCCATTTCACACAGAAGGAACCAAGGCCCAGGGCTGTGATGCCATCTTCCTTAGGGCTTGGTAAAGATCAGGCCCAGAACCTGGGTTGGCCTCCTGCCTCCAGCCCAGAGCCTTTAAACCTGCTCTCTAAAGCAGGAGAGGCAGCCTTAGCGGGAGGGGCTGGGGTGGTATGGGTGTGATGTCACCAGCTGCAGCCACAGCCCCTCCCTTCCTGGGACCTGCTGCATGTCCTGGGTGTCCATGCAAGGCTGTGTGGCGACCACCACCTGCCCTTTGCTGCTGCTGACGTAGTTGGACTCTAGGCTGCAGGCCATGAAGGCTCATGTATGTGACGTGAAAACCTGGGGCTTTCAAAATCGGACAGGTGAAAAAGTGTTGGGGGTCCTCTTGTCCCTTCACACCCCCATAACCTCCCACTTTCCTGGATGGAGAAAGTTGGGAAGAGCTGGCTGCAGAAAAGCCCCAGGACACTGTCGCTGGGTGGTCACTAGATGGCGGTATCCCCTGAGCAAGCCGAAGCACTCCCCTCCTGCCACTTACACGGTCAGTCCACCTACATCTCCAAGGCACGTTTGTTTCCGCCTCTGTCTCCCTTCACCAGCCTCTTTTTGATGGACTTGTGCCCCTCATCCATCTAGTGACCTCCAGCGGGCCCTAGGTTCTGTTCCTCTCTCCCAACCTTCTCTTTTTATCCTGAAACACTCACCCTCTCAGTGACCAATCTCTTTCTCCCTCTAGACTGGCATTTCCTAGGTGACCAGGGATTTTCCCAGTTTTAGCACTGAAAATTCCACATCCCAGAAAACCCCTCAATCCTGGGGAGACAGGGAGAGTTGGTCCCCCTAACACTAGTGTCCTCAAAATGTTAGTAGCTAAGGGTGGGAGTGGGGTGAGAGAAGGGTGAAAAGGCATTCCTTGACCAAGTAAGTCTGGAAATGCTGCAATTCTAACCCTCTCTTTGGGATCCGCAACTGTCTTTAAGACTCTGAGAAGTCCTACGGGAAAGACATCAATTTGGCTTTGTTTAACTTATGTCCTGATGGATCATGGGAGATCCCTCAGCATGGCACGGGACCCTGGCCTTTCCGGGAACACAGCAGGGAATGCTGCTTCAGGGATGCCTGCCTCCCAGTGTTGTCAACGTCTCCCTCCCCACCCCGAACCAACATGGAGGATCAAAAAGACTGGGGAAGAGGGCAGAAAACAACGTGGCACAGCCTCCTCTCCCAAACCGGCGCCCACTCGAGCAGCGCTGCCCAAACTGTAATGTGCCTCAGGCCCCCTGGACATAGTATGAAGATGCAGGATCTGATTCAGCAGGACAGGGTGGGCCTGAGCTTCTGCAGTCCCAACGAGCGCCTTGTTGCTGCTGCCCCCACTCTAGGGACCACACTTGAGGTAGCAAAGCTCTCTAGGCCAGTGGTTCTCAAAGCGTGGGCGCCAGACTCATCTGGGAACCTGCTAGAAATGTGAATTCTTAGCCCTCCCCTGGACTGCCTGATCAGAACCTTGGGGGTGAGTCCCGCAGCTGTGTTTGACCAGCCCAAGGGACTCTGAGGCACACTCGAGTTTGAAGGCTGCTCTAGACCGGTGGCTCTTGCCCCAGCTGCACATTCCATCACCTGGGGAGAATTAAAACATTCCAGTCCCGTGCTGTGCACTGGGATTGAGGACCTCACCGACTAAATTTTGAATCTGCCAGATTTTCTAAGGTCTAAGTTATCAACTGGAGTTTGGTCAGGGTTCTTGGAAAATACTGATGTTGGCCGATGATCAGAGCATCCAGTGCCTGGAGGCACAATTCCCTGCCCCAGTAAGCTGTGGGGGTCCGGCAGGGTCAACCCTAAAACAGCCTATGATACAAAGCAAAAGTACAGGGAATAGAGAGAAAGATATCCGCTGAAGCAAGCTGAGCATGGGATAGAGGCAGAGCATTAGCTGAGATCTGCCAGCAAAGAACAAACGTTGTCATGATGAGAAGCTTAAAGAAGAGGTGAAGATGTGCCTCAAGAAACAGCTGTTTTCCTTGAGGGACGTGGCCTCTATGGCTGTGTTTTCCATCTGCAAATGGGGGTCCTGGGCCTCCTCACCTCCTCAGCCCGTACACGTAGCACACAGCAATCGTCTCCACCAGCACGATGAGCAGCAGGGACAGCGTGGCCGCGTAGTCGTTGAATATGTCAAACCAGTAGTTCCCAGCCTCCATGGTGAACACCATGCCAATGGCACAGTTGACAAGGCACACCAGACCTGGGGGCCACAAGACCAGCTGCTCACCTGCCCGAGACCCCCCCCCCCCACTACAGCTCACCAGTTCTCTACAGGACAGTGGGGCCATCGGTCCTCAGGGGACTTTGGCTGATTGGTTCATCCACATGGGTTGAAAGAGCTGTCGTGGTTTGGACTCTGAAGGTGTGTGCCATGTGTGTGGGGCAGGGGGCACAATGGTGTCCCAAAGCATGTTGGCAGGGGTCACTGATGTTGACTCACTGAGCTGCCCTGCAGGGGTGGCAGAGCTTCAAGCTCAATGAACAAGCAGACGTGGTGGGCACTGCTATTCCAAGATCCTGCCCAGGCTGCGGGTCTTCAATTATAACCCTCTGTGTTTATCCCAACAACTCAGCCCTGGAGCTCATGAGAAATTAATTAGGGGAGGAGGCTTGAATATGGGGTGGCTCCATAAGGACTTCCTAGAGGGGACTTGCATCCACCCAGAAGGGGCTGGGGCGGGGAAGAGACAAATGTTCACCCGGATCCTCCCATGTGCCAGGCACTTGCAATGCGTTGGACACTTAGGCCTCCGAGGCAGGTGTCCGGAGCCCCCCTTTCACAGATGCGAAGGCAAGGCTCAGAGATGTCTAAGGCTCCCCTGACGTCCCCTAGCATGTCCGTGGCAGAGTGAGGATTCAGACCCAGCCCTTTAGCCTCCAGAACCTGGGCCTTCATCCCAAGCCCCTCCAGCTGCCTCCCCTGGGGACCCCATGCATGTCTGAGTCTAGAGCCCACACCTGCCCTTTCCACTACCACACTGTACACTGCCAGCTACCGAGCCCTCCTGCTATCCCGACGGGGACACACAAGGAGAAAGGGGCCATGGGCTGGCTGAGGGCTATGGGCACACCTAGTGTTGGCTACAAAGACCAGGCCTGAGGAGGGGGTCTAAGTGCTGCAGGACTCTGAAGAGGTGGGGGCAACTCCAACTGGAGTGGTCGGGGCTTGAAGGAGATGGCCTGGGAGCTGGGTTTGATTTGTCCTGCATGTCGAGGAATGGTGTTTTCAGAGGCAGAGTAGTGTAGGCCACGGGGTCCTCGAGGTACTGCCTGGTTGGAGTGGAGCAGTTGGGCCAGGGAGTGAAACCATGAGAGATGTAATTGGAAAAGCCAGCTCATTTCCTAATATCTGAAATGTCCACCAACAGCAGAATAGATAAAGAAACCGTGGTATGTGATCTTACAATGGATTATTATATAGGCAGAAAAAGGGGCAGACGATTGCTGCTCGAAACAACATGAGCGGGTCTCACAGGTAGATTATGAGTGAAGGCAATAGATGCGGAGTGTGTACAATAGGACTTCGTTCATACGAAATTCAACAGGAAGGCCGGGCGCAGTGACTCCTGCCTGTAATCCCAGTACTTTGGGAGGCCAAGGCAGGCAGATCACTTGAGGTCAGGAGTTTGAGACCAGCCTGGCTAACACGGGGAAACCCCATCTTTACTAAAATACAAAAATTAGCCAGGCGTCATGGTATGCACCTGTAATCCCAGCTACTCAGGAGGCTGAGGCGCGAGAATAGCTTGAGCCTGGGAGATGGAGGTTGCAGTGAGCCAAGATCGCACCATTGCACTCCAGCCTGGGTGACAGAGTGAGACTGTTTCTTTAAAAAAAAAAAAATAGGAAGAAAAACCCCTAAAATGTAGAAGTCAGAATAGAGGTAAACTCCAGGGGTGCATACTGCCTGGGAAGGGGTGTGAAGGAGCTGTCTAGGGTGTGGGAAAGGTTCTGTATCTTGACCTAGGTGGTGGTTCCTCGGGTGGATACATATGTAAAATCCACTGAGTTTGTACTTAAGAAATGTACACTTTATAATGGTCACACTTCAGGCCAGGTGTGGCTCACGCCTGTAATCCCAGCACTTTGGGAGTCTGAGATGGGCGAATCACCTGGGGTCAGGAGTTCGAGACCAGCCTGGCCAACATGGTGAAACCCTGTCTCTACTAAAAATACAAAAATTAGCCAGGCGTCATGGCGTGCACCTGTAATCCCAGCTACTCGGGAGGGTGAGGCAGAAGAATCACTTGAACCTGGGAGACGAAGGTTGCAGTGAGCCAAGATCACACCACTGCACTCCAGCCTGGGCAACAGAGCGAGACCCTGTCTGAAATATATATAATATACTTCAATGAAAACGAACAAAAACAAAATCGAGTTCTCTCCTAGCCTGGAGAAGTTTGAATGTCAGGTTGGGAAGTTGGGTTGGGGTGGCCACTCCACTTCCCTGTGATGTGGAGAATGGAATGCACAGGGTGAATCACGTGGCCCAGGTCCCAGGTTGTGAGAAGACATGGCAGGACCGTGGTGAGGTGGCTGCAGCCCCCTGTAGCCACCTGAACCAGCCCATGACCCCTAAGGGAGCTCTCCCCTGCTCACCCCCACGTCCTGGCCCTCCTGACCCCTGCCTCCTCCACTGGCTGACCCCACTGACCTGAGATGGCCTCCTTGGGCAGGTGGCTGGAGATGATCTTGCTGTCTGTCAGAGGGGTGAGGATGGCCGCTGTGTTCCCCAGCATGCTCCCAAGGCCCAGCATCAGCAGCATGAAGAAGTAGAGCACCGACCACAGCTGGGACACCTCCATGTTTTTAATGGCCTCCGTGTAGACGATGAATGCCAAGCCAGTGCCCTGGACGGCCTGCCCAGGGTGAGAAGACACCAGTTACATGCAAGAGGGACTTACAGTCTTATTCACGCACTCAGTGCTAAGCAACGTGAGGGACCTTGGAAGTGGCCATGAGAAGCCACATTGTGAGGTTGGAGCTTCCATCTGCAGACCAGCCCCTTACACTCAGCTGGGCTGAAACGAAATGGGAGCTGCCAGGAGCTCATATATGCAAAGCACTTGAGAACTTGAACTTGCAGCCAGCCTGCAACACTGAGTTCCCCTCTCCTGCCCCAACTTACGTAAATTCTGGATGAAAGATAATAAAACAATGGATAATTTCTGCTTCTAATGTGATGACCGACTAGGTGTCCTGAAATCTCTGTGGCTGGGACCTGAGGAGGGAGGGTGGGGCCAGGGCAGCAGGAAACAGAATTGTAGGGAGCCAGCTTGGTCAGCAGGCAACCAGGACGAGCAGGTGCTCAGCGGTCAGGTCCCTGTACTGGTAACGCTGTTGCGGAGATGTTAAACTATGGAAATTGAGGCTGGAACTCCTGCTTAAAGACAAATACCCCAAGAGGCTCAAAAGGGATAATAGGTTGTGCGTACTCTCTGGCTACCCACAGAAGAAGCAAAAACAAGCCCTCCCTGGGTAGAAGCCCCCCAGTTTAGACGCATAGGATTCCCAGGGATTGAGCAAAGTGCTCATAAACAGGGATTTACAAACCCACAAGGAGAGAAGTCACTATGAGTGAAGAACTAGCAAGATAAGAAATCAGATTTAGAACACCCCTTCCCGAGGTGGCAGATGTTGGACTGTCAGATTCAGAATTGCTATGGACTGAACCATGTCCACCCGAAATTTGTATGTTGAAACCCTAGCTCCCAATGTGACTGTATCTGGAGATAGGGTCTTTAGGGGGTAATTAAGGTTAAATGGAGTTATAATATTGGAGCCCTAATCTGACCAGACTGTAGCCTTATAACAAGAGGAAGAGAGAGAGAGAGAGAACTCTCTATCGTGTGAGGACACAGTGAGAAGATAGGTTCATGAACAAGGAAACAGGTCTTCATCAGAAACCAAACCCTGCTGGCCCTTGATCTTGGACTTCTCAGCCTCTAGGACTGTGAGACATAAATTCCTGTTGTTTGCTGGGCACAGCGGCTCATGCCTATAATCCCAGCACTTTGGGAGGCTTAGGTGGGAGGATTACTTGAGCTCAGGAGTTTGAGATCAGCCTGGGCAACATAGCAAGACCTCATCTCTACTAAAAGTAAATAAAAGAAAATAAATTTATGTTGTTTAAGCCACCCAGCCTATGATATTTTGTTATGGCAGGCTGCACTGACTAATACAAGAACACAGGTCAATTCTATAGTATACCAGTTGCTCAGGGGCATACTGAAAATAGTTGGCTTTATGTGCTGACAACAAGGGAGTGATCACTTGTAGAGAACTTAAAAACTATAGTAAAAATCTACAAAAAGTTGATATACTTTTTATTATTATCATGAGCCAGCAATTCTAAAGTGTTAAAATACTGCTTTCCTTCTCTTGCCTATGGCCACCCCTGAAACAGTTATGTATGAAATGTTTAAAGAAACAAAGGATAACATTACAAAAACAAACATGTATCAGGAAACTATTGGGATGGACAAGTAAATTTGAAAAAAATAGCATCTATATAAAAAATATAGTTATTGAATTAAAAGGCTCAATTGACAGTTAAATACCAGATTAGATGCAGCTGAAAAGAGACTTAGTGAACTGAAAGATATATCCAGAAATGAATCAATAAAATAAAAAAGGATAAGAAGATGGGAAAAATAAAAGAGAGGTTAAGAGACCTGTAGGACAGGATGAAAAAGTCACGTCTAATGAAGTTCCAAAAGGAGAAAAATGAGAGAATCAGAGACAATGATTATGAAATAATAGGTACGAATTTTCCAAAACTGATAAGAAACATTGGACCCATAGATCCAGGAAGCCCAACCTCACCTAGGCCTAGAGTGGATAAATAAAAATATATTCATGCCATGTCTAGATTGCAGAGGCCAAAGACAAAGAGAAGATCATGAGAAAGAGAAAAAGCTGCTTGCTTACAAATAATAAAAGAAAATTTCAAGAGCAACAATGGAAGCCTGAATCACATGGCAAACATCTTCAAAGTGTTGAGAGAAAATAACTGTTAACCTGGAATTTTCTACTCCGAGGAACAATGTCTTTAAAAGATAGATGCCAATTATAGAACAAAATTTAAGAAAACTGTTCTAAATGAAAGTATTTTAAGGAAAAACCTTTGGAGATGCTGGGATGCAAGAAAGAATGGTGAACAAATAAAATGGCAAACATGTAGGTAAATACAAGAGCTGTATAAAATAACAATAATGTCATGTCCAATGTATGGGGTTAAGGAGACAGAACTAGACAACAATCATTTAAAATGGGAGAGATAAAATGAAAGTACCCTAAAGTCCTTTTGAATTTGGGGAAGGAGGTCAAGATACTGTTTAACTTTAGACTTTATTAAGTTAAATATGAAACGAAAGTTTCAAGAAGAGAAATCAAGCAACCAAATTCCAAACAGCAGGGAATAAAGTGGAATGGGGAAAGAAAAGAAAGAAAGAAAAAAAGAACAAAAGCAACAGGAAAAACAAAGTCTAGATAAATCAATAACCAACCATGTAATTCTTGGCTGTAGAGCCAAGCTCAAAAGTAAGTGAGGAAAACTCCCAGGTGCCAAAACCATAAAGGAAAGTTGAAGTGAGAGCACTGAACAGGTGCTGAAGCCAAAGGACCTCATGGGTCACCTGAACAGGACCTAGGCCTTGAAGGCTGGGGTTTGGGGGCTAGGGTCTGATGCCTGCCTGGGGAAGCAGGCTCATGCCACAGGCCAGTACAAGCATGGAGCTAGGGCTGAACAACCAGGAGAAAAAAGCATTGCTTCACCCATGAAATGACCTACAGTGGTTGTACCCATGAAACAAAGTGCCAAACAAACCAAACCCAACCAACCAACCACCCCAAAAATATCAACCTGCAAAGTAGCTTACTGGCAACCAGAGCCACAGGCCCTCCCTACTCCCTATCCTTGAAAAGCATTACCTAGGAACACTCTCTAGAAATAATCTCTAGAAGTATTTACATTAAATATACGAATTAGACAAATATGCCCACTATCACTTCTACTCCCATATGCTAGAAGTCCTAGTGAATACAATAAGAAAAAGGGAATGAGATATAAGCATTGAAAAGAAAAATGCAAAATTCGATCTGCAGGCACTATGATAGTTTAAACAGAAAATTGAAGCAAATCTATAGATAAATATGAGAATTAATAAGAGAATTCATCAAGATTGCTAGATACAAGGTCAACATGCAAAATATTTTGCTTTCTTTTGCAACAAAAACAAACAATGATAGAAATGAGGGGGAAAAACACCATTCCCAATACAATAAAACAGTAAGGTAATAGAAATCTAATGAAAGATGTGCCAAGGTGTTCATAGAGAAAGTTAGCTGAAGACTATTTTAAAAGACTTGAGTGAAGGAGAGAAAGTATGTTCCTGAGTCAAATGTCACAATTCGAAAGGTACTAATTCTCCCCAAATTACACTATAAAATCAATGCAAGTCTAGTCAAAATTCCCTAGGAGATTTTTTTTCCCAACGAAACTTATCAAACTGATCCTCCAACCGATGTGAAAAAATAAAGGTCCCAGCACAGCAGAGATAATTCTGTAAAATATAAAGATGACTTTCAGTAGCAAAAATTAAAAAAACCCTCTAAATATCTATTAGTAAGGGAATGGATACACAAATCTCAGTATACTTGTGTGATGGAATAAAATGCAGCATTTAAATGAACAAATGAGGTTCCACATGCATTATTACGGACAGATCTCAAAATTAAAATGCTGAATGAGAGAAGTATCTTTCCAGACCATTTATGCCCATTTAAAAACTGCCGACATAGGAGTGCAAAAGGCTTGTTGAAAAAAGAAAAGAAAATAAAAACTGCCAACAAAACAATGATATTATTTAAGAACACATAGATGGGTAATAGAAATATAAAAATGAAGGTTCTTGCCTTTGGTGAGTAGGGAAAAAAAAAAGGGGGACTTTTTAACTTCATCTCTGAAACGTTCTTTTCTTTTATATAAAAAAATCTGAGCCCAAAATGACAAAATGTTTACAATTGATCTTTCTGAGTGGTATATATGGGTGTTTGTTATTCTCTCTACTTTCCTGTATTTTAAAAGCTTAGAAAGACAAAAGAAACGGGAGGCTGAGGCAGGAGAATGGCGTGAACCCCGGGGGGCAGAGCCTGCAGTGAGCCGAGATCGCGCCACTGCACTCCAGCCTGGGCGACAGCGAGACTCCGTCTCAAAAAAAAAAAAAAAAAAAAAAAAAGACAAAAGAAAAAGAGAGAAAGGACAGAGAGTTCCGCCAGGAAGTTTATTATAACTAGCATCCTCGAGCAGCCCTCAAGAGAGTGGTGGTAAAGCCTCTCTTCTCCTTGGAGTTGCAGGAAAAGTAATTCAGGATCTTTATTTTTATAGACCTTGCCTATCTCCCAAGTCAGCAGCTCACCAAGGTTCCCATGAGTGTGTGGAGAGAAGCCAGTCCTCAACCTTGCCTGGGCACCTTACCGTGTCTAGCTCCGACTCCAAGCTGCAGTTTTTGATGTGCGGGAATATCTCGCTGTATTTGCTTGGGTAGGCAGATGCGAGGTAGTCCTTCACTTGTTCCAGGTTGCTGGCTGTCAAAAAGCCATCTTCAAGTTCAAAAGTGTTGGTCAGCAGCAGACTCACCCTGCAGAGCAGACCATCGGATCAACTTTCACTGATCAGAAAGGCAGCTGTCACCAAAGCCTCCCATCAGCCTCTTCCTTTCTGATTAGGTGAGGAAAGGGAGTCTGTTGCTTGGTGATCTTTTAAAGGGCAGGGTAATTTTGAATGGCACTGAAGAAGCCTCAGATATGAACAGTGATGACAACAGGCACCAAACTCACACAGTGAGGCTATTTTAACCTCTGAACCAACATAGTCCAGCAGAAGTTTCTGTGCTGATGAAAATGTTCTCTATCTGGGCTGTCCAATTTGGTACTCACTGGCCACATACGGCGACTGAGCACTTAATGGTGGACACTGAGCAACTGATTGAAAGTAACAAGGGAATGTACTGAAATATGAATTAAGTTGTTTAAATGTGAATTAAGTTGCATTGATTTAAATGTAAATTTGTAAATAGCCACTTGTGGCTAGTGACTACCCAACTGGACAGCATACCTCCTGGATGATGTCTTTGTAATTTGGGCAAGGGGCCACAGAAAGTGAATCCTGTGATCTCTGTGGCTCAGCTAGAGGCTTCTTGGTTACTTTTGAGGTGGGGGAGATGGGGTAGAAGAAACAAAATTTGATTGTTGTATGTCCTATTACGCTAAGTGCTCGCAACACGTTAACGTGCCCTCATTCCTGCCAGGCAGATGTTGACATGCCCCAGGCCCCCCAGCAACTGGTGGTGGTGTAGGGAGTCCGAATGTGAGCCCTGGATTGAGGACTCTAAAACTGGTGCACTTTGCCCCAGCCCTTGCCCAGGCGACCCTTCAGCTCAGAGCTCAGGGAGGCCTGGGAATCGGTGGGACAGCCCAGGCTTACTTCTTCAAGCAGCTTTCATAATTGAAGGTGGCCTTGAAGCCATAGATGGAGAAGGTGACGATGCTGGCAAATATGGAGGTGAAGCTGTTGATGAGGGACACGATGATGGCGTGCTTCTGGCAGTTGTTGGATGGCTCATTGTAGCTGGCGAAGGCGATCAGGCTGCCGAAGCCCAGGCCGAGTGAGAAGAAGATCTGGGTGGCTGCATTGATCCAGGCTTTGGGGTTGGCCAGCTGCTCTATCTGGAAGGCCAGCAAGGACAGGGCTGATGATCCCTGGGTGGGATCCCAAATGCTCAGACTGGCAACAGGAGAGTGGCCCAGAGAGGGGAAGGAGCTCACCTACAGCACACAGCCATCAGGGGCACCCCTAGGGCTGGAGATCAGCTCTCCTGGCTCCATCCACTCCCTGGCAGATGAAACACACAGCTCAAGCTGCACACCTCCCAGGGCTAAGGTGCTGTGGAGAATACAGGTGCTATGTGGAGGATATAAGGTGCTACATATCCTCTACAGCACCTCAGCCATAGGAGGTGTGTAACCAGAAGCAGCTATGCTCACCACTATATGCCAGTGCGGAGGTGTGCAATGGAATACTGCAGGGTAAAATAGTTAAAACACAAATGGAGCCCTGATTCATAGGCAGTTACTGCACAGGTCTGGGCACTCAAAGAGATGGAGGGGGTGTGGCCTGGCAGGGGAGGTCTAGGTGTGGGTTGACTCTTGGCACTGACATTAGGGGGCGTTTGGAATGGGGAAGGGGAAGGAAGACACAGTCATTTTATTTCCAGGGGCTAGATCTGTCAAATGAAGAACTTGCCCCATCCCAAAGTCAAGAGTGCACCCTCCATGGATGAACCCTGGGTGTGGGGTGCATGGAGAATGGGTGGTTGAGAAACCCTGTAGGGAAACAGGTGCGTGGAACCATGTGAGCAGGCAAGCAAGATGACCAGAGTGGTGCTCATGGCGAAAAGCTTGGTCCACAGTCTGAAAGGGGCTTGAGGTGAGGCGGTGGCAGGGGTGCAGCAGATGGGGGGCAGTGAGGATGAAGAGGAGAGGCTGAAAGACTTAATGCTCCAGAATTAACAGGGAGTGGGGATAACCTGGCTGAGGTGGTGATCCAGCGACTGCAGGTACTCCACACTCCTGCCACACCCTGGTGGGCTCACATCAGCTTCCCTAGGTACAGCGTTGGCCCACTCTCCATCTTTCCCTCTTCCCACCCATCCTGGAAAGTGGCAGAATGAGTGAGGGGTGCCCTTAGGGCCCTTCTGCTTCAGCCCATACCTTGGGAGTGAACATGTACATGAGGCCATTGGTGGCTCCGTGGAGCGTGAGGCCCCTGACGAGGTAGATGATGAGCACGCAATAGGGCAGTGACGCCGTGAAATACACCACCTGCGGGCATGAGAGGGCAGAGTCGGCCTCCCGAAGCAGTGGGGTCCACGGGACAGACCCGCGCCCCACAGAACACCACCACATCTGGGGTATTCAGGCTGCACCGCCCAGCTGCTGACAGCTGGAAAAGGCATGGAGATTCTTGGTCACACACAGGCTCTGGGTGAGGGCTGGGGGAAGTGGGCTAGTGGAATGTGGTCGCTCACAGCTGTGACCAGCACGACATTTCTTATTCAGTAGAGAAGAGGCAAACAGGTACCGAGCCTCTGCCTTCCACCGTCCCTTCAACCTGACCTTATTCCGGAAAGGATTTGAGGTTACCCACAAAAACACATCAGTCACATTAACATTTCAAATTGCTAGATAAAGAAATCAGCATGAAAAAAAATATATGGGCAATCCAGTAATGAGCCCACAGGAAAAAGCAGCCCATAGAATCTGTGCATGAGTCTCTACCCAGTTTCTGAGCCAGATTCAGCTCTGAGCTTCCTGGTGGCCTACACACAAAGCAGCAACACAATTAAAAGGAAAAAAAATATCTGCAGCTTGGAGAAGGACAGATTTCCCCAGGATTGGGGCCTGAGAGCAGATTGGTCGTGAGTGCTCATGCAGGAAAGCAGAGACGTGTAGAGTAGAGGACAATGTCCCCATAATAAACACAATAGGAAATTCAGATCTGATTTTTATGGCAACCCTCCAGAAAGGGTTTACTTCCTTAGGCTTTAACATTACACCTGAACGGACATTTTTGTCAACCAGATCTTCTTTCTCCACCGACATGCATTGTAAGTTCAATGATGTTTTGTTAATATCTTCGGTGTTCATGGTAGCTTTAGTAGTCACCTGTCATGCTCTGGGTGATTCTGTTACAAAGCCATAGAATACAGACCTTCAAGTGCACGTGTGCCTATCCAGGAATGGATATTTTTCTGTAAATCAACTCATATGTGTACCAGAGCCTCATTTGTAAAGCAAATAAATATTTTGCAAGATTGTCCTTTGTGTAAGAGTTCCCTTAAAGTTTGAGTCTCTCTGTGAGAAATATGGCTGGTGGCCCATGTTCAGATGGGCTTGAATTACACTTGACCCTCCCTTCCTATTGAGGTGTGGTGTCATCTTCTTATCCATTTTCAAGGCCACCAGAATGGCACTCTGTACCCTGTCACCCAGGGGACGGCAGGTGGAATGTGGGGTATGTTTTTTATCACTGCTTTTATCACTGCTTCTTAGCTGAGGTTGTTGTAACTTGAGAAGAGTAATAAATCCACCCAAGATTATAAGAAACCAGATAACAGACAGAGATGAAAAGACAGAGCACTCGCTCATGACCAACATCTATCACAATGGGCACTAAGCAGGCTTTTAGGGCCAGCCCCGAGAATTTCCCTCCTTCCCCCAAGGTGAGCAAGTTTCCTGGAGGCTCATGGAGTCCCTACCAAAGTGACTCACTTCTCCCCAAGTGGGCACAATTGCTGGACACATGATCCAGCCTAACCTGTTGGAAGAAACCAATTCTGACCACTCTGCAGAGATTCTGGCAGGAAACAAAGGCGATTCCAACAGAGGACGCCAGGAAATGGCACATGGTCTGTGACAAGATTAGCTCCATTTACATAGAGCTGTTGGGGGCATTTTTCCCATGGAGAAGGGTGTGGCTGAAGCAGAGGAAATAGATGATAAGAATAAATACGTGTTTTATGGCATGACATGGTCTCATGCAACACATTTCTAAGTGATCAGCAAAAGGAATGGTCTCTAATCTCTACCTCTGCAGATGTTGCCCTCTGATCTTTTGGATCACGATCATAATAATCTGGCAAAGATAAATTACAAAAACATTTTTTATGAGCATGACAGTATGGCCAGGCTCTACGATGGGACTGAGTGGGCTGCTGCAGGTTCTAAGCTCTCTTGGGGAAAGAGCACCTGTGCTCACTCGTCCCTCTCCTCAGCCATGGCACAGGGGGCTTTGGGGGCTAAGAGGCTGGCCATCAGGGGGTCTTAGAAACCAAAATAAAATGTCCTACCAGGCATGATACTGGAGTTGTCCCATGGGCCCCGGAATACCATGGGTAGCTCTGGTCTAATGCCTCAAGACATACATGGGGGGTGGGGGGTGACTGGAGGAGGCAACTCAGGTAGTCAGAGGGTGAGGACATGTGGGCTCCTAGGACTCTCATCAGGTGACAGTTGGAATTGATGACATCATTAAGGCATAGAGAGAGCTATGTGGCTACCAAACCAAGACAATGGGAAGCCTTGGGGTGAGGCTGGGCTTTGCCCTCGCTAGCTGTGCCCTTGGGCAGGTCAATTTACCTCTCTAAGCTTCAGGTGAGTGGGATCATGAAATCTACCATGAAGGGCTGTTGCCAGAAAGAGACAATGTGGGCGCTCAAGCCATGGTGGGTCTACTGCGAGAAGTGACAGTGAATGAGACAGGGCGTGCTAGGCTCCGAGACATCTGCTGAAGCTTCAGGCAGGTGGTGGGTGACGGGAACACTGAAAGCAAACCTTCTACATGGAGCAGACTAGAGCTGAAGGAACATGTCAGCCCCAGTGAAAGCGTGAGCCTTGGGATACACCAAGAAAGGATTATGGAGATCAAGCCCGACAGCTCTGGAGGGTGATTGGAAGCAGCTTAGAACAAAGGGTCTCAAACTCAGCTGCACATTAGAATCACCTGGAGAGCTTTTAAACCTCCCCCCACCCCTCCCCGCCCAGTGCTCAGAACACACCCCAGACTGGTTACTGCAGAACTTTGGGGGCGGCAGGGCTAAGGCATGAGATTTTTGAAAGCTCTCCAGAAAATACCAATGTGCAACTGAGTTGGAGAGCCAGTGGCTAGGGTGTCCCCAGGACACATACAATCTTAAAGAAAAGCAAACTCATTGTCTGGTTATCTGGGTGGTATGGATTTGGGGCTGACTGGTAGAGAAAAACTCTTTTTTTTTTTCCTAAGAAAGTCCCTGTTTTGAGATTTAAGGTTGCAACTTTAACCACTTCTGGCCCTCTCTATAGTCATCTAGTAGGTGACTTGTCCCAGCAACACCATCTGTGCCCTCTGCCCTAACATAGCTGCTGCCTCTCCACTGCAGAGGGCACTCCCTTGGCATTGCCCAGGGTTGGAGACAGAGGCAGCTGCCCCTCGGTGCACCCTCCCACCCACCAGGAGCACCGGGCTTCTGTGCCTCGCTGTCCCACCTTGCCAGTGGACTCGGTGCCACGCAGGATGCACAGGTACACCACCAGCCAGGCCAGAAGGAGACACAGTGCCGGCTCCCACTGCACACCCCCGTTCTCCTGGAGGGACGGCGAGATATTGAGGGTTTTCCTGTACCAGAAGTACTGTGTGGAGGACGCCTTCTCGCACTCCTCATCGTAGCCCGTGTGGTTACCATTCAGTGGGCAGACAGACCACGGCAGGGGATCCTGTGGGACCAAAGCGAGTGTTATCTAGAGAGGTGAAGGCTGAGGACAAAGGCTGTGGCAGGGGTGAGGGAGGTGGCCCTGAGCGGAGACTCTTGGAAGAGAAGGGTGCTGGTTCCCGAAGGGCAGGTGGCTGGAGCCCCTGAAGGCAGACTGGGAGTTGCAGAGTTTGTCAGGGGGCACGGGTGAGGCAGGAAGGGGTTGGAGGAGGGGGCTCTACTCTCGTTGCAATTCTACAGGTGTTCCTTGAGGACTACTGAACTCTGTGGTGTGTCCCAGAGACTGAATAGCAAATGGACCACGGCCAGGCCAGCTATGATGATGGAACTCCGACCCACAACCTGTGCACAATCAGCTCAGGCAATTAAACCACACCCTCTGCAGCACTGGCCCAAATTGCTTAGGACTTGGTCAATGATTGAGAGAGTCCCTATTTTTTGGCCAACCCAGAACCAACCAGAGAAAGTGACAGAGAGCCCAGTTCAGAGTAGCTTAAGCAGATCAGAGTCTTACTGGCTCCACCCTGCAAAGTCCAGGAGTCTAACTGCTTCAGGTATAGCTTGACTCTAGCTCAAAGAAGTCACTAGCACCAGGTTCTCTCGGGCTCAGACAGGCAAGACAGCTGTGGGGCCTGAACCTCATCTCCTGCTAGCTTCCAAACCCAATGCAGGAAATGCCATTTGCCACCAGCACTTAGTGAGCACAGAACCTGAGACTTACGCATCTCAGGACTTGCTAGGGACTTGTGGAAATCAACAAAGACCACCCAAGTGAGAACAAGCAGAGGCTGTTTACTTAGGGCTTGCTACAGCAAGGGAGATAGCAGCATCGCTTGCATTTGGCAGGGACTCCAAGGCAGGTGGGGATTGGGAAAGCTTGTTAGTGAGAAAAGAGAAGGCTCCAGGTGTGCCCCATAGGAGGCTGCTGGCACGTCACTTATGAACAAAGGAGCCTCAGTGGTGCATGCGTCGTGACCATGACCCAAGGCCAAGTGGTAAACAGTGGTGCTGAGATGGGAGGGAGGGGAGGAAAAATTACTTCTGACTGTGGGGTAGGAGACCCCAACCCTGCTCTTTGAGGACCGGCCCCACATTGATCAGTTTTGCACATATGTGGGTTCTACAAGCCCAGATTTAATTAGACAAAAATGCATCATTAATGGAAGCAAGTCTGACCACCCCACTGGGCTCAATCTCATATTTCACAGGAAACAGAACCAAGGCCCGGGGTATCACCTGATGGGTCATGGCTACCGTGCCAGTAGGCAGCTGGAGCCCAGGTCTGCACTCCCAGACAGTGCTCAGGACTGTCCTGGTGAGGACCTCCATGCCCACCCCTGCAATACGTCCCCAGGGCCACCCTAGCCTATTGGAATGTGTGAGCTGGTTTCTTGCTTTGACCTATATCGTGTTCAAAGCTGACCACCAACAGTCCTTCCCCTTCCCACGTGCACATTTCTTCCATCCAGAAGTGGCGTCTCTTGCCTCACCCTGTGAGTCTGGGCTGTCCTCCGATGCATGCTGACCAACTGAATACGGTGAAGAGATGCTGTGTGAGTGACTTCCCGGCCCGGGCCTTCAGAGCCCTGTAGCTAGCCTCTCACTCTCTTGGAGACCAGCTGTGGGACATTCAGGCTAGCTTCCCGAATGATGCAGGTGCAGGGAGAGGGAGGCACATGGAGGGAACTGAGGTGCCTGGTGGCAGCCAGCACCAAGTCCCAGGCAGGTGACAGGGGTCCTAGTAGACATGAAGCCCAGTCGAGCTGCCCCGGCTGACATTCCCTTGGGCCATTTTACAGCCTGTGTGGGACTGACCTGAGTCTGTCCCCTGGACCACCTGCTGATGCCAGCCCGGGCCTGCTTCCCAGGCTTGGCTACATGACCTAAGGCACCTGGGGGTGATGCCCAAGCTGCACCCCCAGCGACTCTGATTTCATCTGTTTGGGATGGGGCCTGGTCATTGGATTTTTCACACCTCCCCACCCCACCCCCCACACTCTGCAACTTCATCTCCCCAGTGTGCGGCCAGGGTGAAGAAGGTTTAGAGCATAGGAGAACTTGTTAAATGGGCCACTTCCCAGTCTGACTTCCCTCACCTACCTCTGAACCAGCAGGTGAGGACAAGGATCCCCACATTTGCGTGCATAACAGCCCAGGTGCTCCTGCTAAGAAGGGCTGGACACAAGGCTGGAAAGCCCGGCCAGGGAGTGAGTAGACAGGAGCACAGACTCCAGGGCCAGGTCCCTGAGTCCAACCCCACCAGCTACGAGCTACTCGGTTCCCCTCTGCTCTGTGCTTAGTGTGCTCAGCCTCGTGAGGTGGCTGTGATGATTACATGAGTGAATGCTTCTAAAGTGCTGGGACCTATGTCTGGCCCAGAGCACATGTAAGTGAATGTCTGCAGCCACTATTCCTCTCATTATTATGGGACCATGGAGGAGGGCTTCAAAGCAGAGGGACTAAGGGATAAGTCCACAGACCTATGAAGGAGGGAATGAATGAATATTTAAGTGATTTTCAGGAATTGCTGGCCCCCATACTTCTATTAGAAAAAGGTACCCCTTTCTTAAGGCACTTTACTTTTGCTTTTGGGGGATGAGCAAATTATCCTGATTTTGTTAGGACAAGACAGATTCCTTCCACTTTTGGAAACTTGTCTAATATACAAATCTATAATGCTTACAATGTGTATGGCAAGCCCTTAGTTGGGGGTACTGTTGTTCAGTGCACAACCTGCCCAACCATACATGGCAGCCGTGCACAGAGGACAGGAAATAGTCACCAGGCTATAGAGTAAGAAGAGTTGCCCTGTTTCTACCGAGAAGGCTTGGGAGAGGCAGAGTTGTGGCCAGTGTTCATGAAACTCTAGGCTGAACCAGGGAAAGAAGGAGGGACTGCAACTAAGCTCAGGGCACATCTTTCTTGCCAGAGATATGTGCAATGGGGCAAGCTTGATGGAGCTCATTGGGAAGCCAGAGTGGGGTATGCCAAATCAGGATTATTGAAGTCATTCACCCAAGCATTCCTCACATCCCCACAGAGTCAAGGCTATGCCCAAGCACCCCAGAGGCAAACCCAGTTCAGTCCATAGTCCATGCCAGCCCTATCTTGCTTGTGGACCTTGGGGACAGGCATGTCCCATGAAGGCCTGGCTCAGGGGCAAAGGGTAAGGCATTGGCCTGGTTAGGTCCTGCCTCCTCCTCTGTTCCCATCTGGGAAGAAGCCAAGGTGAAGGTGGTTCCTGGAAGCAGGTGGGGGCAGTGGAGGATGGGGTTCCTGAGAGCAAAACGGTAGGAGCCAGGTAACAGAAATGAGCATGAGCAGGGGAGAGGAAAATTCCTCTTGTCCTGAATATAACACTAGCTCTCTGTGTAGAATTGGAGTTCTTGCTTCTCTACAATTTCCAGCCCCTTCCACGTTTTCTACAGTGTCAGCTGTAGTTATCATCAGAAACATGTGGTTTAAAATGTTTAGGAATGGCCCTATTGTGTTACACACTGACAATGGTCCTTCTAGGAGAACTTAGGGGTCTGCAGGGAAAAGCAGCAGCTCAGGCTGGAGTCAGAAACCTGGAAGCACAAGTGGCCCTGCGGAAAGTGGGAGGAGGGGACGGGGAGGAAGAGGACAGGCTGCTGCTGTCCTGCTGGATTGAGGGAATCCCTCCCCACCAGTCCTCTCCACAGATTTCCTCCTAGGCACACTGTGCAGTAGTTCTTAATAGTGTGTGTGGGGCCACATCTCTCAGAGAGAATCCACTGAATGCCATGGCCCTGCTCTGCAAGAACACGCACGCTCTCACCGGTGGACTCTGCTTCCAGTGTCAGGGGCCCGGGGAGCCCGGGTGCAGAAGCCCTCCACGTGGGTTGGGGTGCATGGCTTCCCCTCCACCTCACACCACCCACTGGCTCCCCATCCCGAGGCTGCTCACCTTGCCCCACACCCCCTCCCCCGAGTGGGTGGCCCTGTTTTTCTCTCCCTTTCTCCCTCCCACTCCTGTTCTGGCACGGGCCCCGGCTCACCTGGAAGGAGTGGAAGAGGTACCAGAAGGCCCAGGCGTTGACGACGTTGTAGTACATGGAGAGGAAGAAAGAGACCACCACGCTGGCGACCCCTGCGAGGAAGCAGAGGGCCGCGCTGAGGACTGAGGACGGCCCTTCCCCCTCCGCCAGGCCCAGCGTGTGCTCCCAGGACACACCTGTGGCAACCGCCCCGGGGACGGCGAGGCCTCCCTCCACCAGGTTTGTGTGGTTAGTATTAAGCGAGACAAGGCACCTGTGAACACTTAGTAAGGGTGATTTCTTTTTCTCCAATCTTCCTCCTCACCTTCTGGGACAGGAGGCTGATGACAGGTTTTTGAGATCTAACTGCCAGGCACTGTGCTAAGTAAGTACTTTATTCACCTTTGGTCCTCGCAACAGTATTATCTTCATATCACAGAAGAGAAAACTGAGGCCTGGAGCCTGCCCAAGACTACCCAGCTGGTCAGTGACAGAACTGGGTTCACAACCTCATGCTGTGAGAAGCACTGTTGCTGTGAAGTGCCACCTTGTGCCAGATGTACAGTTACACTCCCTCCTTGGCTCACCAGCGGTTGAGTCACCTGGTAGCCAGGAGAGGGGGTGTGAGGAGGCGGTGGGGAGGGGGCTGCCCGTAATTCAGTCAGGCCTGCACAAAACCCAGGGTGGGGCCTGAGAGCACAGAGAGGGGTGGGAGCCAGCAGGGCTCTGGGGCTGGCCCACACCAGCCCTTGAGAACCAGCGTCCCCTCCTGTCCCCAACCTCAAGTGCTGGGACACTCAGTAGTAGAAACTGGCCATGGTGCCCGTATTTACCCCACAGGCATCGGCAAATGCTATAAACCAGGGCTTCCCCTCCCCACTCCAACTCCACTCTGAGTGCTGGTTGTTAAATATTCACCAGCATCCCCTGGTTGGCACAAATATCTGGTATCTTTCCTATGATGCAGAAGATGCCTCTGAGAAGTCCTCTGTGATTGCTTATTCAGGCAGATTGTAAAACCACACACTTCTGTGTTAAAAATTAATAGCCTAGTGAAACCCCATCTCTACTAAAAATACAAAAAATAGTCAGGTGTGGTGGCGGGTGCCTGTAATTCCAGCTAATCAGGAGGCTGAGGCAGGAGAATCGGTTGAATCCGGGAGGTGGAGGTTGCAGTGAGCCGAGATTGTGCCATTGCACTCCAGCCTGGGCAATAAGAGCGAAACTCCGCCTCAAAAAAAAAAAATTAATAGCCATTCAAGACAAGGGGGCATTCTGAGTTCAGAGATGATTTGTGAGAACACTAGACACATTTCTTCTGCATCTGCAACCAGGTCACGTATAAGCTTCCACCCTCTTTGCTCCTGAAATTTCACTCTGCTTTCCTGCCTGCCTTCCTTTCTGGGGCGGGAGGGGTGAGCATCACAGGCCATGGCCACTTCTGGTCAGGGTTCCTTCTGCATGCAGAGGCAGCCCTGGGTCATAAGCAATGTGCAGGGCAGGTCGAGGCTGTCCTGGAAGTGCCTGGGGCTCTGGCTTAAGGTCACTCAGGAGAAGCATGAGATGAAACAGTTCTCTCCTGCTGTCCGTGCGGGCCTCAGCCTCACACCCCAGAGACATTAATGGCACTCCAAAACACCTCAGCGGTGTAAAGAAGATTAAACGAGCTCATGCACATATATCCTATAGGCTGGCTCCCAGCATGTAGTAGGTGCTCGCTAAAAGAGAGCTGTTATTTAGCAGGGAGCAGTTGGGTGAGTTTCCAGAATGGTTGTTAGCTAGGACTTGGGGTTTCAGCTGTTTCCCTTTTACAGGTAACCAAGCTGAGGTCCAGAGAAGAGAAGGAGGCTGGCATCTGTTCCCCAAGGGGCATGCATCCTCCCTGTCTTACTGCCCTGTGGGTAGGAAACCCAGCTCCTCTCAGCCCACATTCTATGACATCCCCACCAGGCCATTTGTTCACTCCAGGGAAGGGCTCTCTCTTGGGCCTTGTGCTCACCCCTTGATCCCGAAGCTTTGCTGATGGGATCCCACCCACACCTCCATGCTGCCCAGGTCTCTGGGTGACAGAGGACTGGAGGGGCCCGACTTACCGACACCACTGAGGTATGGGCTGATGGTCCTCCAGGCGCCGATGCTGCCCTGCCGCATGCGCTGCCCCACAGCCAGTTCCAGGTACAAGAGCGGCATTCCCTCCACGATAAGCATGATGATGTAGGGGACCAGGAAACTACCTGTGGATGTCCAGAGCTGAGAGCCAGGCCACCACCAAAAGGCTTTTCTCCACGACCACTCAACCTCTGTGCAAACATCCTTCCATCCTACTGTCTTTCCATTTGTCCATGCATTCTCCTACCTTTCCATCATCCATCCTCCTCTTTCTACTTATCCTTCATCCTTCTTTCATTCCACATTTTCATCCATCCCTCTTGCTGCCATTCCTCTCATCTGTCTACTATTCATTCACCCACTTTCCATCCATCCTTCCATGCATCCATCCATCCAACCATCCATTCATCCATCCATTCTTCCATCTATCTTTCCATCCTTCCATCTATCCACCCTACATCCATCCATCCTTCCTTCCTTCCATTCATCTATATTTCCAACCTTCCATTCATCTATCCATATTTCCATCTTTCCATCCATCCAACCATCTATCCATCCTTCCATCCATTCATCTGTCCATCCTTCCATGCATCCTTCCATCCACCCTTTCATTTTTTTATCTTCCTTCTCAGCCACCTGTCTGTTCGTCCATCCATCCGTGGATGACATGCAGCCATGTCAGTTGTTAAACTCTTTAAATTCATACTCCCTGGGAGGCAAACTGCCACTGTCCCAAGCTTCTTGAATGCCCTTCTCAATGCCTCCACTGTCCCAGCCCTTCTGCCAAACCCCACATTCCATCTTCTATTTCAGCAACTAATAGTTGATCAGGGCCAAGACAAGTGTGTTGTTAAATATGTCAAACATCATGCCTGGATCCATGCATTCAGCTTTCCACCTCTATGCACTTCCTTTGGGCTTTGTTCACAGCCCTGATGGTGCTCCACATGAGGTAGTGTATGAAACAGACACTTACTAAGCACTTACTCTGGGCCAGCCCCTGGCTGGTGTGGAATGGGAGAGTAGCAACCCTGCTCCCAGCCCTTAAGGTTCCCTGCTGTTGGTGATGGTGGGGAGCCAGGGAGTGTGAATTTTGTCAGGGTAAGCCTAACAAAATGTCCAGTGGGAAAAGAGGGCAGGACTTCTGATCAAATAAAACCCAGACACTACAACTGCAAAGATTGAGGGCTGATTACAGAGCAAACTGGATCCTCAGTTGTTAAGGTAAACAACAAAATAACTCTGCTTACATGAACATCTAATATTTACCAAAAATGTCTCCATTGTACACACGTACTGTCCTGTAACCCATTCTTCTCATCCTATGGCATTCCCCAGGCACTCTCCCAATCACAGACCTTTGCATTACCCCTTAAAGAGCTGCATGATGTTCTGCACTGAAAATGAGCCCAGAATGCATTTAATCGATTGTTAGACACTCAGGCTGTTTCCAGCTTTCTGCCATCCTAAACAAAGCTGTGAAATGAAGCCTGGTCCACTTGTTTGCATATTTCCTTGGGATACAAATCCTAGAAGTGGAATGGCTGGGGCAAAGACCAGGCAGAGCCCCCATGGCCACACCACAGAAAGAAAGGCACGAGCCGCTTGCATGGGCGAATGAGTGCCCAAACCACCAGGCTTGGAGTTCCTAGCTTCGTCCTGTTCATGTGGGGGCCTGGAACAAGTCCTGCCCTCTCATGTCCAGACACTGCTATAACTCCTCTAGGCCAGGCTCCCTTCCTTTCCTTCAGAACCTTGTTTCAGCACCTTGTGAGTTTCCTCTCAATATCAAAGGAGTCCAAGAGGTCATTGGTGGCTCCCAATTGTGAAATAGTTGACAATAAAGATTGGGCTCACACACTGAGGCTTTGAAGCCACATTCAAACCCTCAGTGGTTATAAGATAATCCTGTTTTTACGCAGGGTGTTAAACAGTAACTATGTAAGGCCTGGCAAGGTCCAGGGATGACTGTCTCTCTGACAGGGTCTGACTGCCCAGTGCCCATGGGTAGGGTGGAAATCTAAAACCTGATGCCAAGTGGGAACATGAGGGCTGTTTGGCCCTAGGTATTAATCATTTCTGTCACTCCTGCCCCAACCATTCAAATAAACACAGAATCCAGGTGAATTTGCTCTGTAATAAATTTTTCAAGAAATGATGCTAGAACAATTGAACATTCATATGCAGAAAAATGAAACTCAACCCATATCTCAAATTTTATACCAAACAAATCTCAGAATGGATTACAGGCCTATATGTACAACTAAAAGCTATAAAACTTATATAAGAATACAGGAGAAAATCTTTATGAACTTGAGTTTGAGGCAAAGATTTCCTAAATACAATGGTAAAAGCACTATCTATAGAAGAAAAGATTGATAAATTGGATTTCATCACTTCTTTGTGAAAGACACTGTTAAGAGAATAAAAACACAAACTGGGAGAAAATACTTGCAAAACCCGCATCTTGAGAAAAACTTTGTGTCAAGAATATATAAAGGATTCTCAAAACTCAATAAGAGAAAGAACCCTTTCAAAAAATGTAAAAAAAAATGTGAATAGGCATTTCACCAAAGAATACCTGTCTTAGTCTGTGCTGCTATAACAGAATACCAGAGACTGGATAATTTACAAAGAACAGAAATTTATTGGCTCATGGTTCTGGAGGCTGGGAAGTCCAAGAGCATGGTGCTAGTATCTGGAGAGGGCCTTCTTACTGCATCATCCCATGGCAGGAGGTGGGAGGGCAAGAGGGAGCAAAGGGAGCAAGAGGGAGCAAAAGGGGGCTGAACTCTCTTTTATAACAAACCCACTCTCTCAATAACAAAAACACTCCCAGGATAATGATACCAATCCACTGACGAGGCCAGAGTCCTCATGACCTAATCACCTCTTAATGGTCCCACCTCTCAACCCTGTTGCATTGGAGACTAAGTTTTCAACACATGAGCTTTGGAGGACATATTCAAACCATAGTAGGATGATTCCATTTATATGACATTCTGGAAAAGGCAAAACTATAGGGACAGAAAACAGGTCGGTGGTGGCCAGGAGTAGGGGAGTAGGAAGGGGTTGGCTACAAGGAACATGATTTTGGTGGTAGTTGTGATGGCTAATACTGAGGGTCAAATTGATTGGATTAAGGGATGCAAAGTATTGATTCTGGGTGTGTCTGCGAGGGTGTTGCCAAAGGAGATTAACATTTGAGTCAGTGGGCTGGGGAAGGCAGACCCACCCTTAATCTGGTGGACACAATCTAATCAGCTGACAGTGAATATAAAGCAGGCAGAAAAAAGTGAAAAGGTGAGCCTGGCCTAGCCTCCCAGCCTACATCTTTCTCCCATGCTGGATGCTTCTTGCCGTTGAACATCGGACTCCAAGTTCTTCAGTTTTGAGACTCAGACTGGCTCTCCTTGCTCCTCAGCTTGCAGACAGCCTATTGTGGGACCTTGTAATTGTGTGAGTTAATACTTAATAAACTCCCCTTTATCTCTCTCTCTCTCTGTCTTCCCCCTATTAGTTCTGTCCCTCTAGGGAACCCTAATACAGTAGTAATACAACTACAGGCCTTAAAGGCATGTGTGGAGATTAAATACAGCCACACATTCTTCAGCGCTCCTTCCCTGAAGAGGTGGAGTCTATTCCCCCACGCTGTGAGGCTGGGCTGGCCTTGGGGCTGGCTTTGTCCAATAGAATGTGGTGTCCATGTGGGTACCAGAGCCCAAGCCTCAGGATGCCTTGCAGCTTTGCCTTCCTCCTCTTGGAGGGTGCCTGAGACAGCCATGTACAGATACCAGACCAGGCTCCAGAGGACGAGAGGCCATGAGGAGGAGAACCGAGGGAGCCCAGCCAGCTCAGCACCCACTACCAGGTGTGTGAGGGATCTTTTGGCTGCATGAGCAAGGCCAGACATAAACAGTAAAGGAACAGCTCAGGCGCCCACGGAACTGTGAGAAATGATTAATTATTGTTGCTTTAAGTCACTAATTTTTTTTTCTTTTTACCTCTCAATATTTTCAGTGTGTATTTCCAAAAGCAAGAATATTATCTTATATAATCCCAGTGCAATGAGTAAAATCAGGGAATTAGCACCAACATCAAATTATTATTTTATCTGCAGCCCTTTTGCAATTTTCTTGACTGTCCCACCGATGTCCTCTAGGCATCCAGGCTCTAGCTCACAAGCACACAAGGCCTCTAGCTGTCAGGTTTCTTTAGTCTCCTTTAATCTTGGACACCTCCTTAGACATTTTTGCTTTTCTTTGTCTTTCATGACATTTCATGATGCTTTAGAGGAGCACTGGCCAATTACTTTGTGGAATGTCCCTCATTTGGAGTTTTGGCAGAAACACTAAAGTGATCCTGTGTCTTTGTCCAGAGGCACAAGATGTCAATGTGTTCCATTCACGGTGATGTAGACTTTTCTCGCTTGGTTGAGGTGGTGTCTGCTGGATTTCTCTGCTGAGAGTTACTATTCTCCCCTTAGAAATGATTATCTTCTTGGAGATATTCTGAGCCTCAGTAACTATCCTATTTCTCATACTTTTGCCCAGTAGTTTTGGCATCCAGTGGAGATTCTTGCCCAAAACAATTATTGCCGCACTGGTTGCCAGATGGCGATTTCCTAATTCCATCATTCCTTCCAAGTCCTGGAGTTTTTGAGTGGTTTGTTATGAATAAATAGGTAACTGAGGCACACATTGAGCCCTGTGGCAATGTCTCTGCCACTGTGAGTCCACATTACCCCAGATGAGTGGGACGCTTACAGTCACAAAATTATTGGAAGATGTAGACTCAGCTCAGCCTGGTGAATCCTTACTCATCACCACCTCCTTGGCACCCACTGTCACATCTCCACTGCACCACCCTCCAGGCAGGTCTTTGTGATTCCACCCTCCAGCCCCCTCCCTGCAGTTTGTTCTCAGATTGTGACACACCTGCCTCTTCCATCCCTAGCCTCTCACCTGGTCAAATCTTCCTTGGCTCCTCCTTCCACCTGGAATCAAACCCATACTCCCTCCCTTGACCTCTGAGGCTTGGGGAACAAGGCTCCCACCTTCCCTTCCCTGCCACTGGCCTCTCTCCATCCACTGCAGTCACACTGGCCTTCCTGCTGGTCTGGCCTCAGCACCTTGGTTCTTGCTGTTCCTCCTGCCCAGGATGCTTTCTCTCTTCTTTCAGTGCTCCGCCCAGACTTGGCTTCCCCAGAGCCACCTTCTCTGTCCACCCTCGCTAGAACAGCCTTCTTGCTATCTTGAACTCCTTACCCTGCTTGATTTACCTTCTGAACAGTTCCCTATGTGAATAATGCTATAATTTTCTTTGTTTACTTGATGTCTGCCTCTCTACTAGCAAGGAAGCTCTCCTCTTGTTCTCTGCTCTGCTTAGAACAGCACTGGGCAGAGAGCCAGAGTCCAGTGAATATTTGTTGAATGCAGGAAAGAATCCTTAGGGTCTCACTGGATCTTCCAGATGCATCACTTCCTCCAAGAGCCACCAGATCACTCAAAACTAAGACCCACCCTCTTGTCTTGCAAGCCCCTGTTGTTGAGGCACCTGCCGCTACACTGAATGTCTACTGCTCTGTCCACACCTCCAACTCCTAAACAGTCAGCTCCTTGAGGGTAGAGATGGGATCTGCATGGCTCATAGTTGATCTCTAGCTCCTAAGGAAGGACCTGGCACAGAGTAGGTGCTCAGTAAATGTTTGTTGAGTAACTGGCTCTACTGTGGTGTACACTGCAGACACAACTGGTGGAAAAGTACAATCACAAATTCTACAAGTCATTTTCCAAGTTGTGTACATTGAAAGCGCTCACTAGTCCTAGGTTAACTTGATGAAAACATTTAATACTTAGATATATAGCCTGTGATCTTTCAGAAATTATAAGATTCATATAATACCATATAAATTTATATAATATTCTAGGTCCATGATACCTAATAACTAATAAAAAATAAAATTGGCTGCAGAGTTCTCCTTTGCAGAAATGAAAATCTGAAAACAACAGAAAAGCATCTATAGATTTTTGAGTAAAAAACATTGTAGCCAACTCATGTGGCTACAAAGGACAGATGTTCTCAGACATGCTGAGAAAGCGAACCACCTATTTACTATTCCTGAAAAACTTAAGTGCTCATGAGCTGCATCCAACCAGTGTTGGATCAAAATAAGGAACTCAGATATGGGGTTGTGTTATAATAGAACTAACTAGTGGTAAATAAACCAACAAAACAGAATCAAGTCTGAAAATCATACTGTTAATATCATTGTAAAGTTATACAAATGGAAAATATAATTTCTGAATAAGAAGAAACAAAATATAAAGAGTAAAATAATCATAATGTGTCTGAAATCCTAGATTAGATCAACAAAAGTTGTTAAGTGGAATGGGGGTGAGGAAAGAAGCAAGAAGTACAAGTGTGCTAAAATTTTTTTCTTTCATAGGGTGATATCAATAGATGACATTTCATTCTTGACACTGATAACTAGAGAAAATAAGTATACTTTCCCCTCAAATTTAAATTAACTACTAATAGAAAAAATAGGAATTATACCTTCTAAATCACTTGAGAAAAAAAAGTGAATATATACTTCATATTGTAAAAGATCAAAACAAAATCCAACAATAATAACTAACAAAAAGGAAAAGTAAGGCAGTACAAAATGTGATGAAAAATAACAGCAAACGTAACCTGATAATAAATATAAATGGATCAAATTCCTCCACTAAAACATGAGGACCACTGGATTATAATAGCATAAAACTTTACGTGACTCAAACTTCCACAGTTGGAGAATGGTTAAGTAAGTTATGTTACCTCTGTAAATGGAATATTATGGAGCTATTTAAGTTTATATTTTCAAAAAATATTACATGATTTTGGAAAGGATTAAAATAAGTTAATTTTGAGAAAGCAAAATACCAAGTCACATATAAAAATATGGTTCTAATTTTTTACAGCAAAAATGTTAACAGTCATTACCTCTGGGTGGTGGAATTTCTGGTGATTTTGTATTTTATTATTTGTATATTTCTGCATTTTACAGAATTTTTTCCTAACTTTTACATTTTTAGTAGAGATGAGGTCTCACTATATTGCCCAGGCTGATCTTGAACTCCTGAGCTCAAGTGATCCTCCTGCCTCGGCTTCCCAAAGTGCTGGGATTACAGGCATGAGCCACCACACCCGGCCCTTTTACACAATTTCTACCATGAACACTCATTACATTTATAACTCCCAAACTCACACCATATGTTATTCTAGAGCATGTTGTTGCTTATTTTTCTAATTATCATAGCCAGTACGTTGTCTATTTGCTAAACCTAAGAATCTCACTAGAAGAGACATTCCTTTCTGTATGAAATGTATCACTGCAAGCCCTCACATCATACTCTGTCTCATTTGAGGGCCACAGAGATGCCAGTCCGAGTCGGTGCCTTTCCTGGGAAAGCTTACTCAGGTGTCCAAACTCTTTCTCTCCCTCCACTTACATATCTTTTTTTCCAAAAACAACAACAACAAAAAACAAACAAAAAACACAGCAGGGATTTTTTGTAAACCTTTTTTTTTTTCTTTCTGGGGCATGTGTGTGCTTGTGTATGTGTGTGCATATACACATGTTTAATGTAAGGAACACTGAGCACAAGCCCCCAGGGGGTGCTGAAGCTGCTGGCCTGGGGGGTTCCACTTTGGAAACCACTGCTCTATTCTGTGAGACTCTCCACCCCAGTGCCTTCCTTCTCCTCATTCACTTGCCTCCATCTTGGTCTTCCCCCAAAAGTTTCCCATTTGGAGTCAAACCCAGTCAACCTTTTGAAAACCAAGAACAAAGGCACAGGTGAGAAAAATTAAAGCCATCTTTACTCTTCCTGACTCTCACTGGTTTAAAACTTCTAGAATTCCCTCCCATCTGTTCTCTGCTCTCCTTGCCCATCCCCTCGGGCAGCATCACCCCTTCACCAGCTACCCAGTGCATCCCTGGCCTCCATGCTGGCAATCTCTGTAAACCACAGCTCTGGCTGTGCCACTTCCCTGCTTAAAATCTGGCTTTGCTGTCAGAGCTAAGCTCCACCTTCTTAGCCTGTTATTTGGGGCACTTAGGGACATGCTGACTCCTTTTTCATCTCCAGCTTCCTCTCCTGCCATTGCCTTAGTCCCTGCCTCACTTCTCACAGCCACCTGGGGTTTCTGACCATTCCCCTCAAATGTGTGCTCTTCTGTGCCTTTTGCATACAGTTTCTTCTGCCTGGAATATTTTCACCCCTAATTCTACATGATGAGCTTTGACTTCTCTTTCACAGCTGCTATTAAATGTTGCCATTGCTGGAAGGCTTTCTAGATCCTCTTGAGCAGTTAGTCCTTCTTGAGTTATTTCAGTGAAGCCTCTGAACAGTGCTTTGTTAAAGCTTTTCCTGCTTGGTCCACCCCCAACCCCTGTACCCCATAATCACCATATTTGTAAACTCTTCCCTCAGCGTTAGTCCCTGGCTTGCAGAAGATACTCAGTGAATATTTACTGAATGACTTAAATTGTCTAGAAGGTTTATATTATATATTGTTTGTAAGACAGTGATTCTCAACCTGAGTTGGACAGTAGAGCTCTCTGGGGAGTGTAAAACTCCTGTTCAGGCCACATCTGAAACCAATCCAATCAGGATTTCTAGGGGTGGGACAGAAGCATCAGTATTTTTTAAAGCTATGGGCTGATTCCAACACACAGACAAACAGAGGCTTCTCCACCAGTAGGCAGCCTCTATGTTCCTGACTGGTCACTCTTCCTCCCTACCAAGTGGGAGTGAGACATGTCAGACCCCACAATGCAACAGGCACAGGAGGGATGGTGTATCAGTCTGTTCTCACACTGCTGTAAAGAAATGCCTCAAACTGGGTAATTTATAAAGGAAAGAAGTTTAATTGGCTCACAGTTCCACAAGCTGCACAGGAACCATGGCTGGGGAGGCCTCAGGAAACTTACAATTACGGAAGAAGGTGAAGGGGAAGTAGGCACGTCTTACATGGCTGGAGCAGGAGGAAGAGAGAGAGTAGGAAGCTGCTACGCACTTTTAAATAACCAGATCTCACTGATAACTCACTATCACGAGAACAGCACCAAAGGGGAAATTCACCCCATGATCCAGTCACCTCCCACCAGACCCCACCTCCAACATTGGGGATTACAATTTGACATGAGATTTGGGTGGGGACCCAACTTATATGAGATGGATTTAGCCCGGGGATCAAAGGAGGGCTTTGTGGAAGAAGTCACCTTTAATTTAGGGAGGAGGTTTCCTGGAGAGGATGAAGAGCACACTGGGAAGATGCCAAACATTTTGGGGTATATTCAGGGAAGAGCAGGGGTGGAGAGGAGGTTGGAACAGAAGGGACAAGGGATCCTTGCAGGTGGACATCACATAGGCTCCTGGCCAGGCCCTCCTCCAATGTCAAGGTGAGCCATGGGTGACTGTCACAGGACAACCACAGGAAGAAGTACCCTGAGCCGTGGCAATTCTCATTTGGGGGTCCGAGAAAGGCCTGGACACCTGAGGAGTCCTGTCCTGCCTGTAGCAGATGAGTGCAGGGTGCTGGGGAGACAGCCCTGGCTTGTCACAGAAGTGGCTTGAGCCCCAGCTACTTCTCCAGAAGTCTTGTTCTCTCTGACTTGTTTCCTATCTGTAAATGGGGGTGACAGGACCAACTGTGGGCATGTTGTGAAGATCAAATTGAATTCCTTCAGAAAATGCTTCACATTATGCCTGGTACATGCTAGGAGCCCAACAGGGCAGATGTTACCAGGATTGAGTCTGGAAACCTTGGGTGAGCAGCAGGGGCCCCTGATCATGGTATTTCCCAACTACTGGGAGGCCCCACCCACTTTACAAGTAAACAGCTGCAGCACTGTTCCCTGATCCATCCATGGACTGACCTGCTGTGAATCAGTCCTAGGCTGGGTGCTGGCCTGAAGAGCTGTGGCCACCACAGCACCTGGCTCCAGACCGGCTCACAAGAGCCAATCGGCCCCACCTCTCCCCAACCCCACACTCTGGCACAATACCTTGGCAGTCTGAAACTAGCCACGGTGGGAGGATTTACATCAAGGTAATCTGCAAATTCTTGGAATTGGGTCCTGCTGTTCCACCAAGAGCCAATTGTTAAACATTTACTGGCACCCCACTGCTGGGCCTGGGGCCACAGAAGCAACCCTGACCCTTTCCTGAAGTGTGGTCCATGGACCAAGCCTTAGCCTTGCTAGGGAGCTTTCTAGAAATGAAGAATCCTGTCCTTCCCCACAGGCGTCTGGATCAGAATCCCTGGAAGTGGGGTCTAGCAACCTGCAGTTTATGATCCTCAGGTAGGTTACAGTTTGACATGCAATTCTCTAAGCAATTTGGGGTAAGCAGTACAGGCAGCTGAAAGAGCTGGCTTCCTGTCCCAGACAGCAGGGGCTTTGCAGGAATGTGGAGCATTCCAGTCTGAGAGTGACACTGTCCCGCTGCATAGTCAGGTGTCCTCTGATTTCCCCCTCAATATTGCAGAGAGAAAATTTAAGAGAAAAAAATCCATATTTCCACCAGTCACACAACTGTTCTCATCTCTCCATGTTTCTTCCGTGCACATGTTTATATAAAATAGTGTAGTATTTGCTTTTTACACCTTAGTACACACACACTTGCATCCCCGATTTCTTCCTGAACAACTACTGCCTTAGATTTTGACATGGTTGTCCAAGACCTGCTGACTTCTTCAAAAAGAGATTTTGTGAAGTTCTTTGAGCTGCCTTTTATTTTTTTTTCTAGAGCAGGCAGCCAGGGCTGTACAGAGATGATTGGTACCTGGAATGTAATCTTCAGAATTAACATTCCTCATGTTGGGCCTGGCCTGGGGAGCAGGAAGGAAACAAGCCTCTCCAGTCACGGGCAGAGTCCCATGGAGAGGGGCACAGATCCCTAATCCGTCTTATTCTGGGAAGTATTTTGGCACAGCCTGGCTCTGTGGTTTATAAACAAATTCTTTGTTTGCTGGGGGTATTTGCAGCTCTGCTTACAAGGAAGTTATACACCCGTCTGCAGCCTTTCATAATATGGCTGATTTTTACCTTCCAGTAAGGGATGGGCTGTAAACTGCCTGGGTTTGGGGCAACACAAATCACTTCTTAAAGGTGACTTTACTGTGCAGTGAAAGGCTTGGGAAAGCCTCTAGCATCCTCTAGCGTCATTTATTCTGTGGCTTTTCCTAATACCTTGCTCATTCACTCAACAAATATTTATTGGATGGCTCCTGTGACTCCATCGCATCACAGAGGTTGGGCCGGGGGGAGACAGAGAAACTGGAGAACAATGTGCAGTTCTTCTGACCAAGTGCTTATTTGGCCCGTGAAGTAGTGAGGAGAGTCAGAGAGCACAACGGAGAGAAAGCAACATTTGGTCCCACCTGGAGGGAACGGTTGGCGTTCTCCCAGCAACAATAGCATCTCAGGTGGAGGAAATATCTTGTGTAAAGGGTTGAGGCACAGAAGGAAGTGCTCATGGAAGTGTTTGGAAGGCAGGGGGAGGTTTGAAGCTATGTGGCAGGAAATGAGGTGGAAATATTGGACGAGTGGTCAAGTTAGGTGGTCAAGTGCCTACTGTGCCAGGTGGACCGTTTGGTCTTTATTCTGTAGACATGTGGCTGAGAGGGTGCCATCCACCAGACCCACACCCTCCTTTTGTCTGTGCACCTACTAATCCATGCATACACCCAGCCACCAATCCATGCTCTGCCCAGCTTCCACTCATCTATCTATCCACCCATCCAGCCGAAGCACCCTCTGCACCAGGCACAGGATTTCTTCTTGTTTCTTTTTCTTGGAACCTGAGGGTCTTGAGGTTTCCCTAGCAACCCCTTGATACATATTCAACTCTAGAACTATCAGCCCCACATGTATCCCTCTGCAGACTATTGAGGTGATGGTGGTATTATAAACAAGGAATTAAGTAGTCATGTGACAGTGGGGCTTACCTGGACTGATGACTGGGAAACATGTACCCAGGATAAAGGTATCATGAGTAGGTCTACTGAGCACAGAATGATGTGGAAATCTCTTTCTGACAATTCTTTTTAAGAGTCAGTTATAGAGCTGTTAGAGCACATGGTAATGCTGTTAGAGCATATGACAACATATGCCCTTCACATCATTATGGTGTATTTATGCACTTCAAATTTAAAAAAGGAATCCAGAAATTAAGAATGCACTGTTTTAAAAACTCTATGAATTAACCTTTTGTTGATTTGGGGTAAGGGGAGGAGGGAGCAGTGTTTAGCTCTTGGTCTTCTCAAATGGGTTCATTTTCGTAAATACTTTGGTCTAACATCTTTCATGATCTTTTATGGTAAAAAAAAATGCTGATTATAGAAGTCCTAATACACAAACACACACACACACACGACAAGGTAAACAAAAATCACCCAGAAATTTTGTTAACAATTTGATGTCTTTTCCCCATTCTTTTCTCTGCATATTTTTAAGTAATTGTTTTAAAATGTCAAATCCATTTTATATAGCTTTGAATCTGATTTCTCCTCCCACCACTTAATATAGGATACTAGAAAATACAATTTTTTTTTGAAAATGCCGCCTTAATGGCTGCGAAGAGCAACCTTGAATGGATGCTCTATAATTTACTGAACCAATCCCCTTTATCTGAGGGCTTAGGAAGTTGCCAATGTTTTGCTCTTATTAAATGATGGTGACCATCCTTCTACCTCTGTCAGAACTCTGACTTTCCTTTAGATACAATTCTAGAAACGAGACAACCAAGAAAAAAAGTGTTTTAAATGCTGAGACTTAAATCCCTCTTGCCACATTGCCTTCCAAAAAGGTACTTGGGCTTCACGAGGTTCTTGACATGTGTAGAAGGTGTTCCCAGCTTTCCGCAACGCTAGGGGAGTGCGGTAAGAGCGCGTGGCTGGCTGGCGTCCCCGGAGCGTGCATGATGCTTCGGAGGAAACATTTATTTAAGAAAAACAAAACAAAACAAAACAGAATGGTTTGCACTTCCTGCTTTCTGTCGTTCCAAACTCAAACCAATCTCCTTACAAAAAATTTAAAGAAATGGCTCAAGATCCTCTTAACCTGAGTTTCAAACCGTTGATTTAAGTTTCGGATCTGAAAGTTGTATAACGAGTTTCTGTTGATTAAGACAATTTCCTACTCACTTTTTACACCTAAATGTAAGGTTTACTCACTAAGACGTCAGACCATTGCCACTTCTCTCGAAGGAGGAGACCGCGTCCCCTGCGCTCTCAGAGCCGCAGCCTGGCCAACAAGGGTGAGGGTTGGGGGCTTGGCCGCCCCTGGGATGGGGCGAGGGGTTCCCGAGGGCTTGGGAGGGCGGCTTGGGATAGAGCTCCGGCTCCGGAACGAGGTGTCCTGGGAACACTCCCGGGTCTGTGACTTCGGACAAATAACGCTCGCTTTCCCGGCCTCAGTGTGCCGTTCTGTAACCTGGGTCTGAACCCGGCTCGTACAGACCGCGGGGAAGCGCACAGAGCGGGGCTGGGGCTGGGGCGCGGTGAGCACTCACCTCCGCCGTACATCTGGCACAGGTAGGGGAAGCGCCACACATTGCCCAGGCCCACGGAGTACGAGACGCAGGCGAACACGAACTGCAGCGGGTTGGCCCACAGCGGCCGCGCTTTCTCCATGGCCCCGGCCTCGGCGCGCTCGGCCCCGGCTTGGGGGTCCGGCACGGCCGTCTCGGTGCGCGGTCTCCAGGCGCGCCGTCCCGCCCCGGCTCGGCTTGGAGGTGGCCCCGCGCCTCCGCCGCCGACGCAGCTAGCTGGTTTTTAAATTGCTAATCTCATTAACGGCGCGCCCGTCCGAGAGGCGAGGCTGGTAAACGGATGACGGCGAGCCCCACCCCGCCCGACCGTCGCGGCCGGGAAGGCACCCGAGATTGCAGAGGACAGGGCGGCGTCCCCCGGGGTCCTCCGGCTCGGCAGGGCCTTTCTTCAGGCTGCGGAACTCCTCGGAGTGGGCGCCTTCCTTCGGCCACTCACCTGTCATTTATCAAGCGCCTACTGTGTGCCAGGCATTGTCTGGGGACACGGCTGTGAACCACTTCCCAGCTCCCTCTTGGAGCTGACATTCTGGTAGAGGGAAACACTTGAATTGGACTGCATGAAATGCCCCATTTTCAACCATTTTTTAATTTATAGAAAGGACAATGTCATATGGTTCAACCTAGCCCACGTATAAGACTGAGAGACGCGAGGAAGATACCTAAGGCAAAGTAAAGGGGTAGGCAGTTCCGGGGGGTGGCCAGGGATGGTTAGGGAGGGCTTCTCAGAGGAGAGAACATAACATTTGCTAGGGACCAGAAAGAAGTGAGGGACCTTCCCGGCAGTCCCGTCCCCTCCATCCACCCAACAGCTTGGTCCTGCGCGCCTACTGGGTCCGGGGACCTGATCAGGTTTTGAACTGCTGTGGGGGACTCTAGTACTCAGGCCAGCCTAGGGGCCAGAAATTTTGATTCATTAGGCCAGGGTAGGGAACTAAGAAACCTGGTATTTCTGCCAGTCTTACAATGTGATTTGCCTGAGGGTGGTCACTAGACAAGACAGAGCTTGGTTCTTTGCAGTAATGTGGGACCTGGGTTTGTATACCAACTCTGCTACTGACTTAGCTGTGTGACCTTGGACAAGGCACTTGACTTCTCTGAGTCTCTGTGTACTCCTCTGTAATGCTAACAGATATCTTCCCCTCTCTCCTGCCCGGCAAGGAAGAGCTCATGTGAAGATTAATTGGGAACTTAGCTTACTACCTGGCACAGAGTAAGTTCTCAATAAAGAGGCCATTATCAAGTCTCCAGCAGGCTGAATGAATGAATGGGTAACACATTAATACTAATGCCACGCTTTGAACAGTACCTGGTACATTGTAAGAGATAAGAAAATGCTAAATAATAATAATAAAATTTAAAAGAGATGAAAAGCAGAGTTGCTAGTGAAAATCTTACTTGAAGCCAAAATGAAATCAGTGCTCTAGGACAGCTCCTCGCTGGGCTTTCCCTGGAGTTCCTGTCTGGTCCCAGAGGAGAAGGGTGGGTAGGGTGAGGGAGGTGGAGGCTTCCTCAGACATATTACCTGTCCTGGAACTTCCTACCTCGAAAAAGCAAAGCAGAAAAAAAAGGCAGCACAGCAGGAGAAACTACTTTAATTTTTTAAACTTCAGATTCTAGATAAATGTATTTTCCTACCCATTGCCTCCTCCCCAAAGGAAACTATCATCCTGGTGTCTAACCCCATGGGTTGATTTTGACTTTGATGAAAATGGAATTAAATGGGATGTACTTTTTTTGTGCCTGGCTTCATTTGCTTTCCGTTGTTTGTGGGGTTCATTCATGTTCTAGTGTGTTGTGTAGCTGTGGGTCATTCTCTCTCACTGTAGTATAGTCGTTGGTGGTGTGAATATGCTCCAGTCTACTACTGACAGATGTCTGTGTTGTCTCCAGTTTGGGGCTGTCATGAATAGAGCTGCGATGCACATTCTAGTGCACGTTCTTCCGTAGATGAATGCACTCACTGCTGGGAACTTCTTGGCCTTAGGATAGGTGTGTTTGGCTTTAGCAGATATTGCCAAACTGTTTTCCAGAGTGGTAGTACCAGCTTACACTCCCTTTGGGTTTCAGTTGCTTTGCATCCTAATACTTGTCATTCTGTTTTTAAAGGTCTTCCCAGTCTTGTGGGTGTATAGTGATAGTTCATCGTGCCTTTTTTTTTTTTTTTGAGATGGAGTCTCGCTCTGTGGCCCAGGCTGGAGCACAGTGGCGCGATCTCGGCTCACTGCAAGTGCCACCTCTGGGGTTCATGCCATTCTCCTGCCTCAGCCTCCCGAGTAGCTGGGACTACAGGCACCCATCACCATGCCTGGCTAATTTTGTTTTTGTATTTTTATTAGAGATGGGGTTTCACCGTGTTAGCCAGGATGGTCTCAATCTCCTGACCTTATGATCCGCCCGCCTCAGCCTCCCAAAGTACTGGGATTACAGGCGTGAGCCACCACACCTGGCCCATTGTGCCTTATTTTAACTTCCCTCATGATCAGTAAAGCTGCATACCAGTCCATAGGCTAATTGGGCCATCTAGGTATCTTTTTTCATGAAGTGCCTATTCAAATTTTTTGTCAGTTTTTAATTGGGTTGTCTGATTTTTTTCTACTGATTTGTAGTTCTTTATATATTCTGGATATGGGTCCTATGTCAGTTTAGTGTATTACAAATTGCTTTTCTCAGGCTGGCAATGGGGTTTTCAGCTTAGCTGAGCCCCACTCTGAGTGCTCCTTGGGGCCTCCACTGCTAGTATGCAAGACACTGCCTGTGGAGCGGTCTCACTGTGCCCCATGTCACTCAGGACAGACTTACCTGCAGGATAGAAGGCTAGCATGCCTTAGTTATCTGATTTCTGGAAGGGGTGGAGACACTGGGGAGGGCCCTGACTCAGTTGTATGGGTGTGGGCTCCTGGGCCCGTGCCAGGGTTCCTGATTACCCTGCCGACCATGAAGGTCATGCTGCTTTCAATAATTTGCTCATCCTAGTGATTCCATCGTTACTTAACCACCATCAGTGGCTCCCAGTCACCACAAGATAAAGTCCAAACTCCTTAGCCTGGTTTGTAAGGTTTTGAGGATTTTTTAAATTGGGCCTTGAGGAATTTAACTCTTGCACACCTAGGTTCCAGGAGAAGCTAAACTTTTCACTTTCTGGAATGTGCATTTTTATACTTCTTGGACATCTCTCAGCCAAGAGCACCTCTGCTTTCTCAACCCAGAAAAATCCTGTCCTTTCTCTTGACCCAGATGATTTATTACCTCTTTTTAACATTTAAATTTTCACACATTAATTTTTTATAGATGAGGTCTCACTATGTTGTCCATGCTGGTCTTGAACTCCTGGGCCCAAGCAATGCTCCAGCCTCAGCCTCTTAAAAGTGCTGGGATTACAGGCCTGAGCCACTATGCTTGGCCTTTTACCCTTTTTAAGAAGCCCCAGAACCCCATCTGCAGCTGGAATATATTGCTTACTCTTCCCTGCCCCCAGGCCCTGGGTACATACCTGACTTTTTCTTTTTGAGATGGAGTTTTGCTCTTGTTGCCCAACCTGGGGTGCAATGGCTCACTGCAACCTCTGCCTTCTGGTTTCAAGCAATTCTCCTGCCTCAGCCTCCTGAGCAGCTGGGATTACAGGAGGCTCTCAAGATGTGTGGCAGCTGGCTTTGGCATTCAGCAGGGGGACTGGGGCTGGGGAAATCACTTCTGCAAGGCAGGGACAAAGGGAGTGAGTTCAGCTCAGTGGTGTCTGGTGCCCCATGGCACCAGACCCGGCTAATTTTTGTATTTTTAGTAAAGACGGGGTTTCGTTGTGTTGGTCAGGCTGATCTCAAACTCCTGACCTCATGATCCACCCGCCTTGGCCTCCTAAAGTGCTGGGATTACAGGTGTGAGCCACCACGCCCGGCTCATAGCTGACTTGTAATGCCTGCCAGCGCTGTGCTGTCATGAAGAGTGCATCGTATGTGTCCCCTCTGGACTATGGTTCGTATCATGCCTTACTTATCCTTTTCTCCCTAGTGCCAGGTACATGGTTGAATCTCAGTAAAAGTCAGCTGGTAAAGGAAAAACCTGCTGCAGATTCTAAGCATTTAAGTACAAGTTCATTTCTGTTGTTCACAGCTTTGGCAATAGTCAGATGTCTGCATTTCAGAACATTTCTTCAGCACATTCAAGTTCTTGACATGACTGTTCTCCCTGCTGCCCAAAGCACTTGCTCGCTATCCCTCAGGGAGCACAAAGACACACACAGTACAAATAGGAGTGTAGAAGCCACCAGGAGGAGATTCTGCAAAGGAAATGCTGGGGCTGCTGTGGGGACTTGCCTAGCTCAGGTGGTGAAGGAGAACCTGTGTGTGCACATGCACACATGTGTGCGTGTATGTATGTGTATGTGGTGCCAAGGAGGTGGGAATGCCCCAACTTTTCCCTGAGCGCTGGGACTCTCTTGGCTGCAAGTGGAGCTTCTGGCCTCAGAGCCCCGGTGTCTTAGAGCTGCCAAGCTCCTTGGAGCAGTGCTCCTCAAACAGCGAATCCCCTGGGGGTCTTGGTCCAGTGCAGATCCTGGCTCAGTAGGTCCGGGACGGCACCTGCAATTCTGCATTTCCCACAAGCCCCCAAGGGATGGTGGTGCTGCTGGTCCAAGGTCCTCATTCCAAATCAGACCCATCGATACTCCCATTCTCCAACCATGTTTGCCATTTTTGCCAATAGCCATATTTATCATGTTTGTGAACCATGTGGACTTTTATTTATCATTTTTTAAAAATTCACATTTCACTTAAATACATTTAAAAACAAAATTTTACATCACTACCATACATGTAAAGCTAGTGTTTTTAAAATTCATTTAAGATAAATTGATGAAAATTTAAAAAGTTTAAATGTCTATGTCTGGTGCTGCCTCAAAACACCTTAGGTACTTCCAGTGGCAGATGTCCCATATTGGGCACCACAGACCTTGCCCACGAACTGTGCCACAGAGCCCTAGAATTTCATGAATGTGCCTGTAGGACTGTGCCCAGGGCTTGGACAGGGTGGTGGGAATCCAACCAGAGTAGCCCCACCACCATATCTTGATATCCTGTATTGTGTTTCTGTGTGGAATTTTATTTGACAAAAAGGTAAGGTCCAAAACTATCAGAAACCTGCTGCTGAGCCCATACATTTGTTTTAGAGAAGCCCTGGAGTTTGCTGTCCGATATGGTAGCCAATAGCCACATATCTTTACTTAACTTTAATTAAAATGAAGTACAATTAAAAATTCAGTTCCTCGGTCCCATTTCAAGAGCACAATAGCCACATGTGGTTAGTGGCTACTGTCGGGACAGCACTTATATAGAACATTTCCATCACTGCAGAAAGTTCTATTGGACAGTCCTGACTTGTGGAAGCTGGGAGAAGAATTTGGCGATAATGCTTGCCACAGTCTCTTGCATTCTGGGCCTGGACTGTGGGCAGCTGCTTGGGATAATGTCCCTCACACTGTCCCTCTGTTCTCAGAGAAGAAAAGATGGGACCTTCCTTCTCCCCTCTCCTCTGCCTCTCATGATGCTGACCAGGGCATCATCTCCTGGCAGGAGGCCAGCTGTGCTGAAAGTGGCTCCATCCCTACAAGCTACTTCAGCTGCAAGATGGGAAATGCTAATACTATCTTTTGGACCTAGTCCCTACCTCTCCTGCTGCCTTTCAGTCTCCTGGGCCCCAGAATGTGCTCTTTGCCCCACTGGTCCCCTGTCTCTGGCCCTCCCTGTTTTCCCAGTGCCTCCCTCTCTGGCCTGGCCTTCATGGTTGGTCAAGTCCACATATCTCCCTCTTACTCATCTTTGCCCTCCGTTCCTTTTGCTGTTTCTCAGCCCTGTGCCACCCAAACTTGAGGATTTCTGGGCTCCCCAGACTGCTGCTAGGGACTTCTGGAAAGTCTCACAAAGCTATGACTGTATCTTCTGCAAGCATAGGTTGTGAGGCCTTGGCAGGGCCTTGCTGTTGCTCACTTCTTTGTGATCCACGCCTGGCTGTGGTTCTTTCTTGTGGCCCTGGGGCAGGGTTCCCAGATCTCCATATGCCTCAAACTTTTCTTTCCATACTCCTCATCCCGCTGATGACATAATAAAGGTCTTGGGAATCCCCCAGATGGCTAAGGGAACTACCCCCAAGCTGGGCCTCTACCTGAGATTCTCCCTCCTGTCCAGTCACCTTGAGTGTGGGCCCCCACTCCCTCCTGGGCCTTCAGCATCCCTCCCATCAGTCATTCCTCTCTCCCTGGCATTGCTGATGGCTTTTCTTTTCCTTTCCTTTCCTTTCCCTTCCCTTCTTCCTCTCTCTCTCTCTTGCTGTTTGCATAAAGACATTCTCAGGTTCCACTAGAAGTATCTTTAAAACCTCCTAGATCTGCTTACCATCAATCTTTAGACAACTGTGTGGTCCACATTCCTTACCTCGGTTCCTCATCACACCATTCATTCCTTTATCTCTTACAGGGTAGTAGTGTGGCACTCAGACCTAAGTTATAACAAATCCACTCTGTCAAATATACCCAGAAACATGACCCATCCTTTTTTCCTTCTGTTATAATGGAGGGGTTAAGGGAGGACGCTTCTTCCTGGCTAAGCCCCTTCCCATGCCAGGACTATGTGTGCCTTCAACTTCCTCTGTGTCTTCACACACCCAGGCTGATATAGGTATACAGTAATTTCTAAATAAAGACTAGATGACTTAACTTAAGGATATTAATATTGTTAGAGAATAGAGAAATTTGGAAAATGATGTTAATGAGTACTCAAAAAGATATTAAGTATATTCAATATTTTTCTTTTTTACTTTTCATAATGAAATGCACATAGAGAAAATTACACATAAAAAACTATACCTCAACAAATTATCATCTCCTTGTGTCTTTCAGATCCCAGCTTTCTCCCTGAAAAAGTATCCACTATGCTGACAGTCCTTTCTTTGCTTTTTTGTGTGGTCTTACCACTTAAGCATGAATCCCTAAACGCTATACTTTAATTTTGTCCGTGTTTGAACTTCATATTGTGAAAAAATAGAGTGGCTGTTCTTTGATGTCTGACTTCTTTTGCCTTACATTATGTTTTCTTTGTTGTTGTTTCATCTAAGTTGATATTGCAGCTATAGTTTTTACTTGGCCAGTCTATTGTATTTCTTATGTAACTACAAATTATTTAACCATTTTACTATTGATAGATATTTGGATTATTTAGCTTTTGGATATTATGAAAAATGCTGCTTGGAACATTCTGGTACATGTGTTCTGGTACACATGAACAAGCATGTCTATGTGTAGAAAGGCTGAAACATAGTGTGTATGTATTTTAAGCTTTGATAGATGATTCCAGAAGTGTTTCAATTCATTTATATGTATGTATTCATATAATATGGTGAGAGAATTCTAAGTGCAATATATTCCTGCATAGTTTGATGAAAGCAAAAAAAAGGAGAAAAGAGTTATTAAAAATTCAGGACAAATATAAAGCACAAAGTAAGACAGGAGAAGTATCAGTTCAAATGTATCAGTAATTACAATAAATGTAAATGGATTCAATGGACCATATGAAAGACAGAGACTGTAATGACTGGAATAAAAAATTCACACGTACAGTTACATGCTATTGACAAGAGATATACCAAACAAGCTCACAGCAACATTTACAGTAAAATGATGAAAAGAATATATTAGGAAAATGCTATCCAAAAGAAAGCCAAAAAAAATCATTAGTGATAGAAAGGACATATATCACCAGAAAGCTATAACATTTAAAAAAAATTACAGTTCATAAAATAGCTTCAAAAAACAACAAATTGATTTCTTCGTGGATTATGTGGATAAACTGACATATCTACCATCATGATGGAGATATCTGTACTCATTTCTCCATTTTTGATAGATAAAGCAGAAAATAAAAAGAACAGGGAGTGAAAATTGATTAATACAGATTATTAGAATAATCTAAAATGGAACTTCTACAAATAGCAATAATAGAAATTAAAAATTAAGTGCATGGATTTAAAAGTAGATGAGACACAGCTAAGGAGAGATTTGATGAACGCAAAGATATGTCAGAAAAAATTATGTGGCACATTGCACAGAGAAGCAAAAACCAAGAAAAAATTTAAGATATATAAATAAGCTATGTAGGACAATAAAGTCTAATATATGCTTACCTAGAATTCTGGAAGGAGAAGAGAGACTGGGACAGAGAAACACTTAAAGTACAACAGCTCAACATTTCCCACCACAGATTCATGAAGCCCAGTGAATCCTACGTAGGATAAAAAAATGTAATGCCCATCAAGATGCCTCATGATCATGCTCCAGAACATCAGGGTGAGGCCCTTAACCCACATCAAAGGTCTCACTGCAGAGGAGTGTTTAATTTGTGGCATTTTGAAAAAAATTAAAAGGTAGAACTTAAATCTTGGACAGGTAAAATAGCATACGACAGAAGAGTGGTAAGAGCGGAAATGTTCTAAGGAGGTGAACAACTTTAGGCTTTGTGAAAGTATGCAAAGCAAACATTTCAAGTTGTCCCCAGATTTCTTTTATAGCTTTCTAGGATAGAAAGAATTCATACACTGCATTTGGTTGTTATGAGTACAGTTGCTTTTAGGACAGTTTTCCCACCTTTTTATTTTCATGACATTGACTTTCTAAAGAGACTAGGCTAACTGTTTGAATTGTATAATGTCTTACATTCAGGATTTGTCTGATTATTTCATTATGGGGTCATTTAATATGGACTTTTCCCCCTGTAACTTGCAGAGAATGTGTTAATTTAGTCTTTATATGGCACACGCATGCGCGCGCACACACACACACACACATTATAACATCATATAGGCACTTAGGCAATTAACTATTTATTATTGATGCAATTTTGAATTTAAAAAGTATATAGGCTAGGTGCAGTGACTCACGCCTATAATCCAGCACTTTGGGAGGCCGAGGTGGGAAGATCGCTTGAGGCCAGGAATTTGAGACCAGCCTGGGCAACATAGTGACACCCTGTCTTTGCAGAAAATAATTTTTAAAAAATTAGCTAGGCGTGGTGGTGCACACCTGTAGTCCTAGCTACTTGGGAGGTTGAGGTGGGAGGATCACTTGAGCCCAGGAGTTGGAGGCTGTAATGAGCTATGAATGTGCCACTGCACTCCAGCCTTGATGACACAGTAAGACCCCATCAAATAAACAAACAAATAAATAATAACATAAAAAGTGTACAACCTTCCTGAGTTTACATTCACCAAATGGGGCATAGTGCTGACTTTCTTCACTGAGCTATTCCAAGCAATTTAGAATATTTGGCAAATATAACAAGAGGTAGAGAGCCTCCAGGATTGGAGGAACTGCTGGCCAGAGCTGAAGGCAACATGGCTACACAGAACTGGCACTGGGTTGGCAGCTGCAGGCTACAGCTCTGTGTTGCTGTGGCTGTTTCTGGCTACACTTCTGTGAGATATGATAACAACTAATGGGACACAGATGACTTGAATGGCAGTCTTAAAAATAAAGGAAAATGAAAAGACATCTAAGACTTGAAAGCAAAGAAAGCCTAACTTAAAATAATGTAGGGAAATACTAAAATAAATGTTTGAACTTGTACTTCACCAGTATATACTGGTAAAAACTCAGGGCTTCCTGAGCCTCTGAGTAAGGTTACAAAATGATTTTAATATTCTATATCCTTTTGCCTGTATGCCTACATCCAAAGGACAACGGTGTCAACTGAATAACCTGAGTGGATTTTCTGTGAATTGATGCCTATGTTGTCTGAAGTAACTAATTTGAGTAAAACAACACAAAGTGGGCGTCCTTTCTAAAGGAACAAGAGGAGTGGAACAAAGAGGCATTTTTCAGGTCAGAGAGAACAGATGCAGAAACGAGCTTGTTTAGAAAACATTGTGGCTTCTCACCACGATCACTCAGCTGATCCCCTGCATTAAGGAAGATTCAGCCACGTGCTATGAAAACAAGGGGCTCAGAGAGCAGTGTGGAATGCTTCCTTCCTTTTTGTTGGTCTTGGCTGAATTTATTCCTTCACCTCAAATATTTTTGCTGGGAACAAGCAATCAAGACCAACTAGAAGGCATAATCTGGTGGAGAAAAACAGATGGAGCACTGTGAAAATATTTTCAAGGGTCAGGGTATACCTGGGGCCATGCTGTCTCAATTAGTGACCCCTTAAGGAATTTCACTGTGTCCTGCTGCGCTGTTTTGTACTTGCTCTTTTCATTTCATAACAGGAGAAGCCCTGTGAATCTCACTCTGCCAGAAAACACACAGGCTTTATTTCACAAGCTCAGTGGTTCAAATTATATTTGATTTCTTTCCCTGCTCAATACTCCAAATGTGGCCTAGGGATGGGCAGCGTCGGCATCGCCAGGGCGCTTGTGGGAAATGCAGACTCTCAGGCCCCTCCCAGACCTCTAGAATCAGAACCTACTTTTAAAAAGACCCCCCCAAGGGATTTGCAGGCAGGTTAATGTCTCAGGAGCACAAAGGGTTTTTAACCCTGGCTGCACATCAGGATCCTATCTATGGAGCTTTAAAATACAGATGCACGAGACTCCCTGAAAAACTGAGCTTGGCAGAGGAGTCTCTTAAATGTTTGGCTTCTAGAAGCTTCCATGGTGGCTGATGTGGGATACCTTTCTCCAGAAGAGGAAGATCCCTACCAATACTGCCCTGCCACACATTATTAACATTTCTAGATCTTCTCCCCACTGGCTCCCCTCCAGTTTCCATATCCCCAATGTCCCTTGTTTAAGGTCCACCTCTGCCTGCTCCTTCCCACTGTTAAAATTTCTCTTCTAAAATACATTCAGAGTCAACAGGAAAAGGTCTTAAAGATAATTTGTCATAGATGCAACAACAATTTCCTCTCATGAACTTGAGGAGCCCAGAATCTTTTCCCTGCTTGCCAAGGTGCTATATTGTCTGAAAATAGCTCAACTGCTTGGGAATGGTTTTGCGAAATCGATTCCCTACTGTATTATAGGGAATGAAGTGCTCCCAAAACTTCCCTTCTGACTTTGTTTCCATTTCCCAATATACAGCCTACCCAGAATGACGTGTTATCATTGTCTGCCATGCTTTGTTTCACTTATGCTGTACTTTTTTGGGGGGTGGGGTGGGGTGGGGCGGATGGAGTCTCGCTCTGTCACCCAGGCTGGAGTGCACTGGTGTGATCTCAGATCACTGCAACCTCCACCTCCTGGGTTCAAGCAATTTTCCTGCCTCAGCCTCCTGAGGAGCTGGGATTACAAGCACATGTCACCACAACTGGCTAATTTTTTGTATTTTTTAGTAGAGACAGGGTTTCACCATGTTGGCTAGGCTGGTCTCGAACTCCTGACCCCAGGTGATCCGTCTGCCTCAGTCTCTCAAAGTGCTAGGATTACGGATGTGAGCCACCGCGCCCGGCCTATGCCGTACTTTTTGTGTTATAATACAGTATATATGGCATAGAGCATACTATGGAAAATAAATACATGTATAAATAATAATTATAAGACAAGTGCTCTTGTAGCCATCACCCAGGTGGTTGAGACTTGGTATAGTGTGTGGCCAGTTTTCATAAATATTCTGTATTTGCACAAAGAGAAAAAAAATTGGATGCTGCAGTTTGTTTTATTTATTAGGCCAAATCTGCTATTGTATTGTTCCTATCTTGTATAACCTTATGATGATTTTGTGTCTGTGTATTCCATCAATCACTGAGAGAAGTATTAAAATCTTCCCTTATGATTGTGAATTTTTCTATTTTCTTTTAATTGTGTCAATTTTTACTTTATAGAATCTGAAGCCATTAAGGACAAACTTTAAATTGTTATATCTTTGGAGGGTTAAAATTTTAATCATATGGAGTGGCTCTATCTCTAGCAGTGTTAAATTCTCTATTTGGATAATTCAGATTGTTGTGTGTTTTCTGCGTACACAATTATATCATCTGTGAATGAGTTTTTTTTTTCTGGCCTCATGCTTTGGTTTAGGCCTCCACCACTATATATATCTATCATTGCTCCAAAGTCTCCCTGTCATTGAAGCCTTAGTGACAGCCCTATGTAAAATGTCAACTACCACCCCAACATTGTTTCTCCTTCCTTCTTCATTGTACCCCTTGGGCACTATTTGGCATGTTATATGTGTTTCTTGTTTATCAAGCCCGATTTGCTCATTTATTTAAGAGAGTTATCGAGTCTATGTGCCAGACCCTGTTCTGGATATGGGGGATGCAGCAACAAACAAGACAACTGCAGATCTCAGCCCCCTTGGAGGATACATTCTGGTGGCGAGGCAGAAAAAAGACAAACACCATGCTTCTACTTCAGTGAGGCCTGTCTTGACCACCATATTTTAAGAAAAACATCCCTTCTCTTGACTCTACTTTCCTTTCTACCTACCTTATGCCCCCCCTTTTTTCTTTGCTCTGTTTTATAGCCCAGCCCATCAAGAGATGTCGATGCTTACTTTGTCTCCAAGTTTCTCTCGTTACTTCTCACAGTCATCTCAGCTAGGCCCCTCAGCAGTCCAACAAAACCGTCTTGTCAAGGACACTAGTGACCCCCCACATAGCTAAATCCAACAGTCAGCTGTCCTTTTCCTGGACCTGCCAGCTGCATGCCACCCAGGTAATGATTCCTTCCTGCTGATGTGATTTCCCCAGCCAGCATCCAGGGAGACGCTCTCTTGGTCTTCCTCTCACTGGCCCCTGCTGTTTCATCTCTTTTGCTGATGTCTCTTCTTCCCTGATTCCTTGGGGTTGGAGCAACTAGGGCTTCTCACTGACACACACCTTCTTGGTGTGCCTACCTCTTTAATGGTTTAAAAGCCCTCTCCACCGATAACTCCCAATGTTGTATCTCTAGTCCAGACCACGCTTCAGAGGTCTAGACTTGTATGTCTGGTGCCTCCTAACATCCCCATTTGGGTGCCTGAGAGGCATTTCATGCTTGTCTAAAAGAGGATTTCTGGCCAGACACAGTGGCTCATGCCTGTAATCCCAGCACTTTAGGAGGCCAAGGCAGGTGGATCGCCTGAGGTCAGGAGTTCGAGACCAGCCTGGCTAACATGGCAAAACCCCGTCGCTACTAAAAATACAAAAATTAGCTGGCCATGGTGGCGGGCACCTGTAAAAATTAGCTGGGCATGGTGGCAGGCACCTGTAATCCCAGCTACTAGGGAGGTTGAGGCAAGATAATCACTTGAACCCAGGAGGAGAAGGTTGCAGTGAGCCAAAATCGTGCCACTGCACTCCAGCCTCGGCGACAGAGCAAGACTCTATCTCAAAAAAAAAAAAAAAAAAAAAAGAGAGAATTTCTGATCTTTGCCCACTTCCCTTCCCAAAGCCAGCTCCTTATCTCTGTTGATACCAAGCCTAGCCTAGCAGTTGCTCAGCCCCAAACCTTGAAGTCATCCTGAGTCCTATCTCTCATCTCCTTTCAATCTGTGCTGATAGTCTATTAGTTTTCCCTTCAAAATATAGCCAGAACCTAACTCGCTGACACTGCTGATGGGAGTGTAAATTGGACACCTGGAAAATTTGGGGGGCAGTGTCTACTAATATTGAACATTCATATATGCTGTGATCCAGCAATGACACTCCTAGAGGTACATACCTACACCAAAAGATCCACACTAGATGTTTATATTAGCATTCTTTGTATTAGCCACAGACTAGCAAAACTCCAAATGTCCAGCAACAGTATGATGGATAAATTATGGAATATTGCCACTATACAGCAATGAGAACAAAAAAGCAATTGCTACATGCAACAATAGGGATGATACTCACAAGCACAGTGTTGAAAGAAGCTGGACACAACAGGGTCTATGCTGTATGATATCACGTACATAAAGTTCAAAAAGGAAGTCAGGAGAGTGGTTACCTTTGGAAGGAGATGGTGCCTGGGGGCCAGCACAGGAGGCCTCTAGGGGTGCAGATAATGAGTGATTCTTCATCTGGGTACCTTAGATAGTGTTTACTTTGTGCAAATTCTTTGAGCTGTACGCTTATGATTTGTGCACTTTGCGTACATAAGTTTTACTTAAATTGAAAAAGCAATCCAGCTTTAACCACCCTTATCGCTTTTTTTTTTTTTTTTTTTTTTTTTTTTCTGACACAGCTTTGCTCTTGTTGCCCAGGCTGGAGTGCAATGGCACCCTCTTGGCTCACAGCAACCTCCGCTTCCTGGGTTCAAGCGATTCTCCTGCCTCAGCCTCCCGAGTAGCTGGGATTACGGCATGTGCCACCATGCCTGGCTAATTTTGTATTTTTAGTAGAGACAGGGTTTCACCATGTTGGTCAGGCTGGTCCCGAACTCCCGATCTCAGGTGATCCGCTCCCCCCTTGGCCTCCCAAAGTGCTGGGATTACAGGCATGAGCCACCATGCCTGGCTCACCCTTATTACTTCTATATTCCTACCTCAGTCTAGGCCACTACCATCTTTCACTTGAATGACTACTAATATACTTTTTTTTTTTTTGAGACGGAGTCTCACTCTGTTGCCAGGCTGGAGTGCAGTGGCACAATCTCAGGTCACTGCAACCTCCGCCTCCCAGGTTCCAGCAATTCTACTGCCTCAGCCTCCTGAGTAGCTGGGACTACAGGTGTGCATCACCACATACAGCTAATTTTTGTATCTTTAGTAGAGACGGGGTTTCATCATGTTGGCCAGGATGGTCTCGATCTCTTGACCTTGTGATTCACCTGCCTGGGCCTCCCAAAGTGCTGGGATTACAGGCGTGAGCCACCACACCCAGCTGAGTACTAATATTCAGTCACCTCTTCACCCCTGCTCACAATCTAGCCCAAGGACAGTCTATTCTTTTTTTTTTTTTTTTTTTTTGACAAGGCCTCAATTTGTCACACAGGCTGGAGTGCAGTGGCATGATCACAGCTCACTGCAGCCTCCACCTCCCTGGCTCAAGTGATCCTCCCACCTCAGCCTCCTGAGTAGCTGGGACTACAGGCACGTACCACCTGCCTAATTTTTAAATTTTTTGTAGAGATGAGGTTTTGCCATGTTGCCTAGGCTGGTCTCAAACCGGACTCAAGTGATCTGCTCACTTGGGCCTCCCAAAGTGCTAAGATTACAGGCATGCACCACTGTACCCGGCCAACAGTCTATTCTTAATGCAACCAGAGTCATCCTTTTTAAATAGTATCAGGTTTTATCATTCCAAGGCTTACAACCCTGCTGCAATGGCTTCTCATATCCTTTGCTCAGTGTCTCCTCAATGAGGTCTATCCTGACCACCCTGCTGAAGCTGCGTCCAGCATCCCTCCAGCACTCTTGATCCTCCTTGTTCTACTCTATTATTATTATTACCAGAGTACTTTCTTCTTCTAACATATTATAGGGGTTTGAAAGGTAGCCCCCCAAAAGATACATCTACCCAGAACCTATGAGCGTGACTTCATTTGGAAAAAGGGTCTTTGCAGATGTAATTAAGTTAGGGCCTTGAGATGAGATTATCCTGGATTAGGATGGGCACTAAATCCAATGACAAGTGTCTTGAAGAGAAGAGGAGAAGATAAAAGGGAAGGTGATCTGAAGACAGAGGCAGAAACTGAAGTGATGTGTTTATAAGCCAAGGAATGGTGAGGATGGCCAGCAGCCACCAGAAGATACAAGAGGCATGGACTGCATCTCCCTCAGAGCCTCCAGAAGGAACCAGCTCCACCAGCACCTGCATTTAGGACTTCTGGCCTCCAGAACTGCAAGAGAGTAAATTTCTGTTGTTTTAAGCTACCCAGTTTATGGTAATTTGTTACAGTAGTCCTAGGAAACTAATACACATACTGCATAATTTATTTACTATTTATTATTTTCTGTATGCTGTCACTGTAAGCTCCTTGAGGGTACAGATTATGATTCTGTTCACAATCTATTTCAAATACCAATGCTTGACACACAGTAGGCATTCAAACTTAAAAATAATTGATTCTATTGATAAAGTTAATAAATATTGATTAAAGTAGTCTAAGATTTAGTTGGATAAACGAATTGTGACATATCTATACACTAGCAGGTACTACTCAACAATAAAAGGAATGAATTATTATATACACACCAATATGGATGAATCTTAAATACATTTTGCTAAGTGAAGGAAGCCAGATATTAAAGAGAATATACTGTATGATTTCATCATGTGAATTCTAGAAAAGGCAAATCGAAGCTGTCAAGAGAAAAAGCAGTTCGGTGGTTGCTCAGGGACCAAACAGGGTCAGGGAGCCTGGCTGCAAAGGGACATGAAGGGACTTGGTGAAGTGATGAAAATGTCCTCTATTCTGATTGTGGTGGTGGTTCCAGGGCTATCTATATTTGCCAAAACTCCTCAAACTGTACCTTTAAAAGGAGTACATGTTATTGTAAATTATACCTCAAAAAGGTGATAAAATAAGGTGGTTTATTTATTTAGAATAATGTAATAATTGTCTAAAGCAAATACCCAATATAGACTCTGGAGCAGGCCTAAAGGTGTCAGAGTCAAAAAATATATGGCAAGAAGGTACAGTAGAAGGAAGCAAAAGATATAAAACCCCAACAACAGAAAAGAGATAGCTGCTGATTATTGAGAGCTCTCCCAAGCATGTACGCACAAGAAGACACCATTAGCAAAGCCCACACTGTGGACCATGCAGTGACATCTCCCTTGCTGCATCAAGCCCCTGGAACACAAACCAGCAGCCTCCGTCATGAAAGATAAACACTGCTGTAGAGGCAGGAGGATGGCTTGAGCCCAGAAGTTCGATACCTGCCGGGGCAATACAGTGAGATCCCATTCTCCACAAAAAGGAAAAAGAAGGAAAGAAAGAAAATCTCTGTGGGGCAAACAGAGCAGCTCTTCTGGGGGATGCTGGTAGTTGTTTGTTATCCCCACCCACCTCACTATCTCCCTGTTCTTTCCTTCAAGATGGGCTTAATTCTGACGACAGATCACTGATTTCATTTATGAAGTGGAGTAAACACTGCTCAAAGTATTCAAAGGTTTCATTGAATATGATCAGGATCAAGCTCTTTGAAAAAGTTAATCAGTTATTGGTTCAGAAACACTGCTGGTGGCTTTCAAATAACATGTTTTATAAGAAAGAGAAATTCCAGACTAGTCTGTCTTGTGAAGATTGATGGAAAAGGGCCTGCATTGCCAAGACAATCCTAAGCCAAAAGAACAAAGCTGGAGGCATCACGCTATCTGACTTCAAACTACACTACAAGGCTACAGTGACCAAAACAGCATGGTGATGGTACCAAAACAGAGATATAGACCAATGGAACAGAACAGAGCCCTCAGAAATAATACCACACATCTACAACCATCTGATCTTTGACAAACCTGACAAAAACAAGAAATGGGGAAAGGAGTCCCTATTTAATAAATGGTGCTGGGAAAACTGGCTAGCCATATGTAGAAAGCTGAAACTGGATCCCTTCCTTACACCTTATACAAAAATTAATTCAAGATGGATTAAAGACTTAAATGTTAGACCTAAAACCATAAAAACCCCAGAAGAAAACCTAGGCAATACCATTCAGGACATAGGCATGGGCAAGGAATTCATGTCTAAAACACCAAAAGCAATGGCAACAAAAGCCCAAATTGACAAATGGGATCTAATTAAACTAAAGAGCTTCTGCACAGCAAAAGAAACTACCATCAGAGTAAACTGGCAACCTACAAAATGGGAGAAAATTTTTGCAATCTACTCATCTGACAAAGGGCTAATATCCAGAATCTACAAAGAACTCAAACAAATTTGCAAGAAAAAAACAAACAACCCCATCAAAAAGTGGGCAAAGGATATGAACAGACACTTCTCAAAAGAAGACATTTATGCAGCCAACAGACACATGAAAAAATGCTCATCATCACTGGCCATCAAAGAAATGCAAATCAAAACCATAATGAGAGACTATCTCACGCCAGTTAGAATGGCAATCATTAAAAAGTCAGGAAAAACCTTCAATAATTTATCAGCTAACTGGAACTAGAAAGATATAAAAAGGATAGTATATCATCACTGTCTTAGAACAGGACCCTTGTAAATTATACCTCAAAATAAGGGGGAGTAGACTCTGAGGCCAAGATTGTGTGCAGGATGTCGATCAGGAGGGAGCCTTGGGGCCAACAGGTGTAAAGGAAGTCAAGGCAGCAGGACTGGGCAGGCCCAGTGGCATGGCTGTCGGCCCAGTGGCATGGCTGTCAGCCCCGTGGGGAGCTCTGAGGATGAGACACACTTTGACACTGTCCCACACTGGGGTGAGAGAGTTATGTCTCCATTGATTGTTATTGGAGGCAGCCACCTTGAAAGACAGCATAAACTTGGGCAAGGTGGTTCTCTTCAGCTGGGCAGTGCTCAAGTGGCAGACAATGAAGGGCCAGCTGCTAGCAGGTCTTCCAGTGGCTGGGGCCATAGTCCCTTTATTCCTGAATGGAGATTAGGAATAATCTGCACACAGTGGCAGCCAAGGCAAGGCCAAATCAGATGGTAATGATATGAGCTGCTTTTAGTTTCAGGCAGTTGATTACTTACATAGACAGGGGAAGTAAGTGGGTAAGCCAAAGGTGCTAGGTTCCTGGGTCCTTCTCTCACACTCCAAAAAGGACAACACCTACTCAAAAGGGGAAGGATGACTGCAATAGGAGTTGTGGGATGCTTTGTTACTGGGGAGCCAAGCCTAGACTGCAGCTAAGTGGTTTTGCATTCTGCAGATCTATTCTGAGCACTTCAGAATCTCATCAAAACCCTCGCAGGAAAGACAGGGAGGCAAGAGGAGCTGGCCTCGGGGCAACTCCTCACAAGCCTCCCATCCTCTCTGTTCTGGGAGAATCATGAGGCATTTTGCCAAGACCTAGATTATTAATAACTGTGGCTCAACCCCTGCCCGTACAGCATCTGGGCCAGGATGGAACCGTTCTCTACAGCACCTGTCGCAACAACCAAGTGGAGTATGTTTCAGGCCTCTAAGGATAGTTTAACAGTAAGAAATTAAATATCATTCATAACATTAACAGAAAAAAGAGAAAAATTATATCATCTCAACAGATGCAGAAAAGGCATTTTGCAAAATTCAACACCCATTTATAGTTTAAGCTTTTCTAGCAGACTAGGAATAAAAAAGAACTTCCTTAATTTGACACTGAATATAGCAAGCATTATTCTTTTTTTTTTTCTGAGAAGAGTCTTGCTCTGTTGCCCAGGCTGGAGTGCAGTGGTGCGATCTCGGCTCACTGCAACCTCTGCCTCCCAGGTTCAAGCTATTCTCCTGCTCAGTGAGTAGCTGAGACTACAGGTGTGCACCACCACGTCTGGCTAATTTTTTGTATTTTTAGTAGAGATGGAGTTTTACCATGTTGACCAGGCTGGTCTTGAACTCCTGACTTCAGGTGATCTGCCCATCTTGGCCTCCCAAAGTTCTAGGATTACAGGCGTGAGCTACTGTGCCCAGCCTGCAAGCATTATTCTTATTGGTAAAATATTTAAAGTGTTCTCCCTGAGACTGGGAATGAAGCAAAGATGCTATCTTTTCTATTCAACATTGTACTAGAGGTCCTAGCCAGTGCTATAAGGCAAGAGAAGTAAATAAAAGGCACATAATCTCACTTATTCAAAATTATTTACCTGGAAACCCCAACTATTTGAAACAAAGCTGGTAATCTGGAAGACTAACATTCTCTTATAAAGCAATCTAAAAAGGTCTTGGAGCAGCAAAGATGCCACAAAGCCTAGGCTCTTCACACACAGAGTCCCTTAAGCCCTCATCCTGAGGCTACGTACAATCCTAATAAATGGCTCCATTTATTTTCCAAGCCTACCTTGGAAAATGGCAACAGAGATTGGCAAACCAAACAAAACCAGTGTTAGTTACCAGCCTAAAAGGAAAGAACACGCATAAACCATAAAAGGTAGATGAAGCAGTTTAAAAAAACAGTGCTTATAAATCACTTACTAAAAGGGCAAACAGCTCCATACCTCAGCAGCCCTGAAGGCACTGTAGTACAGGACAATAATTGACACTTGTAATAATGACTTTGAGTCATCAGGAAAAGATAAGATTATGCTTATGACTCACTGCTTAAGAAGGCAGGAAATTATATTTTGTGTTAAAGGTTTTTAATGTCTGATTTTGAAGAAGTTTGGGTTATTTATATGGAGAAATTTTAGTGTTAGGAAATTACTTTATAGGTAATATCTGATTTCTTTTACAACCTACCTACTAAGGTTTTTCATGGCTTAAGCAGTACTTGGCCAGAAACAGAAGTCAATTTCACAAGTGTTTGGATTGAGCACCTGTGATACTTGAGTCCATAATGACAGGCTCTGCTCCAGGCACTCAGTCCAGGGATGTTATTTTTTTTTTTCAGAGTTGTTACTATTTAAAGGCAGCTGTGGCCTGACCACGTGAGCATACCGGGCTGAAAATGCTGAGCAGGATATGTAATTTCTTCTAAGTTGAGTTGACCCTTTGATGAGTAAGTATTGAAAGCATGCAAATATTCATTGCATTTGCTCTTCTATCTTCTTAGTTCACTGTGGGATGAGATGCTATTATGTCACACCCAATTCCCCTTATCCCAGCCTGGAATGTGGCCTGCAGAAGGTTCTCTGTGTCTCTTCACCTGAAGCCCTTTCTTGGCTATGGAAGCATGTTCAGCCTAGGTCCAACAACAAGGAGTTAACATCTCAGGAGTAACCCTCATCTTGATAAATGAAGGCCTGGTAGATTCATTCCCAGCTTCCTCACTTCTCAGTGGCATTGAGCGCAGTGGTCCACAGTGCTAACCTGCTCATTAACACACCTTTTATCTCCTTTCTTCCCTTTCCTGCCTCATGCCTCCGTACCCTCACCCCACTTTCTGGGATCCCCTCCCCACTTCAACCAAGATCCCTGCCTCAGGGTTTTGCTTTTGGGGGAGCCGAAATAAAACATCTGGTGCCAGAAATGGCCCTAGAAAGTGGCCTCAAGATGAGACACTGGACTTGATGCCAGCCAGATGACAACAGGATCCCACTGCTAGTAGTAAGTGTAGTGGTGATAAACCCTGTCACACTACTGGGTCAGTTACCAACACTCCCACCTGGGTATGGATTGGAATGAAAGAAGACAGGCTCTGATTAGCCAACTATTACCTGAAGAGATGCTCTGACAACTAGAAAGCCCCCAGGTCTCTATTTAAAAGAACCCACATCTCCTATGTGCAGAAGCCAGAATGTACTGAGAATCTGGCCCATGATTGGATTACAGCGGTGATGCAGATTCAAAGGAGACCAAATTCACTTGCCCAGAAAGTCTCCTTTGCTTAAGTTAGGGCCCTGATTGGGAAGGAGTGTGACTCTGAGATATGAGGGGCCCATTTGGGCAAATGCCCTCAACAACCTTGGTACCCCAGATTCTTCTGAACCCTTGGGTCTAGCAGAAGTGGCTCACTCCCCCTTGCTAGAGGAGAGTAGCCTCCTATCACCTGGAAGCCATTCCAAGGCCTCTCTTGAAAGGAGACTGGCAAGATAACCTTGGTCTTCCTCAGGATCTGTCCCTACTTCCACTCATTACTTCTAAACCAATAAATAGGGCTGAATATCAGCATGCCCTATGCAGAGAAATATTATCCTGCTTTGAGAAGAAATGGATTAGTCCCCCAAAAGAACAGAACCTGGACTGGCAGAAACTGGAAGAACATGTATGGTTATGGATCTTGAGGATGCTGGCTTAGTGGGAAGTAGAAATGAAGTTGGATAAGGAAGAGTTTATTGACATAGACTGTCTTCTGTGACTCAGGATTTGGCATGTTTGTAAGAACACATGGAGCCAGTCCTAATACACTGCTGCAATGGGCCTTGGTGCTTGAGGATGATGGTATGCCAAAAACGAGGTGGAGATTCCACAATTGCTTAACAAGAGTGCTGAGGAGGGGTCAGAAGGCTCAGAGGGATGACATGCTAGAATGGATATAAGGTGAGAGAGCCCACCCATGGGCAGGGGTATTTCCTTCACTGAAACAATAAAGACTGCGTTGGTAAGGTGACAATAGCATTGTTGAGAAGCTCAGTGGTGGCTGTCTTCTGTTGGCTAGAACTGACAACAGAATATGCTGGCACATAACTGGGCCTCCTATGATAGGAAGGATTCCAGAACAAAAAACTAATGGCTGCACTCAGACATTAGAGGAATAAAATGAATACAGTAACCTAATGGGCCGCAAGGCCAGAAGAACAACCAGGGAGCTAAGGACCAGTGGCTAATAGATTATGGCGCTCCTAGAGGTGAGGTGAAAGGGCAGTCAATGAAGTTATTGTTATGAAACCAAGCCAACCAACCAAACAGCTGATGAGTAAAAGACCGATGTCAGCCACCACAGTGGAAAATCCTGATCTCTCATAGTTACCAGACCTAGTCAGTTCTCAGTTCCAGAGCCCGTGGATTGAAGGAGAGTCTGGGTCTCCTGAGGAGAAGCCCTGCAGCACTATAGCAATCTTAAATAATACACACTGTCTCAAATCTTTCCCAAAGAGCCCCATGGCCATTTTTCAGAGTAACTGTACACTGAGAAAGTAGAATATACACATCTTTCAAGAACTACTCAACACAGGGCCTGAGTGACATACCCAGGGAATCTAAAGCGCCATCACAGCCCTCTTGTTAGAGTGGGACATATAAGATAGGCAATCTATAAAGTTCTGACCCAAGGCTATCTCAGGGCAGATCCAGTAGGCCTGTGGGTCAATCCCCTGATCTCCCTCGTTTCTGAGAGGATAAATGAGATGAGTGCACTTAACTGAGAGACCCCAAAATTGGTTTCTTGATCTGAGGGATAAGAGCCATAATGGTAGAAAAGGCTTATTTAATGCTCCAAAATGCTCTCTCCATCCCACCCCCTCCCCACTCCTGGTCAAAATCAGAGGCAACATCCCAGGAGTATTGACAGTGATCCCCACAATATCCCATTGAATGGCTCCTGCAAAGCAAAACAGAGCAAAAGTGAAAGATAACAGTGGACTAGCATAAACCAAGAAGTAACTCCAATAGCAGCTGCTGTGCTAGATGTAGCATCCCTTCGAGTCAGCACTTGATATGAGGCTGGAGATGTGGTTAATGAATTCTTTTAAATCCCCTTCAGAAAAGAGAAGCAAGAACAGGTTGAATTCATCTGGGTCAGATAATACATTCACAGTTTTGCTCCAGGAGCATATAAACCCTCCTGCTCTGTTACAAAACAGTCCAAAGAAGTCCTTGATCATTGTGACATTCTGTAGAACATCATCCTGGTCCAACAGGTGGATGACAAAATGTTAACTGGACCTGGTGAATGGGAATGAACTGGCAAATAATCTGAGTGTTTCTTATGACACATGCACCAGAGAGAAGGAGGTAATTCCTACAAAGATTCAGAGGTCAGAGGTCCAACAATCTAGGGAATACTGGGACATCCTGCCAAGTCAAGAGCCAGTTATTACATTTTGTACCTTCTACTACTAAGAGAGGCAAGCACTAGGTAGTATTATCTGGATTCTGAAGTCAGCATGTACAACACTTAGGAATACTGCTCTGACCATTTCTTGGGTCACTCAGAAGGCTGCAAGTTTTGAGTACACAGTCAGAAGGGCTTTGTACCTCTCTATGGTTCAGGGTGTAGTGTAGGGGTACCTCTTGGTGATATGTGGGGGTAACAATAAATGAGAAATTTCACAAATACAGCAGGACAGGGGCAAAATGATCAGGGGCTCAGACATCTAAGAAAGGAAAGTCTAGGTCATCTCATGAGGCCAGCCATGCTGACCAGCAAAAGTGCTGGTTGAGGGTGAGGGGAATCTAGAATAAGTAGAAGAGGGAGATGATAAATGTTAATTATGGCTTCAGGACCAATACGCAACAGACAGGACTACAGCCTGTTCCACTAACCTTTTCGTTGATGTTTTCCTTTTTGTATTCATTGTTTTAAAAATATTGTGACCAGCCATTATCCTCGAGAGAAAGTGAACTTAATGTGGGACACCAGGCGGTACAGTAGAGCGGGGTGGACGGCTGGAGATGCTGGTGATTACTTCAACATATCCCCTTCATTTATTCCCAGAGGTTTTCTTTTTTTTTAATTGAGATATAACTCACATATAAAATTTATCATTGTAAAGTATACAATTCAGTGATTTTTAGTATAGTCACAAAGTTGTACAACTATTACAACTATCTAATTCCAGAACATTTCATCCCCTCAAAATGAAATGCAGTTCCCATTAACAGTCGCTCCCCATCTATTCCCGAGTTTGCAAGCAGACAGTTCCCATGCTTGGCTTCTGGAGGAGTCTCTTTGCCTGAGAGCATTCTCTGGAATTTGGTCCACATCCAGGCAGGCTGGACATGGCAAGGAATTAATACCTCAGATTTCCAACCTCAACCAGTGAGGGATGGAAAGTGGTGGATAATATTCCCAGCTACTTTGTCCTTCAGTGTAATAATTCAGAGATGTTTTCTGTACCATGTCTCAGAGGGTCCCCAGCAGGATTGGGTCCCAGTTGCCCACAGTGGTGACTCTTTCGATCTGTCTCAGTTCCTCAGTCTTCCACAGGATTTCCTGAAATCACTTCCCAAATAAACTACCTGCACCCAAATCCTTATCCTATAGTCTACATTTGGGAAAACCCACCTAAGATTCTTTTCAACAAGACTATCATGAAGTCTTTGTCAAGCACCTTGCTGAAATTCTGACATACTATACCTCTCATGCTTTTAAAAAGACAAATGAGGCCGGGTGCAGTGGCTCACGCCTGTCATCCCAGCACTTTGGGAGGCCGAGGTGGGTGGATCACGAGGTCAGGAGATCGAGACCATCCTGGCTAACGTGGTGAAACCCTGTCTCTACTAAAAATACAAAAAAATTAGCCAGCCATGGTGGTGGGCGCCTGTAGTCCCAGCTACTCGGGAGGCTGAGGCAGGAGAATGGCTTGAACCTGGGAGGTGAAGCTTGCAGTGAGCCGAGATCACACCACTGCACTCCAGCCTGGGCAACAGAGTGAGACTCCGTCTCAAAAAAAAAAAAAAAAAAAAAAGACAAAACGAGTTTAGGCTGCCATATGATGTGATCACATGCCACTATGCCCAGCTAATTTTTAAATTTTTTGTAGAGATGGGGTCTTGCGATATTGGCCAGGCTGGTTTTGACCTACTGGCCTCAAGCGATCCCCCCACCGGGAACTCCCAAAGCGTTGTAATTACAGTCATGAGACACCACAACTGGCCCTGCCGTACCTGATTTCTTACTAGGGAGATCCATGCTGGCTCCTGGTGGGTACGTTTCTTTTCCAAGTGCTCATGAAAATCCATTTAATAAGCTGTTAGTTAATTTGACAGGAAGCCCACTGCTATTTTACAAAACTATAAAGGATTTTCCAAGTTCCATTTTGCTTTGTCTAACAGTGGTTTTTTAATCTGTAAAAGTTAAAGGATGTATTATAGGTAAAAAAGAGACGAAGTTATACTTCATATAATGTAAGAGATTGACTACTCTTCGCATCAATTCATGTTTTACAATAGGCAATAACAGCGACACACTTACTTGGTGAAGGAACTGATGACACAATGCAAAAGACATCACAGCCCCCAACAAAAGCCTCCAAACCAGTTGTCACCAACCCACTCACCTCTATTCAAGACAGAGGTCATTACCTTTAAGTATAATATTTCCCCTTTTTCCTAAGCAGTTTTGAAAATGGTTTTGTCAAAATATTGTTGTCTAAATACTACTGTTTTGTCTAAATGTGAAATATCATTTTGCTGAAATCACTTTTCTTTCTGGAAGACTGGCTTACATGACAATTTATGATTTGTTTTTTTTTTCTTTTTTTTTTTATTATACTTTAGGTTTTAGGTTACATGTGCACAATGTGCAGGCTTGTTACATATGTATCCATGTGCCATGTTGATTTCCTGCACCCATTAACTTGTCATTTAGCATTAGGTATATCTCCTCAGTAAACTATCGCAAGGACAATTTATGATTTGAATATCTAGTGGCAAAGCTTTCGAACATAGGCATTTACACATAAGCAGAGGGAAATCATTAATGCCAAACTTTTGCAACCAATATATATCTAAAAGCACCAAGGGCTTAAAATTTGAGCATCTCTATAAATCTCTTTCAGTTAATCAGAATGGAAATAATGAATAGCAAAGGCTTTATCAAATAAGATTACACAGTCAAGGCAGGGCAGTATTTTTCTTATGCTGAGTTTTATAAGACATAAGCAAATTATCATTTAAACATTTATTTAATATAGGTTAAAATGTAATGCATAAAGAGAAAAAATGAACACTTAAATGTCAAACAGAAGAAAACCCTTTATATTTTATTTTGGTCAACAAAAAGTCTGTGCATAACTCAGCAGCAGGCCTGAATTAAATTAAGCCAAAGCTGCATTGTGATGGCCACCAATGTACAGACTGCCTGTCTGGCTTAGCACATCAAAAGTCTAATCAAGGCTCAAACAAACATCCTTAGAAATCCAATATATATATATATGAAAAAGGCTTTCTTTCTCAGTTAAATGAGATAAATCTTAAAGTTGGGAAACTACTAAAAACAATAAAAATTTAAAACTATTTTGCTAAAGGGTATAGAGTAAATAACAACAACAACAACAAAAATGACAAACCAGAAACACTGAAATGTGTTTACATGTGAAAGAATCATCACGTTGATTTACGTCAAAGAACATCATATTTGTTTATCTTAATGCTTGGCATAGTTGGTTTTAAGGTTTTAGAAATATTTTTGAATTCATTATTAAACAATAGGAACATACTGTACAGAATATTTCAAAACTTCTACCAAGAAAACAAGTACAAATTCTACCTAGCAATATAGGTTTCTTATCAACATGCCTTTTTTTCCTCACTGGTATCAAACTGACAAAGGTGTAGGGAGAAAATAATTGAATGGTTTCTGAAGGCCACACTAGCCCTTTAGCCAAGAGTTCTGCTTCTGAATTATATACAACATCTTGGTCCACAGACAATGGAATGGATTTTTGGAGAGAGTGTCAATTTAGGGCTAAAGAAATACAGGGTGAGAATGATGCCCTCAACAAAAGCTCCAAAAGGGCATAGAAACTGGTAAGTGACCTAAATATGGAGAGAGAGGTGAGGAGAAAATACATAGTAAATGCTGGCTTGTTATTGTATTTTATTCTCTCCCTTCTCTGATCCATTCATCTTCTTAAGACTGCCTTCTGTGTCCCTTTGCAGGGAAATTATCTTACCCTTTAACATTTGTTCCTTCACTATTTTAACAAAAAGCCTATAAGAAAAATAATAAATTCAAGGCTATTACTAAAAGCTTGAATAAAAATAACAACAAGCCCTATGCTCCAATCAGTAAACTCATTTCTTGGAATAAAATCTTCATTTGTGGAAGTGGAATGATGTCTCTTAGTAGATAGTGTTCATTTAGGGTGTGATACTCTTACTTTTAGAAGCAGGAAAAATTACTAAATATTAATATGTGAAAAGTAAGGACTTTCCTTCTGAGGGATTATTGCTTTATGGACTTGACTTTGTTTATCCTTATAGTATATCACTGCCTTACATAACTGTGGATATGATGCCCAGTTTCTACTGATTTGTCCAAAATCGTCTGAGAAAACCAGGCCAATAAAAATATAGTGAAAACCTCTTGAAAATACAATTATTATAGACCCACATAAATAAAGTCTAATCTGAAGTCTGACAGCTGATTTTATGTTGAACATAAGTCTTTTAAAAAGTGTTCTTATTTAACATAAAATGTAAAATAACATTCTGGAAACAAGTATAAATATTACATTTATTCTGAGTCCAGATACTTCCTAAACTGTAGAAGTGCAGGATGGATTTAACTTATCCATTAGTAATACAGACTCACAAAAAGTTATGCTGCAAAAAATGCTGAACCTCCTCTGATAAATGGTCTTTAAGATGCAGAGACTGAGGAAGCTAAGTGAATGTTCATGTTCACTGCTGTAAATTTTCCTTATAATTGGTAAAAAGGCTACCCATAATAGAATTCACATTTTCAATGAATTCATAGTTTATCATCAAATAGAATAAATGAATTAAGATTTTATTTTTAAAAGAGACATATTTATTTGTAATAACTATCTTTTTTTGGTAATAACTATCTTTAATAATGCTATTATTTATTTTTACCCATGGGGAATGCATAAGTACAAACATTGTTAGCTTCTTTAACATTTATTAAAAAGACAGACTCTATACTAATGCAGAAGGATAAGCCTCTTCTTCTCACTCTAAAAATCTCTTCTTTGCTGTAAAGAATTCTCAGTGCATGTGAGCTAAGACTCTGGAGCACTCAGTAGAGAGGTGTGTGGGATGACCAGACAGAATCACTAGGTTTTCTCTGTTTTCAACTAGCTGAAAATAGGAACTCTAGTTCTAAATATTAGAAGTCTAAATATTAGAAAAATAAGGAGAGGGGATATGACAAAATGCTTCAAAATACATGCCTGAGGTGAGACTGCTTGTATGTTTGCATGTGGTAGCTTCCAGATGAAATCTTCAGTTTTAATCTTCAGGTTCATATCTGGAGATATAAATTAAGAACACAATGTCAGGATACGTTTTGTTGTTGTTATTACCAAATAAGTTTACTTGAAGCAGTGGCACTATATTTCTCACTTCAAATTACTGCTATGGTAGAAGTTGGACACATTCAACTTTGTTTTGAGGTGACTCAGAGGGGATTTTTACGTCAGGTAGGAGGATAGGCCAGATCACTGCTAAGACTCCAGGTCTCTATATTTGGCATTTAGACCTGTGATAACTTCGTGTAATTACCTCAAGCATCATATTGACAAGAATAGTTGATACGACTATATGAGTAAAGGGCTAGCAAATCTACTTCTCTAAGGACAAATCTCACCTTGAATTCCCTTTCTAGCTCTGCTCCCCTGGAACTCTGATAAAGGTAAAATGTCAACTCAGTTTCCAGGCAAAATATCTGATGACCACATCTGGACCTGGAGGACTATGAATGAACTATAAATACGTGGTGGGAGCCACCACTTTAGGTTTCCCCCTGTGCGATGAGTTCTTTTAACTGGACATACCCTTAACTGGGTATCATGTGACTGCTACGAGAGATACTAATCCTATGTAGAACACGGACTTCTAAGCCAAGCTGGCTATGACACCCATCTGCATGAATCTCATTCTCTCCAACTTAAACTGTCACTTAGGGGAACAGTAAGACCAATTCTTGGACTGCTTAGAGTATACCACTGAGGAGAAGAGAACTACCTAATGCTGTCCTGCGAGCTTGCTGTGTTTCCTGTCTGACATCCTGCTAAGTGAATCCATTGCCAAGAGCAGCTTACTGTAGGCCTGTGTGAGTCTAAAGGCCTAGATGAACCTAAAAAGAAGCCCTGGTGGGCATTATAGATAAGGTCAGGCCGGAGCTCCTCCACTTTCCTCAGATGAAGGCTTCTGGACTAAATGATCCAGCCAACTACCACTGGCTTGACCTCTCTGGAACAAGCTTAGATTTAACAGAGAACAAACATCAATCCAGAGAGAGAAATCCAAAGGCGGGATCAGTGTGGCTTACTGTGCCAGTCTTTTCCTCAGATCTTTGATTTGGTCATTCTTCTTGGTAAGAATCTCTTTCATGTTTCGATAAGCTGCTGTTTGCTGAAATTTCTTTTCTAATTCCTGCTTAGTAAAAAATGTCAGCCCATTACTACAAAAATGGTTAAGGAAAGAGATAACAAATGTGAAAAAAATATGCAAGTTTTTTTGCTTGAATTTTACTAATATTTTGCTAATGATTTTCTAATTTCCTTAAAGGACACATTTATATAAAACTAAGACTATCCAAACTTTAAAAATATATACTTTCAAATGAGAAGCCATAAAATAGTAACATTTTCCCAAGTACAGTGTTGGTAAATAACTCAAGCCCTGGATATGATAAATCTATTTGAAATATTAAACTAATTTTCCAGTAAAATAAGCACACTTTTTTCCCAAGTCCCAAAGTTGTGTATTTTAGCAAAAGGATTTTTAATTTAGTTAAATTTTAGCTCCCATATTCTTTTTTCCCATTTTTTATATGAAAAAATTTTTAATTTTTTTATAGAGATGGGGGTCTTGCTATGTTGGCCAGGCTGGTCTTGGACTCCTGGGCTCAAGCAATCCTCCCATCTTGGCCTCCCAAAGTGCTGGGATTACAGGCACAAGCCACAGCACCCGGCCTCAACTCCCATATTCTTTTTTTTTTTTTTTTTTTTGAGACGGAGTCTCACGCTGTCACCCAGGCTGGAGTGCAGTGGCGTGATCTCGGCTCACTGCAAACTCCGCCTCCCGGGTTCATGCCATTCTCCTGCCTCAGCCTCCCGAGTAGCTGGGACTGCAGGCGCCTGCCACCACGCCTGGCTATTTTTTTGCATTTTTAGTAGAGACAGGGTTTCACCGTGTTATCCTGGATGGTCTCGATCTTCTGACCTCGTGATCCGCCCACCTCGGCCTCCCAAAGTTCTGGGATTACAGGCATGAGCCACCGCGCCCGGCCCAACTCCCATATTCTTAAGAGTCTAATCCCCAAAGTGAAGAATCTAGCTCTCTACATATTTTATATAAATTATGATGAAAGTATAGAAGTCCCTAAAAAAAACAGTCCCTCATCCCTCTGCAGGCTGTGGGAAGAAGGAGCAGAAGAGCAACATGGTGGGATGCAGGGCAGGATTCAAGCCACCTACAGAGGAGCATTTCACCATGCTGTAGGGGGGAGGAGATGTCTTATTATCACAGATATTTTAGTACCAAAGATGGAAGAATATCAGTGCCCAGAAATGATTAATCTTTAGAATATATTGGCTAATACCTTGAGAAAAAAAATCTGAATTTGCAGTTGTTCAACGTTTATCTTAGCCACATGTATTCCTCTATACTGTGTGCATTAATCGTACATTAACAGACAGATCCCTTAAACATGGTCTTCTGACCTTTTCAGCCATGTGCAGCTGCTCCTGAACCCTGAGTAGATCGTGCTTGGCTGTCGCCAGATTCTCCTCCAGTGACTTCTGGTTTTCTGTCTTGTCATTAAGTGTCTTCTGAAACTCACTCTTTAAAGCAGCGACAGTGTTTTCCAAGTTACTCAAGTCTTGGGCCTTTATAAAATCCTATGAAAAATAAATGCAGGGATGTAATTTCATGTTGATATTCTAAAAATAACTGTTTTAGAATGGTGATTCAACATCACAGGAGATGAAAAAAATGATGTATGTTGTGTGTGCATGCCAGCCTCCCTTGCCAGCCTAGGTAAGTGCCAGCCCCTTCAGAGTCACCAGTAGGCCAGTCCATTGTCAGCCCTGGGTACGTGGTGTCTTGCACACAGCCGACACTCAGTAGCCACTGAATTCCAAATACATAAAATATGATTTGTGAACCGCTGGTATTTCCATCCAAGATGTGTGCACCAGGGTTGAGATGGCAAATAGGTTTCATTTTGAAAAGCCAAATTTAAAAAAATCCTCAAAGAAGTTTGAATTCTTCAAAATGATAGAAAAAATGATAAAAGTAATATAATTTATACCAAAAACTTAATAGACATATGTTTTAGTCATTATTTACAAGGAAATAATATGAGAGCACAATTACTGATTACATGGTTTTCTAAATTTTTAAGATTTTAAGTTTTTTATATTTATGAGATATGTACATTTTTCCATACTTTGACAACTATAGCATAAGACAGGATCTTCTCTCTTCCTCGATCTTGCTTTTGACTGGATAAGATTCATGAAAGAAGAAACATTTGTATTGATAAGACAGTAAAATGGTCTATAATTGGTGAATATGTAGATGAAGAAATACTTAGTCCTTTCAGCCGGGAGCAGTGACTCACGCCTATAATTCCAATACTTTAGGAGGCCAAAGGAGGAGGACTGCTTGAGCCCAGGAAATTGAGACCAGCCTGGGCAACAAAGCAAGACCCTGTCTCTACAAAAAATATAAAAAATTAGCCAGGCATGGTGGCACATGCCTGTGGTTCCAACCACTTGGGAGGCTGAGGTGGGAGGATCACTTGAGCTTATGAGGTTAAGGTTGTAGTGAGCCATGGTTGCACCACTGCACTGCAGCCTGGGCAACAGAATAAGGCTCTGTCTCAAAAAAAAAAAAAAAAAGTACTCTCAACAAAAGAAAAACAAAATCTTTCCTCATTTTTGAAATCTGGTCTTTGAAAAAAAGATTTTATTTCATTGCAACTAATAAAAGAACTTATTCACTGGTTGTTCTTGTGTCCAAAATCTTACAGTAAAATTGGAGAAAAGCCCCAAAAAGCTTTTAAATAAATTCATCATCCAAATGTGTTTGCAATTGTTTGACTTATGAGAAATTATAAAGCTGTTCTGGAACATTTGTGTTTTTATAAATCTATTGTCATTGGCATATAATGGTTGAAAATCATTAGCTATGTAAGAAGTATCCTCCTATTTTAAAAATATCTACAGATAAAATGGTTCAATGTCTGAGATTTGCTTCAAAAAAACATGGCGGGTGGGAAGAAGAAAGTAGAGGTACAAATGAAACCAGACTGGCCATGCATTTGTAACTGCTAAATCGAGTGATGAGTGCATGGGGGTTCATTATACTATTCTCTCTACTTTTGTGTATGTTTGAAATTTTTCATGGAGAAAAGATTAGCAAAAGCCCAGTGAAGCAGATTTTGGGATTGTTTACCAGACATTTGCAATGAGAGTACGACCACTAGAAAAGCCAATGCTGTACTGAATATCTACCCAAATGGTCCTGCTCACAGGAAATCATACTGCAGCATGCACACTCAATGGAAAGTCCACAGCAGACAGACTGTACATATAATGACTTCCCGCAGGCAGAGTGACATTCAGTCATTACATTCAGACAAGCATGAAGAACTACAACACTGGATTTCATTGTACTCTACAGTGCCGGTGGGTACAGATGCATCTGCAGATTCCTAATCATTTTGTCACACTCATCAAAGGCAAACTTAAGTAATGTTCAGTATAATAAAATCCAAATATAAACCAATTAAAAACCTTTCTTTTCTTCATTTCCTCTCCCCTCCACTGTAATTGGATGTCAAAGTGAGAAGGGAAACTTAAAAAAAAAGTGAGAGTATCTTGCATACCAGGAAAATTGTACAAAAACTTAAAAAATAAATGTGAGAATATCTTGCATGCCAGGGAAACTGCAGGTGCGTGAGCTATGTACTGTCCCCTCTGCCCTGGAGGATGGACAGAGGGAAGGCCACTGGTTCTCACCAGGCCTTTTGGGGGCAAGGATGTCCCAGCACATGACGATAGAGGCATTCGTCTCAGGGAGTAGCAGGGGATGGGGTACAGTGAGCAGTAACTAAGACTTAATTTTAAGTTTATAACTTCATTCTACTTAAAAAATGTGAAAAAGGTAGCTAAAACTTGTTTCACCTTTTGATTTCCTTGATCAAGCTGTAAATCTTGCAGTGCTTTTTCTAGTTTTGACTTTTCATCCAGTGCATTTGTAGCCTACAGTGAAGTTTAAACAAAACACTTTCAGTATTTAGTCTGTAGGCAGTTCAATAATTGTGTCAAAACATTTCTCAGTTACCTGTATTTCAACGGTCTTCAACCTTGACTTCAATTTCTCATTCTCTTCTTGAAGTCTTAAAATTTCCTTTGTGAGTAAATTCAAGTTTTATTATATTAACCAAAATATTTTAATATTTGAAATTATTCCTTGTTTCACTTAAAAATCTAATTTTTAAATTTAATTTAAATTACATAATAGCTCAAAAATGCACTACTGATATTTTGGTAATATCCCAATTTCACCCAGCCTATCAGCCTCAGTATCTGTGAGTCAGCTTTGGCTCTACAACATCTAGTTTCTTTTCTTTCAGTTTCTCAGACACATCTTTCCTCTTTCAGTCCTCTGTTTTCAAGTTTTTTCCAAAGACCCCCTTCCCTGCCATCTCTCGTCTACTTGGTCCTGCAAATCCTGGGTCTATTCTCAGCTTACACTGCACACTGTTGCCCCTTATCCTGAGAACTCCTTCACTTTAGTACCATGCTCAAGCCCACAGATGCTTCTGACTGAGTTGAGGCCAAACACTTTTGCTCTTATACAGCTCAAACATTCGAATCACCTGTGTTATTTTTCACTAGACTCCAACAAACACATCAGCCCAGTCAGAGAGCACTGCACTCTGTTTCAAGTCATGCTGCCCCCTGTCTGACCACTGCCTGTTCTGTTCTCCTGCCCAACACACTCACTTCTCTTTCCTCTACAATTTAATTGGTCTTCATCCTTCAAGGCCCAGCTTAGGTACCCCCTTACCCAAGAGCCTGTTCTCACCTACTCTTATCCACACACAACTGAGTCTTCTCTGCTACCCAGTATGACACCTGTAGCACACAGGAGAGTATACTCTGGTCTCTATTTCTAGAACGTCAGTTCTACCTTCCCAATAAAACTATTACATTTTTGGCTGGGCACGGTGGCTCACACCTGTAATCCCAGCACTTTGGGGGGCCAAGGCGGGAGGATCACAAGGTCAGGAGATCGAGACCATCCTGGCTAACATGGTGAAACCCCGTCTCTACTAAAAATACAAAAAATTAGCCGGGCGTGGTGGTGGGCACTACTCGGAGGCTGAGGCAGGAGAATGGCATGAACCCAGGAGGCGGAGCTTGCAGTGAGCCTAGATCGCGCCGCCACACTCCAGCCTGGGCAACAGAGCGAGACTCTGTCTCAAAAAAACAAACAACAAAAAAACAAACTATTACATTTTTGAGGGCAAGGGAGCAGGTATTACACTACTTTTATTTCTAATAACATCTAGCATAATGTTGAGAATACAAGGGTCATGAAAAATAGCTGAAATCTGAAATGCTTCAAAATCAGAAACTTTCTGAGTGCTGACATGATGCTCAAAGAAAATGCTCATTGGAGCATTTCAGATTTCAGATTTTTGGATTTGGGATGCTCAACTGGGGTCTGTATAACGCAAATATTCAAGAATCTCAAATCCAAAACACTTCTGGTCCCAAGGATAAGGGATACTCAACCTGTGCTGATAAATAATTTTTTTTTTTTTTTTTTTACATGGAGTCTCACTCTGTCGCCCAGGCTGGAGTGCAGTGGTGTGATCTCAGCTTGCTGCAACCTCCACCTCCCGGGTTCAAGCAATTCTCCTGCCTCAGCCTCCCGAGTAGCTGTGACTACAGGCGCGTACCACCACACCCGGCTAATTGATAAATAATTTTTATAAACTTAAAAACCCTTCTCCTTGTTACCGTAGATCACAAACTTTAAATGTCCATCAATAAACGCTGTCCAAAATTTCATGCTCTTCACTTTACCTTGAAAAGGTGTGATCAGGAGCTACTTCAGGCTCTCTAGAAGGTTAAGTATGCCCTCTTCTGGCCCATGGGGTACCATCAAGTAAAACTACTGTAATGGACTAATTATCCTCAGAGGACCTGAAAAAAACCTTCCACTTCTGTTTCTCTACCCTAGGCAATGACGGGACAGAATTAGAGACTTTCCATTTCTCAAAACAATAATACTACCTTGTTTAGGAGTTCTGCTGTTCCACCTTCATTAAGTGGAGCAAGTTTTGGCTTTGTGACATCTAAGATGGGCTGAAATATAATAAAGAAACCAAACTGAAATCACCACAGAATAAAGCATGTATAATCATTGAACACTTGCACTGTGCAAATGGAAGATACTATATATAAACATACCCACTGGGATGTCAGTTCCACAGGTATGGAGATTTCTGTTGGTTTCATCCTTTGTTACTCCCAGTGCTTAGGATATGCCTGTCCTACAGTGCCCAATACATGTTAGAGATAAAAATAAAACCTATCTTCCCTATGTCTTTTAAAAAAATATAGATAGAAGGAAAATGGGGGAAGAAAGGAGGGAAGGAAGGAGCTCAAAGCCAGATCTGATATAGAGCCTAGCATCTAGGAACTAGAATTTTAGCCTGTGGGAGCTGAAACAGTGATTTCTACATGAACCTTAGACTCTGTGAAAAACAATAATATTGATGAATATCTAGGCAAGTGTACTACAGATAAACAATAACTTGGCACAAATAATACAGTAGTTTAGTAATATATATTAAAGATAAAATAATTCATGCCCTCTGATCCAGAAATTTCTTAGTCAGAAATATGACCCAAAGGAATAACTGGAAAGTGTTTTGCATGTGTATGTACATAGATTCATCTCAGCAGTATTTATCCAACAATGGAGTACTTACGGTGTGCCTGTGAAGTGGAATGGTAAGTGGTCACTCCAATTAATGAGAATGATTAGAAAAAGAAGTAGATAACTACTAGTATTGCCTCCATTTGTCAGATGAGTAAAATGAAGCTCAGCTACCTCAGATAACCTGCTCAAGGTAACACAGCCAGGAAGTGACAGAGCCAGGATGTATATACCCAGGTGTGGCTGACCCTAGAGCCTGTGCTCTGCCTCTTCTGAGTAAAGTATTTATGAGTGGGATTGAGACTGAATTTAGGGATCATGTGTATGTGTAAGCCATCACAGACAAAAGCAGTTTTTCATAGTTACTTCCAAAACATTTTTTCTTTTGCCTTAAAATATGATAGACAATTTCTGAATTTTACTCGTGAATTGAATGCTTTTCCTTAAGAGTTTTCAGTTTTGATCTCTGAATTCTTTGAGTGACTTGAGGATTTTAAATACTGGCTATTAAGATATGGATTTAGAATGACCAAAAAGTTACCTTTTTGTTTGAAGATGTAATCTCTGCTTTTTCAAATTCTGCAACTTGTTCTAATAAATCTCTTGAAGAAGAAAGCAAAGATAAAAATTATTCATTTAAAATAGATTTATATCACACAGAAGAAGAGTAAAATCACTGGTACCAACCCATTACATGCCAGAGAGAACAGAGCAAGGTGGACCAAACTTCACCATATCAAAAATGTTAGTTGCAAATGGTTGAGAACCTAAACCACATGGACTCAAATGTAATCATCCACAGCACCTGGCATTTTGCATCTACTAGGTATGCAATATCTACTGCTAGAAATAAACTACAATGTTAATACAAATATGAGGAAAAATTATAGTCAACTCTGTATTCTTGAGGTGCTATGAGGAGATTGTTTTATTACATAATATGTATTGTTAGCTAGTAGGTGTTCAAAACAGATTCTTAATAAACTGGCCTTAGAAAAATGAAAATAGTCCATAGTATCTACTGAAAAAGAGTACCACAAATTCCTAGGAAAGACAGATAGTGGGGGTGTGCCATCTGAAGATTTGCAAAGGCCAATGAGAAGTGACTATACACAAGCTTAGAGCATTAACGGCAGTCAGCTTCTAAGCTTCTTAAAGTGTCACCTTCTCAGAGTTTTCTCACCAGTCACCTACTGACAGTGGCAGAAGTTCAATGATTTTCCTCCCCAGCTCATAGGTTGTCCTCAGCGTTGTTCAACACTCTGCATGTGAACTGATGTGCTGTGACTGTGCTTAGAGCAGTTCACGGGGCTTGGTGGTCAGTTCTTCCTGATTTCCAGCATGCCTTTTCTTAAAACGAGTTTCAACTTTACCAATTTTACCATATTTTTTGAATTTGAGCTCTTAGATGTCCATATTATAAGCTTTTTTTGTATTTTATATTTCCTATTTTAAAGTTAATAAATGTATACTTTTAAATTCAATTATTTAGAAAACTTCCAATGCTACTGGATTGAATTGATGGTATTTATTATATTTGAATTGACTTTTCAACTGTCTCATAATCTTTATTTCTTAGTTGACCAATCTATAAAGACTGATGGTAATACTGACCAAGCTAGCAAAAATGCTGTAAGAAATAATTAATGATAGCCTGAAAAGCAATTTCATAAATCTCGATGGCCTTTGTAATACCTAGGAACAGTAGAAACAAAGAACTTTTAAAAGGGTGCTTAGTGATACCCAAGAGATCACTCAGTGACTCAATGCTTTGCTGCTACCCTACCCAAATTTCCCCACACACTAGCCCCAAGAAAATATGCAGCCAAAGATGTTCACTAACTTTTAAGATTATGCTTGGGCCATTATTGTCACAGTTGCAAGTTCAAATTTTATTACCGGTTTTCAAGTTCAGAGATGTCTGTCTGTAGCTTAAGATACCACTTCTCAGCTTGTGCAAACAGCTGTCGCAGAAGTAACACATTGGTATAGGCAGTGTTGATGAGCTCAGATTCCACCTCGCTATGAACCACAGCTTGTAATCCATTGAGGACTTCAGAGACTTCATCTATGGTGAAGGTCTCCTCCACCAGCCTGAAAAACAACCATGATCCAAAACTTATGGATAAACAACAAGAAAAATCTACAAAATACAACAAAATTAAGAAACCCACATTCATGTAATCTACGAAATTCAAAGATTACAGTGAAAATCTCTCTGGGAACTATCTTCTTTATTAATAAACATTGAAAATAATTTAAACTCAATTAATTTTTGACATCTATTCAAATGATTAAATTGTGCACATCCTTTAATACAAGTAAATGCTCAAACACATTCCCCAAACCATCATCTACTTTTTTCTTTTTTAGTATTACATGTCTTATTTCAAACTCCACTGAAATCAGTCTTATTACATTTAATAGTTTCAAAAGTCACCTGGAAGGCATAGTCTCATTTCTTTCTAATATTTCTCTAACATTTTAATAATCGTATGAACTATTCACAGGTTAGTAAACATCTATGGGAAATAAATGGTAATTATATATTGCTTCTCTTTGCATTCTTGAGACCCAAAAGTATAATAATAATAAACTAGCTTATCTTAAAGTTCCACTGAACACTCCACAAAAATGAATATCATCATCAACAACAGCATTAGAAATCTACTCTCAGGGCCAGGCATGGTAGCTCATGCCTGTAATCCCAGCACTTTGGGAGGCAGAGGCAGGTGGATCACTTGAGGTCAGGAGTTCAAGACCAATGTGGCCAACACAGCAAAAACTCTTCTCTACTAAAAATACAAAAAATACCTGGGTGTGGTGGCACATGCCTGTAATCTTAGCTACTTGGGAGGCTGAGGCAGGAGAATCGCTTGAAACCAGAAGGTGGAGGTTGCAGTGAGCCGACATCATGCCACTGCACTCCAGCCTGGGTGACAAAGCGAGACTCCGTCTCAAAAAAACAACAAAAAAACCAAAACTACTCAATGCTTGGTTTGGAAGAGAACTTTGGTGCCATCTTCTACAATCTCCTAACTTTACAGATGGGAACACAGGTTTGAAGAGTGGAGGTGACTTGCCTACAGTCACATTGGTGGTAACTAAACCCCACAATCATCTTCAGCAATGATGCTGGGCAAAGGATTCATGCCCAACAGCTGAATCCTTGAAAAAGCTTCTGTGTGTGCCTTCTAGTTTCAATGACAATATCACAGTAACACAGTCCTCTCCTCTCCCTACCTCTACCCTCCAAAGTCCCTTCTCCCTCAGACTCTCAGCAGATGAAAAGCAACTGCCCCAACCTCAGCTTTATTTTCTTCCTTACTTCCAAAAAGACATCATCAAGCAAGACCCAGTTACACTAAAGCATAATCATAGTTAAACTCAAGTTAATAGTATTTGTTTTATAATTCTTTAATGTTTCATCTAGCCAGCAGAATTTAGTCATTCTTAAAAAACCAAATTTTTTAATATAAATCCTTATTAAAATATTAATAATCTTTCTATATTCTTTAATAGAACATATGTTCTTGCCAATTAAATTGTTGCTTTCATCTGCTGGGGGTTAGGAAACCAGATTACCAGATGAGTTTAATGGACTGAATGGTCTAAGGCTGATGGCCTCTAATACTGAGACATTCATGGTTTTATGGCAGCTGGAGCTCACGTGGAGGTCTTTTTCACTTATGTCTGACTTGACACTCATCTCTTGCTACAAATCAGCTATGGTCCATCTATTATCATCTCATGCTAGAAATCAACTAACAATTTTGGTACTAGTCAGCATTATGATTTCCTGCTGTTTTCCTTTCTACTAATTATTCAGTATGAAACACAGAAGTGTTTTCTCACTAATTTCCATGTCTTATAGCTCTAACCATTTAATTAATAACTCAAGTAATTAAAGTTCTGGAATCTTTAATACAAGCCAATCATTAATCCACAAACCCTTGGCAACTTCCTGATTACCCTTCTGAAACTCTGCCATCCTACAATTATCACATGCATTTCTGACAATAGATTCATTGCTTCCACCACAATACAACTTCTTTTGTTTCCTATATCCATGAGGCTTAGTGTAGCTGCCCTTAGCAAATAATTGGTCATGATGAATCCCAGAAATTATCTGGTCTCTGCTATGGCACCCCCATACTGGCTACCAGAAAGAATCCATGTTCCTATTTGGTTTGCTTAGAGTCCTCCTCTGATACCTGCTCTCCTTGAGGTCTTGGAAGCAGGAATCTACAGTTTTGAGTCTCAAGCCTCTCTTTGAACGAGCAAAACGCATATAATTAATAACTTCATTTTGATGGTGCTCATTTAGGCCCAACTCTGCCTGAAAAAGAAAGAGGTAATTTAATTGTTAGTCTTGAAGATCTGATCAAAGAGCCAACAATGAAAATGCGTAAGATATCCTGTGGTTGAGACTGCTAGATCTCCATCGAATTCTATTCTTTCCTTCTTCCTGGCTGCATGGCTGCCCAGCTAGATGACACTTCCTTGCCCTCCTTGCCATCAAGTCACTGCTGACTACTTCTCAGCAATGAATGTTGTGGTCCAGTTCCAAAGACCTGGTCTTAAGATATGGAGTGTACCTCTGCCCCTCCCTGTTTCTCTGAAACCTGGAAGAGGTGGTGACTTGACTGAATCATGCAGACAACATCAATGCCCTAGAGGCTGGGGGAGCCGCAAGATGAAAGGGACCCATGTCTCTACCTCATGGAGAGGCACTGACCCTCTCACTGAACTGAGATGAGCAGTGAGATGACTGTTAAGTGAGAGAGAAATAAACTTCTCTATTCTTCAAGCCACTTAACCTTACAGCAAAAAACAGCAACTCTGTTATGGCAGCTTAACCCTTACTCCATTAAATACAGCTCTAACAAGTACATTTGATTTGGAAAGAACCACTAATTGGTCTGTACTTTAAACCAGATGACAGCTTGACAGATACTTAAGAGGCAAGCCGACGGAGGTAGGGCTAGCACCCAAATAATAGAGCAGGTCAGCAGTCAGCTAAGAGCAAGGCATCAGCCATGTTAGTTGGATTTGTAATTAAGCTGCTGACGAGCTTTACAAAGCAGTTTAGGTGGCATAAGTCTTTAAGGTCTGGAGGATAGAATGGAGATAGCAAGAGTTGAAGGGAAGTGAAAGGGAAATCTATAAGGCAGTCAAGTACAACAGGTTACAGTCACATATGCACCTGAGTTGTGACTGACAAGACAGATTTCTATTACACACTAAAAATAATTGACTACCTACATCAGAGACAATATTATCTCTGATAGTCACACATCAGTATGGGCAAGAATATCCTACAATTTAGAAATATCACAAAACAATGTCACAATTTGCTAAAAACAAAGCATAAATACAGATTCTTTTTTTTTTTTTTTTTTTAGAGATGGAGTCTCACTCTGTCACCCAGGCTGGAGTGCAGTGGCGTGATCTCTGCTCACTGCAAGCTCCGCCTCCCGGGTTCATGCCATTCTCCTGCCTCAGCCTCCTGAGTAGCTGGGACCACAGGTGCCCACCACCACGCCCGGCTCATTCCTTGTAGTTTTAGTAGAGACGGGGTTTCACCGTGTCAGCCAGGATGGTCTCCATCTCCTGACCTCATGATCCGCCCACCTCAGCCTCCCAAAGTGCTGGGATTACAGGCTTGAGCCACCGCACCCGGCCTAGATTCTTAATCATTATTCATTGTCTATAGTATTACATTTACACTCTTTACTCCTCAAAACCTCCCAAACTCTTTCTCTTACCCTGTTTCCCAGGTTCTACTAAATGAACACTCTACTTTAGCCACACTAGTCTGCTCATCAGTCCTGAAACATGACTTAAAATTTCCTGCCTTGACTTTCACTCATGTTACTCTGATCCTAAAGTATCTCTCCATTCCTATTTGAGAATCTGAATCCTACCCAGTGGTGTGATGGTAAATATTTAACAGCAGGTTTTCTAGGTAGGGGGGCCTGATTTGTAGCATTGCTGATTTCCATGGCATAAATACTTCCATCATGGCTGATTTCAAGCCACCAATATAATGTCACTGAATGAAGAGGTGAGAAGAAATGCATACAACTGGCTCTCACCAGCCAGTATACACATACTCCACCACATCACTGAATTCCTACCCACCCTTCACGGCCTAACCTGTTTCACCTACTCTGTGCCATCTCCCAATATGCCCTCAGTAACTCTATAGGTATGCCTTCCTCCAAAAGCTAGCATATATAATCTCTGCTACTTCTTTGGTACCGTCACAGGCTGATTACTACCTTGTATTATTGATTTTTTTTTTTTGAGGTTTTGCTCCTCCAAGTAGATTGTAAACTCTATGAGGGAATGAATCATTTCTTATAATGCACAACACCTAGCATAGTGCCTTGTGCCAGCAGGTAGCCAATTCCTATCTGTTCATTCCTTTCCCTCCTTTCAAGGAAAGTTAAGACTCTTCTAGGACCAAGAAGGAAAAATTACTCAAACTGAGAAGGGTAAATGACAGAAAAGTTCCTTTAAAATGGATTGGAATGAAGAAAGGGGGTAAAAGTAGACAACTGAGTTCAAAAGGAAAAATAGCATCAGCCTAGGAAACAGCTATTCACAAACCTTTACTTCCACACATATACTATATGTATCTATGTCAAATCATTAGAGAGGAAATGGAATAGGTAGACGTGTGGTATAATAGACAAAGCACTGGATTAGAAACCAGGTTTAGGTCTAGCTATGCAACTATCTACCTTGGTAACAGTCTGTTACCAAGTCACTTAACCCCAATGACATTAGTTTTACTATCTGCTAAATGAGAGGTGGATATGATGATCAGTCCTAAAATGGTTAGAAACAATGGGAGGTATCCAAGTGGGGAAGTCAGAATTTGTTTGAATTTTGTTGTAGAAATATTCTGTTAAAATAATAATAAAAAGAGCTGAAAACATATAGCAAGAAATCCTGCCAGAGCATTGCCAAGCTAGTATCTTGAGATTGTACCATAAATTGTGTATGTGTGTTTAGGGGGAAGGGGATATAAGAGAAGCGGGTAAGGTACCAGAAATGGTTCCCTGTTCTTAACCATGCCCACAAATCCATATACAATTTAAGAGAAGTACAAGGAGGAAACTGTAATGATAAAAATGAGCACAGTTTAATAATACCTATCAGATACTGATGCTTAATATTTTCACAGGTACTGCACTATTTATTTTATATGCATTATCTTACTTATCATATTAACAGTCTTGTGTAGTTATTATCTGCAATTTACTAATGAAGAACCTGAGCCTCATTCCAAAGCCTCAGTTGTTAATTGATGGAAAGGGATGACAGAAGATAGAACAGGAACAAATATCAATTTTTTTGTGATTTGTTTTCAACGTATTCTCCTGATATTTTAGGGAAATCAAGAGAATGAGTGGAGAGGCTCTAAACTCAAGAAGGGGAGGGAGCAATCTGTTTAGTTCACAGGTGTCTTCTCAGCTCCCAGACAGCGCTTGGAACACAGTGTGGACTAAATAGAAAATGTGGTTGCTGAGGTATTTCAGTAGCCATTTCAGGTGGTGCTCTCAACCCTGGTTTCATCCGTTTTCCTGAACCCTTCAGTGCTGTGCACTATTCTAAGTATGCCTGGTATTTAAGATGGCATGCTATACTCGCTGGAGGGATTAATGGTCGTTTTTGAGCAAGCCAAAACAAAGGAAATGTCACCCAAATTCCTCAGCTGTAAAATGGAGTGCTGGGATTCTTAAAGTTACATCCACATCAAAGAGTTGGATTTCAATCACACAGAAAGCTGGATTCGTTCTCCCTGCTCCTCTGGTTAACGTGTGTGTGTGTGTGTGTGTGTGTATGTGTGTGTGTGTAAACTTGGAGCTTCTTGAAATTGAGTGAGAACCCTGCATATGTGTTAATGCGTGTGTGTGCGTAAACTTGGAGCTTCTTGAAATACAGTGAGAACCCTGCCCTGCACCTTAGGCCGGCAGCAGTTTCCTATAGCTCTCTTCACCTGCCACCTTAGAGTCGTGCCTTGGCTCCGGCCCCCCCAGGCAGGCGAGAGAAACGAAGTGACGCGGCGGAGCTGGGCTGCTGGGAAAAGGCTTCACCCCGGATTACCCCCATAAGGGCTTGGGCTGCGGTTAACCGAACCTCTGGCGCCCGGCGCAGCCTCCCTTTCTCAGGGAGGCTGAGGAGCGGCCAGACCCAACGAGGCCACGTAATCATTCCGGGCCCACCCGCTCAGTGTCTCCAGCTCCGGCCGCGCTCCCTCCTGTGCGCGGTGCGGCGCCTGAGGGCCGGCTACTCACCATGGCGGGAGGCGGCAGGCGGGAGGCGGCAGGCGGCAGGAGGCAGCCTAAAGGAACTGGAGAGGTCAGGCGGTGCCCCGCCAAGCCTGGGATCGCCGAGGGTAGTTAAACCACAGAAGATGGGGAAGGAGGGTAGGTTGTTTAGAAGCCTCTGGTTGCTAACGGAAACCGAGGCACGTGGACTGCAATTATGCATTTTCATTGGTCCTCAGGATCACGCGACGGGAAGTATTGCGTAACCAGTTGACTGCCACATGCGCATTGGCTTCCAGGGCCGGAAGTCCCACCTTTTTGTGCTACGTTCACTTTTGGGAGCTGACTGCAGTTGCAGAAGTTAATGGGAACACTGGGCTGCCTGGAGTTGCCTGTGGCCGCCAATGCGCTTGGCGCCTCGGGGCGGCCACTTATGGATTGTTGGGAAGTTCTTGTCCAGAACTTCCTGTGGCCTAGGTGACCCCAAGGATGCAATGGACATCCCAGACCTTTCAATGGTCTCATAGGGCACGGCCTGGACATTTTTTTTTTTTTTTTTTCAGGAGTTCCTACCTGAGCAGCAGGGTGGCTGAGACAGGCCAACAACACCAACGCCTGCAGGTTCTCAAATAGAGCTTCAAACGACCCCTCCCCACGACTCTGCCCGTTATTATTACTGTTGTTGTTATTATCTTCTCTTATATTTCCAGTTAAAAGTCTCTAGCAACCTTTTCCCATTTAAAAAAAAATGCAAAAAGCATGGGTTTTCTCCAAGAGCAGTGAATTTCAAAAGGTTTCATATGCCTGGAACCACTATGGAAGCTTGTTGAACAAATTCCCAGGCCTCATCTCCGGAAATTCTGATTCACAAGTCTAGCTTGGGTCCTTGGGATCTGCACTTTTTAACCGATGTTCCGGGAGTGATCACAGATCAGGACCACTCTTAGAAACGCTGGCTTGGAAGGACAAGGGTAGGATGAGATCAATTATTGCAAATAGCAGGGACTCAGAGTCCTTCACTCAGATGATACAGAGGTGATATGCAGGCATTTGCCCACAGAAGGATCTCAAGCCTTGGGTCAAGAACAGTAAACAAGGTTCTCCTGTGTGTCACCTGGAGCACTCTAACATGTGGAAGGATGGCCTGGAGGCAGTGGCATGGGTATGCCCAACTTCAGCTTTGGCTAGGCTCCCTACCCTTAGCACTGCAATGGCATTTGGGCAGGATCCCTGTCTTCTTGCAAGATTCCTAAGGGCAGATTCTCTCAACCCTGCATATTAACCCCTTCAAGCTCAGTTAAACTTCCCCTTTACCATCCTATCTCCCCATTTCTGTTTAGTGAGTGTTGTTGAATTTGGTAACAATGGTTGCCATTATTTAGTGCCTACTATGAGCTATTAATAGACACATTCCATTCCAGTAGTTAATCCTCATAATACTTGGTTCTTTCCTCTGTAGACATTCGTTGTGTTCACCTAGTGAGAGGGTCACTTTACAAAGTGTTGTGGGTGCGAGATGAAGTTTATAAAAACTTTTATGACTGATCGGTAAACAAAGTTGTTCATCAGCTCGCACTGCTGAAAAGCTCGTTTATTTTCTCGCAGGCCAAATCCTGTGATTGCAAAGTGTTATCAATTCAAGGGAATGAAAGGAGTGTGTGTTTTTAGGGTACTGAATTGTAAAATAGATCAGCCTGTACATATATTTTATGCATTAATTAAAATCCTAATTTTTTGATATTTTCGTGAGTTTTTTCAAATAGTCAAAAATCTCCAAAAATTTTTTCAATATATTAATTGAAAAATATCCATGTATAAGTAGACCTACACAGTTCAGACCCATGTTGTTCAGGTGCAACTGTGTATTTCTGATTTCAAATATTTTTACAGGCCGTCGGCCCTGTGTCTAAAGTGCCTATTGATTGTTGGGAGAACAAAGATGAAGCAAGGTCCCTGCTCTCAAGGATGCTAACCATCCAGCAGGACAGACAGACCCATTAGAGGATCATGTCATGTCAACATAATGTGGTCACCTTTTAGGAAGCCAGGCAAGGGGCACCTAGCTCAATGTAGGGTTTCAGGGAAAGCTTTGAGGAAAATCCCTGAATTGAATCTTCAGGGATTAGCAAATGTTAGCCTGGGAAAAGCAATGCAGAAAATACAGAGGAAACATAGCAAACACGGGCACCAATACCTGAAACAGCCCAGCATGTGCACTCCTTACAAACCCCAAGAGATTAAATGTTAGGTGAGCTTCTACTTTTAGAAGTCAATATTGCCTGGCCGGGCACGGTGGCTCACGCTTGTAATCCCAGCACTTTGGGAGGCCGAGGCGGGCGGATCACGAGGTCAGGAGATCGAGACCACGGTGAAACCCCATCTCTACTAAAAATACAAAAAATTAGCCGGGCGTGGTGGCGGGCGCCTGTAGTCCCAGCTACTCGGAGAGGCTGAGGCAGGAGAATGGCGTGAACCCGGGAGGCGGAGCTTGCAGTGAGCCGAGATCGCGCCACTGCACTCCAGCCTGGGTGACAGAGCGAGACTCTGTCTCAAAAAAAAAAAAAAAAAAAAAAGAAGTCAATATTGCCAAGATGTCACTGCTTTGCTAAAAATATTAAGTAGAAAACAAATGACCTGGACAAGGAAAAAAACAACTGAACACACTAAAACCCAGGGTGATATAAAGAAAAGTTACATATCTGATCTATTGCTACCATTGAAGCTAAGACACCAATCTAAGGGACTAGTGTTAAGCTAATTGGAGAATGTCTTTCTAGGAATGGAGGGAATTTATCTGACTTCCACCCGGTCAGCGTGCAAAACTAACCCAAGTACAGGGGTAGAAGAAACGTGGTAAGAATGTCTTCATTAAATCATCCACAAATAGGACTGTGGAGAAAACTTTGAACAGCTAACATACACAGAACTGATACTTTTCATGTATAGAATTGAAGATAAATGGTTCCCAGTTGTTCTTATGTGATATAATTTGGTTTTACTTTAAAATAGTGAGACTGAATATAAACCAGAAGACAACATGAACTTAAATATCTGCATGTATAAGACAGAAAAATTTTGCATTTTAAGAGATTTAATGTATGAATTTCTATACTTGATTTTGTGTAAGAGAAGCCATCAAAACCATGGAGATAGTTGTTTTTACTAGGATCGCTGTTGTATCCACATAAGAAGGTTCTATTTGTGTGTTGAGAGATTTTTCCATGTGCCCATTGTATTTGTTACTTAGAATTTACAATATTGTGAAAACATTCCCCTTCAAAATAGATATATATTTTAAAACCTTCTGCAATGTAATTATATTTTAATTGATTGCATATTTACTGTGTTCCAATAACACGTTTCATGTCTAACTTGCTATGTTTAATCCTCAGTCTCATGAAATGCATACTATGATTACTCTTACTTGTGAAGAGAGAATGGAGGCTAAGTGAATGTAGGTAACTTTTACAAGGTCATGTAGTGAGTCGATGGAAAGACATGCATGAGTATGCAGAAGCTACCAGCCAGATACACAGTCTCCCCAGTCCCTGCAGAATGGAGGGACTCAATCATCTCATACTCACACCTCCTCCCAGCAGCACCACCATGGAGAGGCACCAGTACACCTTCACTGGGAAGCTCCATGTGGACCATTCCTTCCTTTTATCCATTCTCGGATGCCCTGATTCCTAATTCCCTTGATCCACATTCAATCATTTCAGTGTCTCCAAATTGCCTGATAGAAATCCTAATCAACACTTTTCCTCTCCAGCTTCCAGTGAATGCCTTGTGGGATTCGCAATATATTTCTTGATGTCCTGAGATCATCAGCTTTTTCCTCGAATACTCCTCACCAAAGAGGAAGCTTCCCTTCTCTCCACCCTCCCCCTCCCAACATCTGTACCTGTGGGTGGCTGGTAGTCTGTGCATCCTTCAAAGTCACCTCCTGACCCTTGAATGAAGCCAGACTCTCAACCAGCCCTCCCTCAATGAAGCTGTTTCTTGCTCTGCTGCTCCCTCTTCTCCATCAACCCTTCAGCATCCAGATCATTCACTCATTCAAGCATACTCAGTCAAGCCTTGGGATTTCTGCAGGTGACCTGCAGAATGGCTCCACCCTATCTTGCCATCCCTGATGGATGACCCACATAGCACCCCTTTGTCATGACTCTATCTGCTGTTCTTCAGAAACCTTCAGCTCCAATTCACTTCAGGACCTGTCTGCTCCCCACACCCCATCAGAGCCAGCAGCTGTTCCACGCCTTCCTGAAATTTTGAACTCCGAAATGCTTCTCGCTAATCATCACCAACTCTCTGATCATTGCTCTAACTCTCTCACTCCCCTTAAACCTTGCCTCTAACTTGATTGTGATTTAGCTGTGATTTTTTTTTTTTTTTTGGGATGGAGTCTAGTTTTGTCACCCAGGCTGGAGTGCAGTGGCACGATCTCGGCTCACTGCAACCTCCGCCTCCTGGGTTCAAGTGATTCTCCTGCATCAGTCTCCTGAGTAGCTGGGATTACAGGCACCTGCCACCATGCCCAGCTCAGTTTTGTACTTTTTGTAGAGACAGGGTTTCACTGTGTTGGCCAGGTTGGTCTCAAACTCCTGACCTCGTGATCCGCCCACCTTAGCCTCCCAAAGTGCTGGGATTACAAGAGTGAGCCACCGCTCCCGGCCAGCTGTGATCTTTGAAACTTCTATTTTCTTCTGGCCCATCAGTCCTCTTTGACTCATTTCTCTTTGGTCTCAAGTCAAGCCTTCGTGCAATCATTTAACCACGAGAAGTTTCTATTTCCCACCAGACAACTCAATTTTAACATACTGATGGATTCCAACCTTAAATTTTTCCCAGCCAGGTGTGGTGGCTCACACCTGTAATCCCAACACTTTGGGAGGCTGAGACGGGAGGATGGCTTGACCCTAGGAAGTGAAGGCTGCAGTGAGCCATGATCGCACCACTGCACTGCAGCCTGGGTGACCCTGTCTCTCATTTTTTGTTTTTGTTCTTGTTCCCAAACTAGAAAAGTCACATAACTAACTGTATTGACTTCATAAAAACTTTTTGACATTTTTCTCCCAATTTTCTCTGGGCTTTTTAGATGCCTGGACATTGTGGGTCAGCTCCTGCTTCACTCCACCCAAATGGCTGTCTCCTAAAGCTTTCCTAGTCCTGACACGTTCATCTCCCTCCCTTCTCTTAAATCTTAACATATAATTCTCCTGCTACTTTTCTAGAAGGGAAGTTCCCCTAATATCGCTAACCTTCTGCTCAAAGAAAGTCCCTTTGTCTATAAGCAAGGAAATATTTAAAGAGTATTAACACTCAGTAGTGTCTGGGGCATGAGGAAAAAGGCACTCTTAAAACTGTTGGTAGGAGGATTAAACTAGTATGACATTTTTTGGAGGACAGTCTGGAAATTGTCATCAAAACTGAAAATGTACACACCCTTTAAGCCAGCAATTTGCCTTCACTTCTAAGAATGTATTTAAGAAACAACAAGACCACAAAGCTGTATGTACAGAGATGTTTACAGCAGCTTTTTCTGTGGTAAAAAGTCTTGAGATAGTTTAAATCCTCTTATGGGGAAATTACTAAATAAATTATGGAGCAATAAAAGAGTAGTTTTCTGTAGCTGTCAAAAGAACAAGGAAGAATTCATGTGCACGGACATGGAAAAATTTCCATAATATATAGTGAAAAGAAAAAAAGTCAAAGAGAATAGTAAGATCCCATTTTTATAAACACACATACATGGAAATTTGGAAAGGTAAAGCAATAAATTCCTCACATCAAAATGTGGGAAGAGGTGCTAGAGTGGCAGTAGGGATGGGAGGTGGTTGATCCATACTTCATATATGTCTGTAACTTGAATTTACTTCTTAAGCAGACAGGCATTACTTTTACAGTTTAATGATGAAAAGAGAAAACAAAAGGTAAGACAAAAGCAGCTTTTGTCACTTTTTCCATTGTTTTATGTGCTCACCCCAATCAAGGCACCTTCTTTCTAAGAGCCAGTATTCATTTCTGTTCTCTTTAAATCAGAAGTTAGGCAGACATTTCAGGCCATGAGACCTAGATTGGAAACCACTCAAAGGAACATGCCCTTTCCTCTTCAAACACTGTTACCAACATTTAGATATTTTCATTTTGGTTGCAGCCCACTGTTTTTGGCTTTTTCTTCTTTTTTTCTCCAGATGGCTGAAGAGACCCAGGCCTTTCACACTGAAGGTGGGGTAGGTGGAACAGATGGAAGGGCTTTACTTGTGGTTGATTAATTGTTTCATAACCCTTTTCATGAGCTTTCTTTGAGCAGGCATGCTTGGCTTTGGTAAGGTCCTGTCAAAATTTCTTTGATTTGAATTAGATGCACTGGGCAGGTCCCATTCAGATATTTAATAGCAAAATTAAACAGAAAGTCACCATATATTTTTTGAGGGACACAAAGGTATATCATGTAGGAATATTATGAACATTAGGCTCACTTTCTTGCTACACTAGGGGAAACATCTTTTTTTGAGGCAAGGTGCATAGAAATTTTGGTGTGACTTACTTTGAGAGCAATGATTATCATTCATGGTTTACTATTTACTCTTTTCACAGATATAGAGAGCAAAATTATTAATGTGTAGTAAGTGTCATGGGGCTACAAAGAGATTCTAAGCTCTCATCTTTTCCTCTAGGACACCCATGTATTTTCTTCTCTTCTTGCTCTACTGATTCGTAAGAACTCTTGTCCAGGGTTAACTAGATCCCATTCTCATCTAAGCCCTTCTACCTCTGCTAGGACAAAGCTCCATCAATTATCCCTTAAGATTTTCCTTTTTGGCTTCTATATCTTCATTTTCTTCCCTTTTCTTTGATCCTTCCTCAGTTTAAAGTCATTCTCAAGTCTCCTCCACATTAAAAAAGAAGCAAAACAATGACAAACCATAAAAAATGATAATCCATAAACAATGCCTAACCAACCCTTTCTTTGTCCACACCTTTTCCATAATCAGCTGCCCTAACTTCTTCCTCCTCTTTATTGCTAAACTCCTCCAGAGAGTGGCCTCTGTTGACTTCTTGCACTTCACCTGTCATTCACTCTGCATTTTGGCTTTCTTCTCCTCCTCCCTACTGGAACAGACTTCTCAAAAGCCATCAAATGAGCTGATGGCTGCCAAATTGAATGCCTTGTCTCAGGTCTGCACCATTTTACACTATGGACACCTCCTCCTTTACAGTTTCCTGGGCTTTTGCTATTCTGTCCTCTCCTTTGTGTGGTTTCTTGCTGTCCATGTTTGGCTCCTCTGCTGCACACCCCTGAAAATTGGTATCCCTTGAAAATTCTCCTCAGCTACTTCGTCTTACCATGTATCCCCCTTGGCTGTGTAATTCCATTCATTCCCAGGCTTTCATCTGTTGCATCTGAGGATGACCATCAAATCTGCATCTCCGGCCGGGTGTGGTGGTTCACGCCTGTAATCCCAGCATGTTGGGAGGCCAAGGCAGGCGGATCACCTGAGGTCGGGAGTTCGAGACCAGCCTGACCAACAAGGAGGAATCCCGTCTCTACTAAAAATACAAAATTAGCCAGGTGTGGTGGCGCACGCCTGTAATCACAGCTATTCAGGAGGCTGAGGCAGGAGAATCACTTGAACCCAGGAGGCGGAGGTTGCGGTGAGCCGAGATGGTGCCATTGCACTCTAGCCTGGGCAACAAGAGTGAAACTCCATCTCAAAAAAAAAAAAAAATCTGCATTTCCAACCACACTTCTCATTTGCATTCCCAATTTATATTTGCAGGAGCTTACAGGTATTCTCCAAGTGGGATTCTCAAAAACTATTTACATTCAACACATCTAAAGAGAACTCATAATCCATCAGTGTGTCTTGGTCTCAGTCTACCACCAACCATTTTATCACTATCTGCCAATGAGATGATTCAGAGTTGCTTATGAGTTCTCCTCTCTCCTGCTGCTTCCAGCGCATCCTAGGATTACATCTGAAATAACTCAAAATCATCACCATTCCCTTCTTTATGCTAAGAGCTACTCTCCTTATCCCATTCATCTAATCTGGAATAATAATAAAAAAGCAGTAACAACCACCACCAAAACATAATTCTAATATGTCAGATGCACTTGTCAACTTACAGAGCTTTCTCCTGGAACTTAGCCTAGCTTCTTGGAAAAGTCACCAAAGGGTGGGTAGGGTACAAATTGATGGTTTTTCTCTGCCTTCCCTAGAAAATGAGAGTTCAAGTTAAAAATTAAGTTGTGTCTTAAAAAAATCAAAGGGGTATGATGAACAGCAATGCAAAAATCCTCAATAAAATACTGGCAAACCAAATCCAGTAGCACATCGAAAAGCTTATCCACCACAGTCAAGTCGGCTTCATCCCCATGATACAAGGCTGGTTCAACATATGCAAATCAATAAATGTAATCCATCACATAAACAGAACTAAAGACAAAACCCACGTGATTATGTCAATAGAGGCAGAAAAGGCCTTCAATAAATTTCAACATCCCTTAATGTTAAAAACTCTCAATAAACTAGGTATTGATGGAACATACCTCAAAATAATAACAGCCATTCATGACAAATCCACAGCCAGTATCATACTGAATGGGCAAAAGCTGAAACTGTTCCCCTTGAAAACTGGCACAAAACAAGTATGCCCTCTCTCACCACCCTTATTCAACATAGTATTGGAAGTCCTGGACAGGGCAATCAGGCAAGAGAAGGATATTCAAATAGGAACAGAGGAAGTCAAACTGTCTCTGTTTGCACATGACATGATCCTATATCTAGAAAACCCCACAGTCTCATCCCAAAGGCTTCTTAAGCTGATAAGCAACTTCAGCAAAGTCTCAGGATACAAAATCAATGTGCAAAAATCACAAACATTCATATACACCAAAAATAGACAGCCAAATCATGAATGAATTCCCATTCACAATTGCTACAAAGAGAATAAAATACCTACGAATACAGAAAACAAGGGAAGTGAAGGACCTTTTCAAGGAGAACTACAAACCACTGCTCATGGAAATCAGAGAAGACACAAACAAATGAAAAAATATTCCATGCTTATGGATAGGAAGAATCAATACTGTGAAAATGGCCATACTGTCCAAAGTAATTTATAGATTCAATGCTATTCCCATTAAACTACGATTGACATGCTTCGCAGAATTAGAAAAAAAAATTTTAAATTCCCATAGAACCAAAAAGGAGCCCATATAGTCAAGGCAATCCCAGGCAAAAAGAACAAAGCTAGAGGCTTTCAAACTATACTACAAGGCTACAGTAACCAAAATAGCATGGTACTGGTACAAAACCGGACACATCAACCAATGGAACAGAATAGAAATCTCAGAAATAAGACTGCACATATACAACCATCTGATCTTTAACAAACCTGATAAAAACAAGCAATGGAGAAAGGATTCCATATTTAATAAATGTGCTGAGAAAACTGGCTAGCCATATGCAGAAAATTGAAACTGAACCCCTTTCTTACACTTTATACAAAAATTAACTCAAGATGGATTAAAGACTTAAATGTAAAACCCAAAACTATAAAAACTCTAGCAGAAAATCTAGGCAATACCATTCAGGACCTAAGCACAGGCAAAGATTTCATGACGAAAACGTCAAAAGCAACCACAACAAAAGCAAAAATTGACAAATGGGACATAATTAAAGAGCTTCTGCACAACAAAAGAAACTATCATCAGAGTGAACAGACAACCTACAAAATGGGAGAAAATGTTTTCAATCTATCCATCTAACAAAGGTCTAATATCCAAAATCTACAAGGAACTTAAATACATTTACAAGAAAAAAACATTAAAAAGTGGGAAAAAGACATGAACAGACATGTCTCAAAAGAAGACATTTATGCAGCCAACAAACATGAAAAAAAGCTCAACATCTCTGATCGTTAGAGAAATGCAAATCAAAACCACAGTGAGATACCATCTCATGCCAGTCAGAATGGTGATTATTAAAAAGTGAAGAAACAACAGATGCTGGCAAGGCTGTGGAGAAATAGAAACACTTTTACACTTTGGTTGGAGTGTAAATTAGTTCAATCATTGTGGAAGACAGTGTGGCAATTTCTCAAAGACCTAGAATGAGAAATACCATTTGACCCAGCAATCCCACTACAGGGTATATACCCAATGGAATAGAAATCATTCTATGATAAAGATACATGCATGTGTATGTTCATTGTAGCACTATTCACAATAGCAAATACACAGACTCAACTTAAATGCTCATCAATAATAGACTGGATGAAGAAAGTGTGGCACATATACACCGTGGAATACTACGCAGCCATAAAAAGGAACAAGTTAATGTCCTTTGCAGGGATATGGATGGAGCTGGAAGCTGTTATCCTCAGCAAACTAACACAGAAACAGAAAACCAAACACTGCATGTTCTCACTTATAAGTGGGAACTGAACAATGAGAACATGTGGACACAGAGGGGAACAACACACACTGGGGCCTGTCGGTGGTTGGGGGGCAGGGAGAGCATCAGGATAAATAGCTAATTCATGTGAGGCGTAATACCTAGGTGATGGGTTGATAAGTGCAGCAAACCACCATGGCACACGTTTACTTGTGTAAAAAACCTGCACGTCCCAGGACTTCGAATTAAATTAAATTTAAAAATAAAAATAAAAGGGATGTTTTCCTCACACCTGACTTTTCGGACTGTTATACCAACCTAGGAGTTAATCACATTGACAAAATTGCCTAATAGACTAAAACTCAATTTTAAATATTTAAAGTAAATATTTTTTAAAACCCACTAAAGATGTCGTTGGACAAATAGACCAAAAGACAATTTTTTAAAGTAGATCTTATCCTTTGGAGAAGTTTTGGGTCCAAAACAAAATTGAGAGGAAGGTACAGAGATTTCTCATAAACCTTCTGTCTCCACATATGCCTCCCACTCCTTATTATCAGCATCCCCCACCAGAGTGGTACATGTGTTACAATTGACGAACTACATTGACAAGTCATTATCACCCCAAGTCCATAGTTTGTTTTTGGTTTTCATTTCTGCTATGTAAGGAAAAAAAGTGTTTTGTGGTTTTTCAAATTGGTTAATCATAATGATCATTTTATAAAGGAAATGCTGGTTTTAATGTCTGCTAATTTTGTGCTTTTCTTAAGAAATGGATTAAATCAATTTACCATAATTTTTAAAAAGTCTTTCCAGGATCTCACTCCTTTACACATTCAATTTTCAAGAAGAAAAATACTGTCTATATCCATTTCTGAGAACAGTAAATAAGTATATGAGTAGTAGATTAAAAATAAATATTACCATACTTGGTTCTTTTTAACACCTGTCAGGGTGTATTATCAAGAAAAAGCATCTCATGCTTCACAAGGTTATTTTGTGTTGTTCTTCCTTACTCTGAAAAATTCCACAGGGCTTATACTTGTAAATACTGTAGCCAGAATGGGAATTAACCCTTCAATATGACCTCCAAGGTCAAGGGAAGATCTGGAGGACTAGTGTACAGGAATGCTGGGGTAAGTATGGTGACACAGAAACAGTCAAAGTGACAGGTACTGAGCTGAATAATACATACTTACGTTTTTACCTAGTGTCATGGAAATAATTTATTATATCCCTAATATATTTTTTATCATTTGTTAAAGTTAAAATCACATGCTGTATTTTGTAAACTGTACTCATATGCTCTATAAACTACAGAATGAAAATTGAGCAACCTCAATGCTTTAAAAATGGAAATCTTGAGAAAATAAGAAGCTATAGACACAACTGTTTTGAAAGTGCCTTTGTTTAGATCCAAAAGAGAAAGATAGAGAATTTTGTTAAATCTGAACTTGTATCTCATTGCCAAAAAGTTGAGTCTGTCTTTATTAAAAAGCGCAAAGAGTTTTCCTATAATGTCATATTAAAAATATAATTCTAAGAATTGTTGACTTGAACCTTGAGGATACAAATATTTGTTGAGATGTTTGCCACAGAAATTGGTGTTTGTTAACTTAAAGTTTTAAATTGTGGTTTTCACAGGAAGTTGATTTTATTTACTCACCTTGTGATTAATGCACAAACTGTGAACTCTGGCCTCTAGGAAGCTCTCCAAGAAATAGGGACATAGCTGGAGGTGTTGCTACTTGTAAAAATTATTTCACAGGTAAAAGTAAAAATGGCTGACAGTAGAATCTAAAAGAAAAGGCAGTATTTCTATTCTCCTGGATGGTGCTCTTTGATGATACACGACATGTGAGGCAGAAATGGGAACTAATCTCTTCCTGTTTTTAAAAATTTGCTATGCAGAGATAATTTTCATGTAATAATGAACTTAAAAGTCTGGTCTAAATATTCTACTCCATTCATATCTACCAGAAGGACATCTGACCCTCCCAGGCTTGAGTGCAGTGGTGAGATAACAGCTCCCTGCAGCCTCTAACTCCTGGCCTCAAGTGATGCTCCTGCCACACCCTCCCAAGTAGCTGGGACTATAGGCATGAGCCATGGTGCCTGACTATGTTGTTGTTGTTGTTGTAGAGACAGTGTCTCGCTTTTTTGCCCACGCTGGTTTCAAACTTCTGGGCTCAATTGATCCTCCCACCTTGGCCTCCCAAAATGCTGTGATTACAGATGTGAGCCACTGAATGTGGCCTATGCTGGTACTTTCACCAACAAAAAACACCAATGAAGTAGTTTTCTCATTTTCAAATTAATTAATGAATGAAAGTGGATCTTTCACAGAGAACATTACATGGCTTTTTTTTTTTTTTTTTTTTTGGCAGAGTCTCACTCTGTCGCCCAGGCTGGCGTGCAGTGGCATGATCTTGGCTCACTGCAACCTCTGCCTCCCAAGTTAAAGCAATTCTCATGCCTCAGCCTCCCAAGTAGCTGGGATTACAGGCTTCCACCACCACACCCAGCTAATTTTTATATTTTTAGTAGAGACAGGGTTTCACCATGTTGGCCAGGCTGGTCCTGAACTCCTGACCTCAAGTGATCTGCCCATATATAGCATTCTTAATAATGTACGGAATTGAAATAAAATTCACTTCATTTTTGAAAAATAAGAATTTGGAAAATTTGAAATAGAATGGCATTAATTATATATTAATCATAGAATGCAACTCTAATAGTCTTTAATGATCACAGTATGATGATCAGCCATTGTAATTTTAAGGGAGAGAAAAAGAAAAATTTAATGTAGATTTTAAAATGTATACTTCTTGGGAGGCTGAGGTGGGAGGATGGTTTGAGCCCAGAAGGTGGAGTTTGCAGTGAGCCAAGATTGCGCCACTGCACTCCATCCTGGGCGACAGAGCCAGACACTGTCTCACACAAATAAATAAATAAATAAATAAATAAGTAAAAATAAAATAAAATGTATACCTGCAAGAACTTTTTTTTTCGAGAAATTATGCCATGAGAAGAGTGTGTGCCCATGAGTCTATATAGGGGTATATGTGCACATAGGCATGTGCAAGAATGTGTGTGTATGTGTGTGTGTTAGTTGGGAAGAACAGCAGTGAAAAGGAAAGGACTTTGGAATCCTAAGGTAATTCAGATGGTGGATGGACATTTATCTTATAAATGCTTTTTTATTTTTTTGGTAGGTGGTGAAAGTAGTAACACCAGCATATGTGAAAAATCTGCTTTTCTCTTAATAAGATTGTGAGGTTCCCTTTGGAAGGCAAACTTTTTCTTTGCCTGAAATTAATCTCTTATTAATTTAGATTTTGCCAAAATAATTAGGCCAGGCTCATATGCTTCAGTATGAGGCCACCATGTGACAGACCACATGGAACATGCAGTGTCATCTTGAAAAACGAATGATGAAGACAGGACAGGCTCCGGGTGGAGCTTTGGAGTGTAGGAAGAGGTTGCATTCTCACCTAGTCTCTTAAAGGATTGCCTCAACAAGGAAACCCAACCCAAGGAGTTTAAGTAATAAGTATGAAATCGTTGACCATTTTCATCTTTTCCCATCTTAATTTTAAAAATCACATATTTTTCCTGCTGCTAGGAGAGATTTTCTGCTGAAATCTTCCCACTGACTTCTGATCTAGTCCATTGCCAACATGTTTGTGCTTGACTCTCATTTGGGCATATTTCTTCTGGGTCTTTTAGTTAGGATTATTTTTAGAGAGAAGATAAGAGAAAATGAAATACCTCTATTCAGCACAGGGTCGAAGTACACTGGCCTTGTATAGATGTGCTTAGGAAAGGCAGGGATGGACACTAGAGAGGGCCCAGGAGTGGCATTTATTCCAAGCCTGCCTAGTATCAGTGCAGAGACTGCCTGTGGGTATTATAATTATTTTGAAAGACTGTGAAGAAGCAAAACGAAAAAAAAAAAAAAAACCCAAAAATCTCCCTTCCAGATCAAAACTTCAGAGGGCAAAAGTTCAAGAAAGGATTTATTTTTAATGTTGAAAGAGAAGAGATTGTGAGTAAAATCGAGAACAGTGATTAAAATGCAAAAGCCCAGGAAGCTCAGAAGTGCTGTTTGGTTTGCTGAGTGTTTGTATTTTCTCAGTCAGAAGCCAGCCAAATATACCTGCCTTATTCCTGAAAGGTTTTTCTAACTGGCTGCTAGCCTACAATAAAAACCATTTTCTACAGCCTTAATGTGTGCTGAGGAGGGGTGGGGGAATGGTTAAAAGAAGTCCTATGAGTAAGTAGACCTTGTGATGATGCATTATAGCATTATATTTGCAAAGATGTGTGTGTGTGTGTGTGTGTTTGTGCCTCTCTGTGCATGCGTGTGTGTGTGTGTGTGTGTTTGCATTCTTGTGCCTGCTTACAAGGGACAAAGTCACAGATAAGTAGGAGCATAGCTGAGACCATAAACTAGCAGTAAAGCACATAACTGATATGAATTCTACCACTTTCTTAGGCTTCATAACTTACGTCTCTTAGTTTAACTAACTAGAAGAATTTACTTACCCCTTGCCTAAAAATGAAATCTATTTATAGAAGCCAAAAGCTATGAGGGCCATTTATATCATTTGTTACAAACCTGTCCCGTGGAAAACCAAGATCCAAAAAAGCCATGTAGCTTGCCTAAGGTACCGAGTTTTTGTCAAAGTATTTTATTCCCCACCTGGTGGTCATTATCTTTGTCATTCTTATGGAGCTCATTTTTCCTGAGAAAATAAAAATCATATACGACCAGCTATGGACTTTTGGTAATCAAGCTCGTTCATCAAATGTGTATTGAGCACCTGATATATATATGAGGCACCATCTTAGGCTCTGGTGTCACAATGATGAAAACAGACATGGTCTCTGTTCTTGGGAGGTAAAGTGAGTCTTAAAGCTGCGTGAATTGGTTCTATGTATTTTGCTCTTCCTTTGAAGAAACTTACAAATTAATTGTAGCCTCTGCATCCTCCATCTGTACCAGCCAGGAACAGGCAGACCAGCCTGGAAAAACCCTTCAGCCTCCACTGGAGGGGAACAAACCTTGGCCATGCACCAGGTGAGGATCTGGGATGTGGTGGCTTCCCTTCAAACAGATCTGCTTCCCAGGGAAGTGACCAATAATGACACAGGACAAAATCAAAGTGCAACCTGCAGGACCATGCAGGGCATGGAGGAGATGGGATTCCCCACATTATCCTTCTCAGGAGTGATTTTCACAATAACAATAACACCGTTCTCTTCAGCACTTCTTCCACCAACCCTCGGGGGGAAACAGTGACTTACGGAGGGAACCATCTGACATGGGCTCTGATCCTCCTGGTTCTACAATCTGTTTCATGGGAAAGAAAGCTTACTTGCTGTAAGTAAGAAAAAAAGAGTAATGGCTTTGGAGGCTTAGAAACATCTTAAAGTACGGGCTGATCTACTAGCTTTTGACATTGGGTCTGAGTTTATGCCAGCCGCAGTTGAAACATTGCTGACAACCAGCACAGAGAACTCTCATGGCTTGCATCCTTCCCTCAGGCACTCTTCTGGAATTCTCCCATATCTTGAAGATGTGGAGGGAGCACAGATATAAATAATAATGACAGTAATTTATTAGATGATCTTGCCTTTGTTCTGTAGGAAAGTAGTTCTTTCCAGAATGTTATCTTTGGAGCTACTCTTGTTTTGAAACTTTGTTTTAAATCAAACTCAGTTCTGACTGCTTTGGCATCTGGTGAGAATAGTATTATGAGACCCAAGAATAATTCAATAAAAACACACGCATTGAATGTATATTCATGAGTCCATAATGATACTCAAAAAGAATACTGCCAGAAGAAACTCATTCGAGGCAGCTAATACCAATGTCTTATTTTGACAGTGTGTAACTGAAAGAAAAGTGCATCTAATGTCCTTCAGGTAGGAACTATATTTCAAGGTAAGCAAGTAGCTCCAGTTGACAACATAAAGCTTGAAGAATGCGAGCTAAATGTAGAGGGATGAAAGTCATAATCTTGCAATTCCTAATGAGAGGGATGAAAGTCATAATCTTGCAATTCCTAATGAGAATGTAGATCCAGGCAAGGACTATCAGCCTGTGCTTGAGGACCTTAGGTGAGTGGTTGATGGGACTTGGACATCCGTATGGTGCCAAAATAACAATATGATGATGTGGTTCTGGTCTTCAGGAGAAAAACAGAATTGTACAATGGATGGATCAGACCACCATCACCCTCACCTAAAGGTTGATCCTAGCATCAGGAATAGTGGGACAACCAGTTATTCCATGTCTCCTGGGGTGATGAATTCTGATGTCACAGCCTCCCCTCTGATGCAGCCTAGCCAAGGATGTTTAACTTGGGTCTAATCAATATGTAGATGTAACTTCTAGGAAATACAAGAGAGAGAGGAACAAGCTAAATGACACCACTGGCAAGCAATGTAGGGGGCCTCTATAGGTCACTGGCCAAGCAGCTGCAATAAGAAGCTACCCATGAAGAGACTGCAGGCTGGATTAAAAGATAGAGGACATAAAAGCCAGGTGCAATGTGTGGTCCAGGATTGGTTCCTGGTTTGGACAAAGAAGCTGGGAAGGACATTAAGGGAAACATTTGGTGAATTTGAATAATATAATGGCTATTAGATGATATTAAAGAATGATTATTAATTTTAGGTGTGATAGTGCTATTGTTTGTCAAGCAGGAAAGTGTTGTTTTTTTAAGAAATGTATTTTGGGGGCAATGTCATGCATGGTATCTCTAACATAACACACAGCTGGACACTATGTGTGAGACTGACTGTGATGTTCAAGTCCCCTGTGGAAAGGTTGAACAAAAGTAGACATTTAACCAACATACTTGTCAGAGACTAGCAGGTAATGTGTAATTATAAATTGCTATCAAATTACTGAGTAAAAGTTTTGGGAAACATTTTCTAAAGTTTGAGAGTAAAGAGTAAAAAAGAGTAGCATATTAGTTTAAAATAATGGGGAAGGCATTATCATAGGAAGATAACAAAATTTTAAGATGTGATACCCGATTTAATTTTAATATTGCTACTAGAACCTAATTTCCACTTGTCATAATGAATAATTTTTACAGCTTTTCTTCACTTATTGCTACTCAAAATCTTCATCTACTAGTAAAAATCTTTCAACCACAGGGCAACTGTTATAAATTATGGTATGTCCATATCTGAAATATTATGAAGTCATTAACAATTAAGATGTGGATTTAATATTTGGTTAATATTTAATGACATGTAAACATATTTATGCCAATGTTCAGTGTGGAATATGCAACTTTATTATAATATAGTCCTAATTTTATGTATTAATAAGTGTAAAAGATTTAGCCCCCAGGTTATTGCTGAGAGAGGGATAAAGAGGTACCATTTAATGTAGTCCTAATATCATTAATTATTAAAAGAATATAAGAGAGAAAAAACACACATGAGGAGACAGTAAAAAACTGTTTAGCTGACCAAGCGTGTGTTGCATTATTGTCTGTTTTAAACAAGGGAGTAGATTTTCTCACCACATTCAGCCAATGTGGTAAATTTTCTAACATGATAAAAAGAAACTCCCAATTTTACTCATTTCCAAAGCCGAAAGTTGAAGAGTTGAAGCCCTTTTGCCCTTCTCAGAATGACTACACTTAAAGTGAGCTTCCTCACCACCAAGTACCAGAACAAATGGTGGGCCTGGAAAGGCAATTCTGCTCTGAGGAATGTGAAACAAGCATAAACCTAATGTGATGGCAGAGCTGTCACACCTTGTGGCCATCCATTACATTTCCACTGACTGTTCTTTCACTCTCCAGAAGGGTGGTCATGCCTGTGCTGCTCCCAGAAGACTCAGATCCACTGAAAGAAATGCAATCCTTCCCCACAGGCAACCTTTCCTGAGGAGAAGAAGGAGCTTCTCTAACTGTCACATGAATAGAAAATGTTGAAGAGACCTGCCTTTTTCAGAGGAAGGGTAAATAGTATTCTAACCACATTGAAAAACACCTCTTCCCTCTGCTTATTGAAGTAGGATACTCAGCAACAATTCAAAAGATTGAGGTTTACATGCACTGATGAGGAACGACCTCCAAGCTTCATTGTTCAGTGAGTGAAGCCAGAGTTAGAGCAACAGAGCTCACAGAATCTCACTTACACACACGTACATGCTTCCACGTGCAAACACGTGCACATGCACACACATGCACAGACTCTTGCAAAGAAAAGATGAACACACACCAAACTTTTAGTGACAAATATGTATGAGGAACGAGGAAAGGGATGGAATAAAAGAGAACGTTCACTTTTCTTACTCTATATTTCTGAAGTTTTTGGATTTTCTTTCTATAACAGGAGGTAAACATTTAGTTCTTATGTAATTTTAAAGCGAGGGAACAATTAACTCATACACTTCTGGTAGAAATGTAAAAATGATAGTCATTTGAAAACAGTTTGGCAGTTCCTCAAAAAGTTAAACATAGAATTATCATATGACCCAGCCATTTCACTCCTGAGTGTTTACCCAAGAGAGAAAGAAATACATGTTCCTGCAAATACTTGAGCGTTTATAACAGCATTGTCTGTAATAACCCCAAATCAGAGGCAACCAAATGTCTACAAACCAATGAATGGATAACAAACTGGTATAGGCCACATAATTGAATACTATTCCACAATAATAGGAAACAACTATTGGTACACATGACCGTGAATGCATCTCAAAATGATGCTGAGTGAAAGAAGCCAGAGAAAAGAGTATTTGCTGTGTATTACAATTTATATAAAATTCTAGAAATGCAAACCAAACTATAGTGACAGAAAGCAGATCGGTGGTTGAATGTGGCGAGGGGTGGTGGCGTGGAGGGAGGAAGGAATAACAAATGGGTGCAAGGACACTTTTGGGGTGATGGATATGTTCACCACCTTCATTGTGGTAATGATTTATCCGTTGTGTGCTACAGGAAGGTTCATCCAATTGCATACTTTAAACATGTAGTTTATTGTGCGCTAATCATAACTGAATGAATCTACAAAAAAGTAATACATGCTTAATATAGAACATTTTGAAATAATGTAAAAATGAAGACGAAAAATTTAAAAGCCCCTACTCTTTCGAAAAGTAAACCGTTAACATTTTGGGGCTTTTTCTTCCAGGAAAGTTTCACGTCCACCATACTGTCAGCTCTACAAGGGCAAGCCTGCCTGATTCACCAGCTGTATTCACAGAACTATGCTGGAAAAGGAATTGTGGGATAACTAAGTTTGGACAAATAAATGAATGTGTAAAATAGCCTACCCTTTTCATTTCATAGTATATAATGAGGGCTTTTTCATGTCACTAAAAGTTCTTTGAAAACATACCATGGCTTCATACCCTTCCACTGCCTGGATCTACAGTAATTGATTTTAGACTTGGGTTGTTTAGAGTCTTTCAATATAACCAATAGTGCTGTAATATTCAGCTTTGTGTATACCACAGAAGACTCGTATTCACTATAGAGGCTATCCCACAACAATTAATGGATCCAATTAAGTAGATTAACAATTTGGTTTTACACTATGTAGCTAAAAATAAGATAGTTGCGGCCAGGTGAAGTGGCTCATGCCTGTAATCCCAGCACTTTGGGAGGCTGAGGCAGGCGGATCACTTGAGGTCAGGAGTTCGAGACCAGCCTGGGCAACGTAGTGAAACCCCATCTTTACTAAAAATAGAAAAATTAGCTGGGCATGGTGGCACATGCATGTAATCCCAGCTACTTAGGAGGCTGAGGCAGGAGAATCGCTTGAACCTGGGAGGCTGAGGTTGCAGTGAGCCAAGATCACGCCACTACACTCCAGCCTAGGTGACAGAGCAAGACTCAATCTCAAAAAAAAAAAAAAAAAACCCAAAAGATAGTTACATTTTTCATCTTTTAAATTAATCTGTTAATTGCCTTCTCTTTCACTCATTTTTCCTTTGGTAAAATGGGAGTAATAATAATATCTTCCTCTCAAGGTGTTGTTAAAATTTTAAAATATGGTGTAAAAACTGCTTATGACAATGCTGGCAGAGAGTAAACTTGTAATGATGGGCACTTCTGGGCCATTCTTGTGCCAGAACTGTCCTTGGCTCCTGCCAAATTCCCGCAATTCAAGTTTTTTTTTTTCTTGCACCTGATAGTCTGAACACATCCATCAACCTTGCTTGAAGAATCTTTGGGGTGAATTGGAATTAAAAGGCAAGGCTGGAAGTTTATATTGTTACTATTTAGCACTTCTTTAGAAAACTCATCTTAGGCTGGGCACCGTGGCTGGTGCCTGTAATCCTAGCACTTTAGGAGGAGGAAGTGAGAGGATTCCTTGAGCCCAGGAATTCAAGACCAGCCTGGGCAACATAGTGAGACTCATCTCTACAAAATGTCAAAAAATTAGCTGGGCACGGTGGTGCATGCCTGTTGTCCCAGCTACTTGGGAGGCTGATGTGGGAGGATCACTTGAGCCTGGGAGGTCGAGGCTGCAGTGAGCTGTGATCGCACCACTGCACTCTAGGCTGGATGACAGAGCAAGACCCTGTCTCAAAACAACAACGACAACAACAAAGAAAACTTACATTAGCCAAAGATAAATGTCAGCCCCATTGGAATGGGTTCCACATTCTGTCTCCTCTTGAAAGAAAATTGCTGCCCTTGAATCCTTCTCATCACCAGAGCTATCCAGAGTGCAGCACACCAGCATGGCACATGTATACATATGTAACAAACCTGCACGTTGTGCACATGTACCCTAGAACTTAAAGTATAATAAAAATATATATATAAAAAATTTAAAAAAAGTATTTTAATTTTTTTGCAAAAAAAAAAAGAGGATTTTCCCCAGCTTTCTACTGAACTTGTGCAAACTTGATTGAAACCACTTGCTTCGTAGAGTTGTAGTAGCAAACCATAAATCATTCTGGGTTCCCTGAGAAGTTTTTCAAATCTTAGAGAGCCAGATGACTCTTAACAAAGCCGTTTCATTAAACAGTTTTAGAGTGGATTTTTAGCCAAGTTCTGTTTCTAGATTCTCAGCATTTAGCAGAAACGTTTAGTGAGTTACTCACATACACACATGTAAAGCTTTTGTTCACTTATGTCAACAGAGAGAAAAATGAATATGTAAATATGTATTGAGTCAATATCTGCAAATATAGCTTTGTTTAAATAATAGTCTCTCATTTTATAGTTAAGAAAAGTGAGGCTTAACAAGATTGAGTGACTTGCTCAAATTCTCAGTCAGTGGTAGAGGGGGTAAACCCAACTCTCTCTGATTCCAAAGCAAGTATATCATCTACATGATAGAAAATCATAATAACAGCCGATATTTTCCCAACATATTACAGTTTACAAGCCTCTCTGATACATTGTCTCATCAAGCCCTTATGGTCCTTCTCTGTTTATAAGGCTACCATGGGGCAGGCCTTCTCCCCACATCTCCCAAATGTGGATATAAGACTCCCTTGACATCCAAATGTGGTCCTGGCCCAGCATCGTGGGCATTGCCTGAAAGCTTGTTAGAAATGCAGACTCTCAGGCCCCACCCCAGACCTACTGACTCAGAATCTTATTTTAATAAGATCCCCACTTTGAAGAGCATTCCCACAAAGTCAGCCAAGAAATGCACGCATGATGACCACAGCAGAGAGAAGGCAGAGTGTCCCTCAGGCTAGCAGGTCTTGTGTGACACTGACTGAAGAGCTAAAGACAGTGCATGTGCATGGGCAGGAAGGGATGGCCAGAGCACGAGATCACAAAGATCACCACTGGCATTGCTCAGGGATGGAGGACCATGGATAAAGGCCATTGGCAAGGTCAGTCCTGCTGTGCGAGGAGTGCATGGGCAACCAAGTCTACTGATGCTGTATGTTTGTTATGGGAAACCCTTGGGATGCTAGACTAGGCAGAATGTAATCAATTTTCATTGTTCATTTCCTGAAGACTTTCCTAGAAGCAGGAAGAAGAAGATGCCATGCTTCCAGTCATGCTCGCTTAAAGCCATGCTTGCTTGCTCTTCTATATTTCATTTAGAAAACATGGTCAACGTTTCAATGAAGTAGTGGTTGGATATTACCCTGGGCCCCCAAGTTCTGCCCTCCTTAGCCTGGTATGGGACACAGCTATAAGAAAGAGCATACTTCCTCTGGTCCACCTCTAACTTTTAAGGGAATGCAGCCAACTCTGAGCCTACACTCCCTTGTGTCATTGATGTGCCCCTCCTTTGTGGAAGGTGCCTGGAAGCAGTGTGGGTAATGCCTGGAGATGGCTGGGCATGGCCTTGGTAGGGAGTGATTCGTCTCTGTCTTTTTTGAGCCATAAAATCCCCATCTTATTGAAATAAAAAGAAATTCAGGTATGTCTGGTCCAGACAGAAGAGGTCACCCCCAAATCTGGGACATGCAAGATGACACCCAAGATGAAAGATGATGTCATCATCAATCCTCTGGTTTAAAACTATTTCCCTCAGGATTGCAATTTTGCTCCTCCAGTGGTCTGCCCACGGAGGGAGAAAGAGCGGTTATGTCAACAAAAGTACTCGAGTTCCCATGACATCTGCTTTTGCATTTTCCTCCAACTCTCCATGTCTTTTTGTCATACAACAATGCCTCATTAAACGAGGGGTATAAACTAGCAAGTTGTAATGAAGATGTTTCTTGAAATGATTTCTGCAGACCAGCAACTTTCCAGGCACCCCACTTTCTCTCCAGTGCCCGCTCTCAAGCTCAGCCTGGCAGGAGGGGCAGGGTAGCATGTTACAAGGGTGCTCACGAGGGCATGCAGAAAGCTATGTGGTTTGGGGTCAGGAAACCAGGTGCCTGGCTGTCAGGCTACACCCACAGACCCAGGCATCACCACCAAGTCAGGTGTCTCTTGGTTTTCGCTGCTCTAGAATTATGAGTTGACAATCAGATGGCACAGAAGCCTAGAAACTAAGTTATCAATCAGAAAGGTCTGCTTGCATGTGGTTCAGACATCCTGAGGTGGTAGCACAGTGTGGCATAGGGTGGAAATTGCTATCCCCAGGGTGAGTTATGGTGTCTCTGTGTGTGTGCACATGTGTGAGTGTGTGTTTGTGGTTGAACACAGAGAAACTATCTTTCTTCTTAATGATCAGATGAACAATGAGTGCTTTTGACAAATGGGATGATTTTATAATAATATCTAATGAAAAGTAATTGTATATTTGTACAAATACAAAGCCTACTTAACATTTAAGACAAGCAACAGATTTTCCAATGTTATTCGACAGATAGAAATACTTATAGGAATCCTAAAATATTTAATGTTAATTACACAATTAAGCAATTTATTCTTGAAAACACTCTCATAGTAAAGCATTCATTGATTACAGACAAACGAAACGTCTCCTTCACCACCTTCCACCGCCCCCTGACTTCTTCCAGGAGCTAAGCACCGTGGCTATTTGGATGTTAATCCTTCCAAAGGCTTTCTCTGCACTTAAAAACATGTATATGTTCCTAGACAAATGGATAATGCTTGAGTGTTTTGTTTCTCTGTCAGAAATGCCATCATATTGAACATACCATCTATTATACAAGTTGCTTTCTTTGTTCAGAAACATGCCCTGGGAATCTTTTTATGTTAGTACACGTAGATCCACATTAAATCTTTTAAATGGCTACATAGTATTCCATAGAATACCATCCTTTATGTAATCACCGTCTCCTTGATGAACATGTAGGTGGTATTTCATCTTCACCCACATAAGCAAGGCAGCCGTGATCTCTGTTACAATGCCTTCTTAAAGAAATGCATTGAATTTCTCCAGAGGGGATGCCAGAATGGAGTTGCTTTAATACAAGGAATGCAAACTTTGTATCTTAGCAGATATCGCTGTCATCTCTTTCCAGTGTGGCTGAACCCATTTTTGCACCCTCAGGAATGGGTGAGAGACCATGATTCCCAACCACAGTGCTTGATATAAACTCATAATGATTTGCCTATTTGAAGGGTGAAAACATTGTTTTTATGTAACATGCATTTTCCTACTACTAGCTAGATAGAGCACCTTTTCATATGTTTTTCCCCTCATCTGGGAAGAAAACTTTTGCACATTTGAAAAATATGGGTTATCTTTTTATTTTTGTTTTGCAGGAGCAGAACTTCTTTTCTAAGAGAAATTGCAAAAAGCAATTGGCAACATACTAGACATTTTTCTTTATTTCAGAAAGTCATAAAAGCAATGGCTTGCACAGAAATAGAGAAAAAAGGCTGTGGTGTGTGTATGTGCATATTTTTTTTTCCATAGAGTGATGCTAACACCCACACACCTTTAGCAAATGAAGTGAAGCCCCCAAAGATTGCAAAGGCAAAGATGAAAGACAAAGAAAAGAAAGGCAGTTCTACCAGGTGCTTTATAACAAGAAAAGCAACTTTCAACCAGCATCTGAAATCTGGCTTCCATGTTCTGCAGAGGGCTTTGTTTGCTTCCCAGGGCCAACTATTTCCTGTAGAAATCCTTTCTATAGCGGGAGCTTGGGATTTGGCTGGTGTTTATCAGTTGCCCACGTAAGGAAGTGATGTCAGCCTGTGGCCCCCACCTGGGGTTATCTGAGGGGCTCATCGCTTACTGGTACTGACTGAGACGGAGAAGCAGCCAGGCGGCAGCAAGGAATGGCAGGCCTAGGCTCATCAAATCACCCTCAACCGCAGCAGAATTTATCGCCACAGTGCATCTCTTGGGGGAAAGCTGAAGTCTGGGGGCTTGAGCGAATTAGGTGTAAGAATGAGGGGTGCCAAGGGTCCAGAAAGGAAGGGGAAGGAGCTCCATCCTCTCTGGAGTGGGTTCTGATGCATGTGGAGGAGGCTATGGAGCAAATACAAGTATAAACCCCAAAGCGGGGCTCTGGTGTCCATCAGTGAACTTGAGGTGTGTAGCACACCCGTTTAAGCTTCTGTTTAGTGTTTTAAAAGTTTGGCAAGGGAGAGGTCCAGACATTTTAGAAAACATCTGTGGGGTAGATTGTGTTTCCACTCTTTGTGAATGTGACTAGTAAGCTGAAACTCTCACTGAGGAGATGCTAATTTATGAGCCCAGTGAGATTTGCAACAAACCAGCCCAGGAATAGAACAGGGGATGGGTTGGTGAGCATGAGGACTTCCTGGGGGACTTGTTGAAGTGCAGATTACTGGGTCCCATCCGTAGGGTTTTTCCTTCGTAGGTCTGAGGCACCTCACAGCGCTAACAAATTTCCAGGTAATACTGATGCTGCTGGTCTGGGACACACAATTTGAGAACCATCGGGCTAGCGATGACTAGCTAGAGAAACTTTTAACTGGGGAGACAACAGATGCTGTGACCTTTTGTAGATAGTTGGTGGCTGTGGTCTCTTCTCAGGCTGATGGGGGAGGGGCTTCCAGATAATCAGAGGAATTGAGAAATGCTTTTATGACAAAGTTTGCAGATGGCAGATGAGTAACAATGTTTGCCTGAGGTGCTTCTAAAGGCAAGTGAGGCTGAAGTAGGGCTGTGATGTCTTAGAAAGAGTATTCTAATCTAAACTGAGGGCCAGGGCCAAGATAAGATTAAGTATTAGGGAGAAAAAGAGCATATTCCACCCAGTACTTATTTTTTAAATTATTAAGGAACTTGTAAAATCAAACTAATAAATACCACGACCATGGCTAAACAAACTTGTTCCTTGTTCTACTTTCCCCACTGCTAGTCCTACTCCCCAAACCAATTCTTCAAGCTTCTCAAACTTTACTGAGTACACAAACCCTGGGGATTTGTTAATGGCAGATTTGATTCAGTGGGCCTAGGGCGGGGCCTGAAATTCTGCATTTCCAACGAGCTCCTAGGTGATGCTAGTGTTGCTCTATGGGCCATGCATTGTACTGGGAGGTTTTAAATAATTCTCTTAGCTGTGTGTTTTGCTAATGAATGTTAGACATTCTTCATTTATTTCCTGCAATAATTTATGAACATTTCATTTCTATGTCAGCCTTACTTGCCTTCCCATCTTTATATTACAGTTATATTTAGTATTTTTTATTAATATTAGTAAACACTGCTATAGTATAGTGACTGTAAAATTGTTCACTGCATAGTAAAGCAGTGAACTACTATAATTCATTTCTCATACAGCCTTTTGTTTTTCCTGGAGTTTCTAATTGTCTTTATTTTCTTCTTACAATGTCTTGCTCATAATAATCCTGTTTCCCCTCTCCCCTTGATAAAGCTCGCCATAACAGCTCATCTATAAAGTCCTCTTTTCTCTGGAAGACCTCCATCTTTCCACAAATTCAAACCAAACTAAACCAAACCAAAACAAAACCAAACCTCTTCCTGCCTCTGAGCATTCCACAAGCTGTTCACTCCTCCTAGGATACCATCTCCTCTCTCCTATAATCTTCCCCCACAGGCTTATGTGCCACCTGTTGAAGTGTTACTCATTGCTCTAATCTAATATAACCTTTGTAGTCAGTTTGCTTCCCTATCACCATCAGTAGTGATGGCTCCCTCTGCTTCCCTTTACCTCGTTTATTCCTCCATCACATGTGCACATGCATGCACACATGTATATATATACGTATGGGGGCCTCATCCACTCACTAATTCTACAAGTACTTATTAAGAGTTTACTACATGTCAAAGATGTTTCTGCCTGTCTCACCATCTCCACTTCCTTTCTTGCTATTAATCTCTCCCATCTTCATTCTTCATTAATATTCCCTTTGCTTTGCTTCCTATGCATCCTCCTCTTTCCTACATCTCTATTTTGGGAGACATATTTCTCTAAGGGTTGACAACTATTTCATGAAAATGATAGCCACTGAAAAAATCTGCATGCTTTCAGTGGCCATTTGGGGTTGTGGGGAGGTGAAGGGATGAGCATTTTGATGTTATACTATGTTGCTGTCCTGTGTAATTGCTGCTAAGTCCTTTATTTAATATATGACCATGCAACAGGTCTGTGTGCAGGATGTGGACATTTTGCTATGGGGCGTGTATCTTTTAGAATAACTTCTTCTTAGGGGATGCTCTTTCCTATGGCTTTGAATGGCTCTTCCTTCTCATACTTCAGCTCTGAGAATAAATGTCAGCTCCTCAGAGAGGCCTTCTCCCATCTGAAGTAGGTCTATTCCCTCCCCTTCCCACCACTCAGCCATTCTCTATCACATCACCCTGTTAGGTACATTAATTTCATTGATATCTCCAATTAATAGTCTCCCTGTATCCATACCCTTTGAAATGGACTTTGTAGTTCTTCCCATTGAGAGGTAGTGTCCATCTCCCCACACCTTGAATCTGGGCTGACTTTGTGACTTGCTTCGACCAATAGTATGCAACAAAGTGATGGTGTGACAGTTCTGAGCCCAGACCTTCAGAGTCATTGTGTACTTCTCTCTCTAGAACCTTATCATCATCACCATCTGTCCAAACCCAGACTAGCCAGCTGGGGGATGGGAGGCACGTGGACCAGTGCTAACACCATCCTGTACAGCTAACCCCTAGTTAACTTTCTAGCTGGCTACAAACACCTGGGCTAGCAGGCCCAACTGACGTCAGCTAAGGTTAGTTGAAGAACTTCTCAACTGAGCCCAGCTTAAAGCACAACTTGTAGAATCGTGAGCTAAATAAATAATTGTTGTTCAAGCCACTACATTTTGGAGCAGTTTGTTATGCAGCAATAGCTTACTGATACATCCTGTTTATTTCCTTTAGAGCCCTTATCACTGTCTAACGTTAGCTCCTTTATTTGTTTACTTTTTATCTCCCTCTCCCTTTGAATGTGAGCTCTATGAGCTCTATCAGTGTATGCCCCTTGTCTGTTTGGTTCATTACTGTATTCTTAGTATTTAGAATAGTGTCTGACTGTAGTAGGTGCAAAATCAGTTTTGAGTAAATGAATAAACGAATTAACATACCATTTGCAAATGCCTAGTGTGTGGCTATGTATCGGGGAGTATCTAATAACTCAGGTAATGGAAGAAAAGCAGAATTTTGAATTAGTTCTGGATTCAAATCCTGGCTCTAGCACTTATTAGCTATATGACCTTGGACAAATCCCTTGATCTCTCTGAGTTTCAATTTCATTGTCTATAAAGCATAAATACAAAAATAATATCTGGCCAGGTGCAGTGGCACACGCCTGTAATCCTAGCACTTTGGGAGGCCAAGACAGGTGGATTGCTTAAGCCCAGCACTTCAAGACCATCCTAGGCAACATAGTGAGACTCTGGCTCTACAAAACATACAAAAAAAAAAAAAAAGAAAGAAAGAAACAAAAGCAAAAACAATATTCATCTACATAGTGGTTGTGAAGATCAAACGTGAAAATTATTTTGCAAATTGTGAAATATCGTACCAATTTTATTTGTTGTTTTAAGTTTGACCCAGAGTAGAAGGTTTTTTATTCTTTTACTTTTTGGTTCTCTGGTTGAAGAAATGCCCTGAAGTAAATTTTTAAATTTGTGGAACCAAGTGTCTCTTTAGAGGATGTGACTTATAGAAAGGAAGGGGAGGAAAAAATTATGGCCTTTGAAATTAGTTGAATCCCAGCTACCACTACTGTGTGATCTTAGGACATTCGGCTAGCTGCTCAAAGACTCAACTTTCTTTTCTAAGAAGGATGCAAACTCTCTTATCAACTTATTATGGGATTTGAATAAGATAAAGTTCGTAAAGCTCTTGGCACAAACTCGGTGCTCAGACCATTCATTTGCCTTCTCTTTCCTGGACCAGGGTGGGAATCACAGTCAAGTGAAGCCTGAGGCTCTTGACGCTCAGGGACATAGGACAGCTCAAAGGCTCTGGGATGTTCAGGAAGGAGGGTTGTTTGAAGGAGGAACCCAGGGTAATTTAGTGAGACACACCTTTCATTTGGTTGGATTTGAATAATGTTCCTGCATTGGTCATTTATTGGATTTCTCTGTAGTGTTTAGAAATGAAATCTTTTAATAACAAAAGGACGAGGGTTGTTGCTTTGGCACCGTGTGAGTGCCAAACTCACAGATTACAGCAATCCTAGGGAATAGTTATTAGTGTCCCTGTTTTACAAAAGAGAAATCTGAGGCTCTGAGACACAGACCACCCTGCAAGCAGGTGTAGAGCTGGATAGACCCCAGATGTAATCATGATACCCTGACACACTTCAGTAGAAAGTACCTCTACTGAGCCTTGCCATGTGCCAGGCGCTGACTCGACTCTTTCCTGTATTAGTTCTTCTTCCTGTCACAGCAATCCCTTGAAGGGGGTAGTATCATCCTATTTTATAGATAAGGAAAATGTCTTGCCCAGCGCCACCTAGTAAAGCACAGTCTTGACACCAAAGCCTGCGATCCTGGCTCAGTTCATCTGTGCCCATTCTTGGAGGTGTGGGGTGGGGAAAAGTTCAAGAAATTTGGTAGATGGTAGAAACCTTAAAATGAAAAGAGAAATGAGCTAAATCTTTGAGGTAGAAAGGAAGGCTGGACCTGGCTAGGTTAGTCACAGGACTGGGGAGTGGAAGGGTAACTATTCCCCCAGCCTTCCTCCGGGCTTTCTTCAAAGCCTCCTGGACACAAGACAGCACGGATGGAAGCCAAGACAACAGCTGTCTCTCTCTTAGGTCATCTCAAACATAGGGCGAGGAAAGGCTTCCTCAATGCATATCAGGGGAAGAGAAAAGTAGGAAGGGATCCCAACTCCTGCAGCCCAAGATATAGCGAATAAAATCGTGAAACTATTGAAAAATAAACTCCAAGTTTAAAAGATACTAAACAGACCTCTTACCAGTAGGGCTTCTCAGAACCTGTGAGTGCTGCTTCATCTTATTCACAAAGCACCTCTTTTTTTTTTTTTTTCTTTTGAGACAGAGTTTCGCTCTTGTTGCCCAGGCTGGAGTGCAATGGTGCAAGCTCGGCTCACTGCAACCTCTGCCTCCCGGGTTCAAGCAATTCTCCTGCCTCAGCCTCCCAAGTAGCTGGGATTACAGGCACACGCTACCACGCCTGGCTAATTTTTGTATTTTTAGTAGAGATGGGATTTCACCATGTTGGTCAGGCTGGTCTCGAACTCCTGACCTCAGGTGATCCGCCTGCCTCGGCCCCCCAAAGTGCTGGGTTTACAGGCATAAACCACGGTGCCTGGCCACAAAGCACCTCCTTTTGCTGGATATCTGCCCACAGAAGTCTGTTTGGGAAGGCTGCTAGGCATTGTTTTGGTTTTTCTTTGGTAAATTTTTTCCAAATATGGTTAATACTGAAAATTGGGCTGTTATTTCTAAGGTGAAACTCCATGAGTAATCTGAGTCCTGTGATGGGGTCTTTTTTTTTTTTAAAGCATAATTTATTTATTAGGTTTTTTTTTTTTTTTTTTTTTTTTGAGACAGAGTCTAGCTTTGTCGCCCAGGCTGGAGTGCAGTGGCTTGATCTTGGCGTACTGCAATCCCTGCCTCCCAGGTTCAAGCGATTCTCCCGCCTCAGCCTCCTAAGTAGCTGGAATTACAGGCACCTGCCACCATGCCTGGCTAATTTTTGTTTTTTTAGTAGAGACAGGGTTTCACCATGTTGGCCAGGCTGGTCTCAAACTCTTGGCCTCAAATGATCCACCCGCCTCGGCCTCCCAAAGTGTTGGGATTACAGGCATGAGCCACCGTGCCCAGCCCATTTATTAGTTTTTAACTGACAAATAATAATTGTATTTATGGGGTACAATGTGATGTGTCTACATTGTGGAAAGATTAAATTAAGCTAATTAGTATATTCCTCACCTCACCTACTTATTTTTTTTGTGGTGAGAATGTTTAAAAATCTATTCTTTCAGCAATTTTGGAATATGCAAAACATTATTATTAACTATGGCCAGCACCAGCCCGAGGCCTGAAGATTTCCTCTGGGTCTCCACTGCAGGGGCCTGACCTTTTGATGTGATTGTTTTGATGTGGCCATTTAGAAACTGAGGCTATTTTCATGTAGCTATTTTGATGCTGTGGAAATTTTCTGACTTTTCAAAAACTAGCCACTGAACTTTCAGCTTTTGAAAAAGTGATCAAGTGTTAGTATACTATAGGGCCAGGGACAGGGCAGGGGTTGGTGCTATGGACAAAGTGGGGCAGGGTGAGGCTGGGGGATGGGGCCCGTTTCTAATGTACATTTCTTATTAAAAAAAAAAAAAATGTGAAGTTCTGATTTTTAGGGTCACAAAGGCCCTTAAGTGAAAAAAAAAACCCCTCTATGAAAGACACTGTTAAGAGAAGGAGAAGACAAGCCCCAGACTGGGAGAAAGTATTTGCAAAAGACACATCTGATAAAGGAATGTTATCCATAATATACAAAGAACTCTTAAAACTCAACAATAAGAAAATGAGCAACCCAATTAAAAAACAGGCAAAGACCTAAAGAGATACTTCACTGAAGAAGATATGCGGATGGGAAATAAGCATATGAAAATATGTTCGACATCATAGGTCATTAGGGAACTTCAAATGAAAGCCACACACCTATTAGAATAGCCCAGGCCCTGAACACATAACACCAAATGCTGGCAATGATATGGAGCATCAGGAACTCTTATTGCTGGTGGGAATGCAAAAAGATACAGCCACTTTGGAAGACAGTTTGGCAGCTTCTTACAAAACTAAACATATTCTTACCATATGATCTAGCAATCATGCTTCTCAGTATGTACCCAAATGAGCTGAAACTTATGGCCACACAAAGATCTGCACACAGATGTTCACAGCAGCTTTATTCATAATTGCCCAAACCTCGAAGGAATCAAGATGTCCTTCAGCAGGTGAATGGATAAATAAACTGTGACACATCCAGACAATAGTATGTTATTCCAACACTAAAAAGAAATGAGCTAGCAAGCCATGAAAAGACATAGAGGAAGCTTAAATCCGTATCAGTAGTGAAAGAAGCCCATCTGAAAAGGCTATATACTGTATGATTCCAACAAATATGGCATTCTGGAGAAGAAAAACTGGAGACAGTAAAAATGTCAGTGGTTGCCAGGAGTAAGGTGGAAGAGAGGGACGAATAGGTGAGTACAGAGGATCCTTAGGGCAATGAAACTATTCTGTATGATATTTTAATGGTGGATACATGTCACACATTTGTCCAAACCCACAGAGTGTTCAATACAAAGAGTGAACCCTAATGTAAACTGCTTTGGGTGATAGTGATGTATGAGTGTAGATGAACTGATTATAACAAATGTGCCACTCTGATGCAGGATGTTGATAGTGGGAAGGCTGCACCTGGGCTGCGGGAGTGGGTATATAGGAACTCTCTGTACCTTCTGCACAATTTTGCTGTGAACCTAAAACTGCTCTAAAAAATAAAGCCTATTTAAAAAACCCAACACTATTAACTAGAATTAATGATAAAAATATGTATTAAAAAAACCTATCAGCACTTCTCAGTGAATAATGATGATCATCACTGCAAACGTTCCCTGGGTGACATTTAGTGTGTGTGTCCTCCTTCCATCGGGGTGGCAGGAGGGAGGGATGTAAGCACCCCGAATCCACCATGATGCCTCCGTACAGGCAGAGGTCCAGAGAAGGGACAGTGACAGGCAGAGCTGAGGGTGGATCCTGCGGTGGCCTAGGCCAGCCCAGCCAAGGAAAGGCTCTCATCTAGACGTTTGGTTCTGGTGCCTGCAGAACCAAAGGTTTTGCTGTTTTTTTTTGTTGTTTCCCATGCAGCAGTCGGTGATCTGTTAAAAACGGAAATCGGGCCAGGCGCGGTGGCTCAGGCCTGCAATCCCAGCACTTTGGGAGGCCAAGGTGGGCGGATCGTGAGGTCAGGAGTTCGAGACCAGCCTGGCCCACATGCTGAAACCCCATCTCTACTAAAAATACAAAAATTAGCAGGGCGTGGTGGCAGGCACCTGTAATCCCAGCTACTCAGGAAGCTGAGACAGGAGAATCACTTGAACCCGGGAGGCGGAGTTTGCAGTGAGCTGAGATCATGCCACTGCACTCCAGCCTGGGCGACAGAGCAAGACTCCATCTCAAAAAAAAAAAAAAAAAGGAAATCAGATCGTGTTATCACCTATATAAGTCCCTTGGGTAGCTTTCCACACACCTGGCATCAGGTGAAAACTACTGACCCAGCCTCAAAGCCCAACATGCTCGTGCCCCTCCAGCTTATCTGGCCGCCCCTCACTGCACGCTGTCCTCCTGCATGTTGGTCTTTCTCATCCTTGGACATGTCAAATTCTTCCTGCCAACTGTTCCCTCTGCTGATAATGGCTGCTCCAATCTTCACATTGATGGGAACTTCTTGTCATTCAGGCCTTAAGTGTCACTTCTGTAGTGGGCCTTTCCCAGACCATCCAGTGTGAGGGCCCCCCTCCCACGCCACTCCCTCTATCACCTCTCTCTGTACTGATTCTCTTCATGGCATTTGTTGCTATTTAATGTGCTCTGTCTTGCTGACTGCTACATCCGACCTCTTAGAGCAGTGACAGCAAGCAGTAGGAGCTTGACAAATACGTGTTGAATGAAGGATTCCAATGAGATCTTTCAATGAGATAATGCGTGTGAGGGCAGAAGGGATGATTTTTTATCATTAATAGATGAGACAAATCAAAATTAAAAATCCTCTGACTGGTCTCATGACTCAGGTGCTGCGAGCACAAAACCTCAGGAGTTGAGGATGACACATATTTCCCTTATAAACAGCTTGCATTCTGCAACAGCTTGGCAGCCATACCACTGAACTCTTGACCTCCCCTCTGAGTTGCAGTGGAGAATATCTAACGACCTGCTAGACACCTTCACTTCAACACCTCAGCCATATCACATCCAGTGCTACATGCATCACTATCTGCCGAAACCAACATTTCCTCCCATGCGCTTGCTCAGTTAAAGATACCCGAGTCTTCCCAGAGCCTCCAACTGGTTTTGCTGTCTTCCTCCTGCAACTCTCATCATTTGGCAGCTCCTGCGGGGCACTTGGTCACGTCTGTCCTGTCCCTCCCATTCCTGCTGCTGCTGCAGGGTGTGGGCCCCTCCTCCTCTCTCTCTCACTCTCTGAGAATTGCCTCCTAGCTGACACTCTGACCTTCAAGGGCTATTCATGGTAACCGAATTTAGCAAAAATGACTCCTTTCTCCTCATTCCTGTCCTTTAAGGGTTTTGATTGCTAACTGTGACACACGAAGAATGTAAAGTATCTACAGGTAATCTAGAAAACCAGTATAGCTAAAGCCTGCCCTGGGTTGAGTGCTGCTGGGGAAGGAAGAGCTCACCCTCAGCACCCTTCACCCCCATGCAGAGGGGAGTGAGTCTGCCACAGGCCAGCTGCCCTGGCTTTCATCATAATGTGAGCTATGTAAGGCTAGGGCCGAGGTAGAAATATTAGCTGCTGAATAGTAGGTTGGTCTGGACCTGTACAATCCACTAGAGTGGGCACAGGCCATGTTGGCTGTTTATATTCCCATTTAAGCTGATTGAAATTAAATAACGATTTTAAAAAGATCAGTTTCTCAGTCACACTAAGCACAGTGTCGTGTTCAGTAGCTACATGTGGCCACACACTGGACAGATAGCCATAGAATATTTCCACCATTGAAGAAAGTGCTATTAGATGGCTCTATTCTAGATCCCCAGGACTTATATCAGGTTAATTTTTTGCATTAATTTAGTCAGAAGATGTTTAATATTCTCCTAGAATATGCTGCTGGGCTTCAACCATGGCCAGTATCCACGTAGTCCCTTTCCTCATGGATTAGTGGGGAAAAAAGGGTCCTTGCAGATTTTATTCCTTGGAAATTTGGACCTAGGACTCTTTATACCTGCACTGATCATAATGTCACCACCAACTACTAACTGCCTCCAGACACTTTGGCTTTCCAAGTCAAGATAAGGCGTTAATCAATGAAAAGTAGAAAGATAGCATTGTCCTCTTCCAAAGATCCCAATATGCTTTTGAAATATGACTTTCCCAGTATGTATGGGAGGCTAAGGAAGGAGGAGAACAAGATTACAAATCTATAGTAGTTTTCAATTTGGGGAACCTGAAAAGTAGAGGACTGAAGTAAAATTAATTTTTTCTGTGCCAGAGACTATGCTAGACACTTGGTATATTGGAATGAACAAGACGTAACCGATTTGATCATATATTGGAATGAACGGATTCAGCACTCCTGTTGGCCCCTGCAACAAAGTCAGCTTGGGTCTTTTCTCTGTTACAGGTATCAGGGTTGTGGATTGCAGTTTCTAGTCCACAGTTATTCCTGAAATGCTCGTCAGTTGCCAGGTACAGCACTTGGTCCAGAACCCAAAGGGGATGCTTTTATTAATACTATTATTATATAACATTTAAAAAAATAATTACTTTTCATAGAATGCATTTTTGTACTAGAGATTCCTATAGTGGGAAAATAACAATTTATAACTTATAGTTTTATATTTGTAGACAGATCGTTTTAGAACAATTAAAACTCATTTGAGAATGAAGTCTCAGTTTAGAATTTGTAATATTTTGATAATTCTACAAGGGGGACCTTGCTCTTAGATGGAACTTTGCTATACTCAGAAGCATTCCAAGCTTTTCTTCCTAAGATTTAGAAATTCATAATGTGAGATATCAGCATTTCCTAATTTTCAACTTCCCCTAGTATATGTAACCATCAGTAGCTGGTGTCTACTGAATAGAGAGGGAAGTTTTTGAAAATTAAACACAGTCTCATTTTCTGCAAAGTTTTTATTCATGAATTAACAGTGTTTCTCTTTGTCCGTTATTCTCAAGGCAAGTACAGAAGAAATTTGATCATGTAGTAATAGTAATAAAGCTGGATTCTCTTTAAGAGTTTGATAAATTCAAAGGCAAAAGCTCATATATCATGTTGAGTTATATGTGAGTCTTGTAAGTTATATGTGAGTCTTGAGTTATATGTAAGAAGCTGGGAGGCAACCCCATTAACTCACCAGAATACAGACCTCAGTCTCACAATTTCTTGGACATAATGCCTTTCAAACCTTTTCCTCAAAGATTAAATTCTGAAAATAGTCTCGTGATTAAGAGAAGAAAGCTGTCCACCAATGGATTTATCTGTTATTTCTTCCTTATTGTAAGTTGAATGGCATGACAAAGTGAAAGCAAAGAGGCATGCATTAATTCTTCAAAGTGTAAGTCAAAAAGGTCAGCGCTTCCACAGTGTGGCAGCATCTTTGCAGATGCCCGCGTCATGATAGTTGAAAGAGCAAAGCCCAGCAAAGGCTAAAGCTGAAAGTGCCAAAAGGCCTGCCTTGGCAGCTTTCTGCAATGCATCCCCATGAACACAGTCAGGAACAACTTGTCCAAGGCCCCAAGACCATGAAGAGTGAGGGTTGCAGCCACGGAGTAAGCCATCACAGAGCAAGGATTCAGATAAGCAGCTGGAAGCAGGCCCAGGAGCAAAACACTGACAATCCTCTCACTAGTCCAGTGGAAAGACACAGCCTTGGAACCAGAAAGGTGGCTCGGTGACAAATAATGTGCTGCACTCAACGCCATTCTGGGGTAGGTTGGGTCCTGAAGAAATCCTGAGATCTGAGCAAGTCTGACAACAGGGGCTCGCAGGAACAGAGCTCAGCCTCCTTGGGCACCACAGAGGGCACTCAGCCTCTAGAGAACTTCCATCTCTTCCCTCAGGGTATGCTTATACTGCCCTGTCCTCCAGAACTCACCTTTGGCAGGGTGAGAATGCAAGAGAGAAATAGCCCTTAGAAAAGGGGACCAGCAACATTTTATAGTCACCCAGCTCTGAATTCTAGTTGCAAAGAAAGAAACACAGCAAAGAAAACAAGAGGATAGGGCTTTTTTCAGGAATGGACCTAAACTAGATTGCAGCAAAGGGAGTCATATTTGCACAGGCTCCTTTGAGAAAGCGGAAGTTCTCTCTATGACTTCCTTGTGTCTTCCCTTCTCCCCAGCCTCATGATCCTCTCTGCATCCCAGGAGAGGGCATGTGAGTGCTCTAGAGCAGCTCTTCCAGACCTGGATGGAAGAACCTACCTAAGCTTCCCCACCTGACTTGGACCACAGGGGCCCATGTGGAGGGGGAATCTTCCCACCCCGGTGCATTTACCCCTTCTGCTCTTCCCTGACCGCCAGCCTCACTCTCCTTCCTCCCCCAATCCTCACTCCAACGGTCTGGGGGCAAGCAGTGTCTACCTTGTATGCTCTTACCTGATGAGGAAACAGCCTGAGTCAAGAGAAGGGAGAAACACAGCCTTTTCCTCACCCAAGGCACTTGCAATAGTGCGTGTCTCACCTTGCTGCAAGCTTTCCAAAGACGCAATCAAACACGGGGGAGAAACAAATTCAGCCAAGAAAGTCAAGTAAGGGAACATCTTCTTCCCTCTAGCACCAGTTCCTTTTGTGTCTTTATTTGCCAAGTGAGAGGGAGGAGTGAGATGCCAGAGCATCTGGCTGGTTCTCAGCTATGTATAGTTTCAGACACCATTTATTTGCAATGAGCGCCCGCCGAGGGAAGGGAATTTCACGGCTCCCTTGCACCGCCGTTCCTTCAAGGCTGATGAATCAGACATCTCTTTCATTCTTACTGTGCATGCCCTCTACCTTTCAGATGACCTATTTGTTGGCCTTTTTCCATTTAGACAGTAAACCCAAGCGCACCTTCTGCATCCCTTTGCTCTATGGGAACTGAGGGTGATGAAGGGGACATGTGCCTGGGAGTACCACACCATGACAGAGCAGCATTGAGTCCTTGGGACAATGCATACACTGAGAGGTGGAAATTAACATCCACAAGAGTGTAGTCATGATTTTCCCCCAGAACAAATATATAAAAGGGATCTTTGTCATAACAATGACCGGAAATCATTAATCACATCAGGATTGAAGTCCCCACTGTAGCAGTGGATGGGAAGACTTCGTCTGTGAGCTTCATTAAAAATGCAATATTTTGTATATTTAGCTTTTTTCAAAGTTTCACCAAAACACCTGTAATTAATACAATTTATTGTATTATCTTTGTTAGTGTATCTGATGTGCAAAACCTTACTAGATTTGTCCCAATTTGAAGGTGTCTGTGGCTTTCCAGCACTCCATGTGTTCCTAGCTACACCTCACAGGCAGGCTTTCTAAAGTAGTGCCTTTCAATAGCACTGTTGGCAACGATGGACAGGTTCTATATCTGCTTTGTCCATTGGGATAGCCACTAGCTACATGTGGCTATTGAGCACTTGAAATGTACCTGGCATGACTGAGAAACTAGTTAACACTTAAAACATTTTTCTTTTTTGATATAGGGTCTCACTCTGTTGCCCAAGCTGGAGTGCAGTGGTGCAATCTTGGCTCACTACAACCTCCGCCTCTTGATCCTTGCACCTCAGCTTCCCTGAGTATCTGGGACTACAGGCACGGGCCACCATGCCTGCCTAATTGTTTTTGTGTTTTTTGTAGAGATGAGGTTTTGCCATGTTGCCCGGGCTGTTCTTGAACTCCTAGGCTCTGCCTAGTAATCTGCCCACCTCAGCCTCTCAGAGTGCTGGGACTACAGAGGTGAGCCACTGCACTGGCCCTAGTTAGCACTTTAATTAATTTGAATTTAAATAGGCACATTTGCCTAGTAGCTAGTGTGTTGGATAGCACAGCCCTCCAGGGTTCTGGTACATCTGTCAAGGCCAGAAAAGGTATGTTGTGATGGATAGTGCTACATCTGCCACGGGGTGGTAACCTAATACAGGCCTCCTCAGGTGACACCATCCAGAGAAATCTCATCAATGTGCACCTCTGGCAAGCCTGACAAGGCTGACTTCTCTCGACGGGACCCTCAAATTTCCCCATTCCCTGTAAGCAGCTGTGCTGTCTAGGAAGAGAATTTGCTCTTAGATCATCAGTCTGTATGTGCGTCTTCAGAGGAGACAGTTTACCCTTATCCCAGCAGTTTTCAGCTTTTTGTTTCTGGTTGCAAATGATTGACTCTGCTGATTGCTGGAAGCTACACAGGCGACTCCCCACCCTCTTGGGCTACCCCACCAGTGACAGCATAGGCAGGGGTGGCCTGGCTTCCTTTCCGGGTGTTGTTATCGGGTAGCTGCCTGCTCAGAACCCACAAAGCCTGCCCCTCATCCCAGGCAGAGAGCAACCCAGCTCTTTCCCCAGACACTGAGAGCTGGTGGGGCCTGCTGTCCCCAGGAGAGTTGCATCGCCCTCCACGGTGAGTATTGCTCTTCTTCTTGCTGCCCCCAACCCAGTGTCATCTTGGCCCTCAGTTGTGTGCTGCTATGATGGCTTCTAAAACCTGGGCTTGCACTCATTTGTTCAGAGGTCGTGGGCACCAGGCACTTTGTTAGAAACTTCCAGGAAGGTAAATGGGAATTGGTTATGCCCAACCCAGGTTTCTTGTAGGGCGAGTAATAAAACTCCCTCACCACTCACATACATGAAGCTTAGGCTTAAGGCAGTCTGTGATTTATACCTTAAAGGAAGGACAAGCAGGTGCTGGGTGACAAGATGGTGGCCAGGGGCTGGGTAAAGGACGCACCCATGAGGTCCTTGAGTCTGAGACACTGCCCCATGGAAAGGATTCTTTGTAGCAGTGAAAAATTGGAAACAAAGAAACTACGCACCAGGAGGCGAATGGTTAAATGAATTGTGATGTATCTAGACAATGGAATACACAGCAGTCATCCAATCCTATGATATGGCTCTATGTTGAACTGGCATGGAAGGTGATCCATGAAAGATGGGCAATTAGAAAGCAAGATAGAAGATAATGTGTGTAGTCTGATTTTCTATTAAGTGTGTGTGTATCTATGTGTGTGTGTGTGTGTGTGTGTGTGTGTGAGGTTGTGTTACAGAGAAAAAGTCAGAAAGGAAGTATCTCAGAAACTTAACAATGGCTAAGCTAGGAAAGGGTGCTTGAGGAGTTTTTATTTTCTATATTATGTATGTTGGCATTTTGGGGATTTTTTGTGCATTGTAAAAATACTCCTTTATGATCAGAGTAAAGCAAAAAGTTATTTTAAATGACTCATCAGTGGATGCTGGTTTGCCTTTTCAAACACACCCACCCTCTTTAGTTCTGAATTAGCTGTTACTCCATAGACGGCTGGCAAGTCCATCCAGAGTGGTCACTGTGTGCTGAACTGGAAGGGCTGTGCAGCAGCCAGTCTGTGGGATCCCATCTCCTTATTCCCTTTCCTGAAAGAGCAAAAGCTAATTTACTATTTCAGCATCTGGAATTTCGGAGTCCTTTTCTTCCAATATCTGCTTATCTGTTCTGAAGCCCCCTTGTGTACGCCTCACTCACAGGCTTGTGTTGGGAGCCCCTGGGCCCCGTGCAGCCGCTGCTGGGTGGTTGGCAGGCATCTGATCTAGGCTTGGTGAGTGGATTGATCTGATAGATGGCTCAGAGACCCCGGCCCGTGTAGGGAACAAAAAGCAGAGCTATGAAAAAATGTAAGAGATAATTCAAGCTCCGTGTAGCAAATTGTACAAAGATCAAAGTAAAGACCTGCATTCCTGACTCATGTTAGTATCCGATTTGATGTTAGTGCTGTGAGCATCAGAGGCTATAAGTGTGGGGAGATGCTGTGTGCACAATAACCCCATGCTGATTTTCATGTTGGCTACTTAGGAATGTTAGAGAATACAAAAATAGTGATTGGATAATAATAGGTTCCAAGCTAACTTTTCTAATAGGCAATTTTCTCTTTTGGAGAATTAGCAACTCTCTCCCTTCCTTTATCTCCCAGGTCCCTGCACATACCCCATGCTTTCTGACTTTCATGCCTTAGTGCATATGTTCCCTCCCCTCGTTGCATGTCTCCATGCTCTTCGGCCTTCAAGGACCCACAAAACGTCACCTCCTCAATGAAGCCCTCCTGGATTTTCCCCAGAGCTAGAGACATGGCTTCCTCCTTCCAATTCCTACCACAACTCATAGCATTTTCCATTTGTTGTTATTTGCAGCCATGACTTACTCCCTGTATTTGAATGCAAGCTTCTTGAGGATATGGATCATGTCTTATACATTGTTTAAGCCAAATAAATATATCAGGTACACAAGGCACATTGAATAAGTGGGTTCGATGGGCAGCCCATGGCACCTGCAACAAGGCCTCACTGAGCAGCAAGGGAGAGGTTTGCCGCAGTGCTGGGTCAACTGTCCATCCACTCCCGACAGACCACTGAGATGGTCCTCACTCTCAGTATGTTTGGTCATATGTGGGATATTCCCCCCTATATTTTTCCCGCTTTCTCACTGGCAAGACGAAAATGAAAGCAAGCACTGAGACTTAGTAGCTGGGAGAATAAAATATTTGAGAAGTATTCTGACAAAAATGAAAGAGAAATAGATGGCAAGGCTGCCTGTGGAGGTTCTAGATGTGGACTCTAGGGAGGGGTATGTCCTATTTTTACTCTTCGGCTCTCTCCAAATTTTGTATGAGCCAGAAGCAGATGCATATTTTATAAGCTGTAATATATTACATTCTATTATATACTATATTACATTATATATACTATTTATTTGTTTATTTATTTTAGAGACAGGGTCTTGCTCTGTCACTCAGGCTGCAGTGCCGCGGTGTGATGTTAGTTCACTTCAGCCTTGAACTCCTGGGTTCAAGCGATTGTCCTGCCTCAGCCAGCTGAGTAGCTGGGACTACAGGGTAGGCAACCATGCCTGGCATATTTTTAAATTTTTTGTAGAGATGAGGTCTTGCTCTGTTGCCCAGGCTGATCTCAAATTCCTGGCCTCAAGTGATGCTCCCGCCTCAGCCTCCCAAAGTGTTGGAATTACAGGCATCAGCCATCTTGCCTGGCTTGTGTTTATATATTACCTTTTTTTTTTTTTAAAAAAAAAGACAAACCTTTATAGAAAGCTAGTGTACAACTTAGTTGCATAAAGTAGCCTCGGTGAATGTAATTACTAGACTTGCTCTTTCTGCGGTAGCTGGAGCAGGCTACAAGTTCCTCCTCTAGATGAGTTTTGTAAACAGGTGTGCTGAACGTTAGCGCATTGGGCTTCTTCTTTTTTTTTAAATCTCACAAGTTATTTTTATGACAGCTCTTAAAATACAATTTTACACACTTGGTAAGATATTTAAATAGTTTGCAAAATCTAAATGAAAACATGAAAGTTCATTTTCCACTGGTCATCGTGGTTCAGTCTTCTTCCAGAAAATGTTTCGGTGCTGGTGAGCAGTGCAGTGTATGTCTTTTTCTATTTTTTTTTTTAAAGATCGCACAACATAAGTCTTCCTACATGTTGCATTTTAATCTTATAGTCTTGGGGACCTCTTTTCTATCAGCATGAGGACCATCCTTGTTTATTGGCTACATGTGGTTTATTGGATTGATGTGTCATAATATTACCAATTGCTGAATATTTAAGTTGTTTTCCAATTTTTGTTCTGCTCCAACATATATCCCTATACCTGGACCCTTGTGTTCTTTTGTGAGAATACCAGTAGGGCAAATTCCAAGCAGATGCGCTGCAGAGTCAGAGATGTTGTGCTTTGTAAATTTTGGCAGATACGGCTTAACTCTCCAAAAAGATCACATAAATTTATACTCCTCACAGCAGTGTGGAGGCCTTTTTTCCAAACTCTTACCAACATCATTACCATCTATTGCTATTTCCAATCTGAAACTTGCTATCACTCACTATAACCAAAGCCATTCTTTTCTTCTTTTTGTGGTTTCTTTCTTTGGGAATTTTTCTCAGGTATTACATGATTAATATTCAATCCTTTCATGCAAGCAAAAAGGAGGTGACATAAGCCCTGGGTATTAGAAATATATATATATATATATATATATGTATATATATATATATATATATATACATATATATATATATATAAAGTGTTTTCTAACTGATATCTCAAAAATCAATCTCCCTATTCCCCAAGCTGTAATAAAATAAAATTTGCTGAGGTGAGGTCTTCCAAACTCAACTGGGCATTTTTCATCTGGGGGAAAAAAAGAAGAGTAATGCTCAGCTCCAAAGTGGCTGCTTTTCTGCTTGCTGGGTGAGTTTCTTATTTCAAAACAGAGGCTCACTGGGCTTCTTGATGGCACCTGAAGTCATGCCAAGCAGGAAGCAATCATTCCACAGAGCTGAAGATGTCAGAACAGTTCAGAAATACTGCCTGGGGAACGTTCTTGGTTCTTTGGCTTAGGAGGAAAGGGGCAGAATACAATCTTTCTGAAGAAAATGCATCTTTCATTCACCTGGGAAATATTTCAAAATAACTATAAAAAGAAGTTAGAAGCAGGTGAATTGCCCCACAGAGGGGAATGTTTAAATGAATTGGGGCACAGCCCCTGTCGGAATGCCAGGTAGCTGATGCCTTCACCTGTCTGAAGAATGTTTAATGATGAAAGAAGTGCTTATAATCTGTTAGGTGGGAAAAAGAAAATAAAAGTTCAAAGTGTACGAATGCATAGAAACACAGCTGGGAGGGAAAACAACAGAAAGTTAAAAGTGGTTGTTTTAGGGCAGGAAGATTATGGGTGATTTTGATTTTCTCCTCTTGGCTTTTCTGTATTTGCCAAATTTCCTGCAAACATGTGTGCTACTTTTGTAACAAAAAAAGTCATTTTTCAGATAAATGCCAGTGTTTCCCTGGCCCCCAGAGGGCTGCAGTGAATTTCGGTGCATGCCCAGGTGGCTGGGTAAGGTCACGGCTGGAGGCTGGGGCTACTCATTTTTATTTCAGACACAGTCCTGTTCCAGGCTTTCTTGTGTCTTAGGGTCAATTGCCAAAATATTTTTTTCTCTTGTTCTAAAAACTTATTGTGAGTCTTACTTGCATCTAATTTCAAGCTTACTGAAAAGTGAAGAATTGTGTAAAGAATGCTTATAAACCCTTCACCCAAACCATTGTTTTCATTGTGTCCTACTGGCTTTATTCTTCTTCTTCTCTATATATACATATGTTTTCATTAATTTTTTTTGCATTTTTTGCATATTTTTTGAATCCTTTGAGAATATGCCAAAGACACGGTGCTCTTTTGCCCCTAAATACTTCAGGGGATAATTCGCAAGAACAGGGGCATTCTCCTGTAAAACCACAATGCAGTCAGCAAAATCAGGAAATTTAACACGGATGCAGCACTATCACCGAATTCACAGCGCCTATTGTAATGCCCTTAATTTCCCAGTAATGTCCTTCAGAATTTTTTTTTTTCCCCACTCCAGGACCAAATCCAGGTTCTTGCATTGCATCTACTTGTCCTGTCTCTTTAGTCTCCTTCAACCTGAGATGGTTTCTCAGTTTTTCTTTGTGTCACTTGACCTCGATATTTGGCCAGTTACTTTGCAGAAAGTCCTTCATTTTGGTTTTTTCTGATGCTTCCTCATTCTTTGATTTAGGCTGATCTTTTTTCCAGGAATAAAGATGCTTTGTCTTCCCTCCTCAACTCTTTAGGACAAATGTGACACTGGTTTGCTTCCATGTTGGTGGTACTGGGTTTGAAGACCAACTTAGCTGGTCTTCAAATTCAACACCGTCAGTGTATAGTTACGTGTCTCCAAGGAGCCCTGGCTGTTTTAGTGGAGAAAGATATTTAGACTCCAAGATCAGAGCACTAGGCGCTAATTATGCTGTGTATCATTGCTTTTAGGTCCTCCCAGCAGACAGAGCCAGGAAATATATATGTGAAACACACATACATATACATATACAAATTACCTATCTATCTGTCTAATTTAATCTTAAAAACATATGGGTATAAAGACATGTGAACATGTATGTTCATTCCAACACGATTCACAATACCAAAAACAAGGAATCAACATAAATGTTCATCAACGATAGACTGGATAAGGAAAATGTGGTACATATACATCATGGAATACTACACAGCCATAAAAAGAACAAGATCATATCCTTTGAAGCAACATGGATGGAACTGGAGGCCATTATCCTAAGTGAACTAACACATGAACAGAAAAACAAATGTCACATGTTCTCATTTATAAATGGGAGCTAAATGTTGAGTACATATGGACACAAAAAAGGGAACAACAGACACTGGGACCTCCTTGAGGATGGAGGGAGGTAGGAGGGTGAGGATCAAAAAACTACCTACCAATCAGGTGCTATGCTTATTAACCTGGGTGGCAAAATAATCTAGACACCAGCCCCCAAGACGCGCAATTTACCTGTATAACAAACCTGTACATATACCCCTGAAGCTAAAATAAAAGGAAAAAACCCACAAAAACAAACCAAAACAAAAAAAAGCCACGTGGGTCCGTAGTGATCTCTCAAGTTGGCTATAACAGCACAAGGCACTCCAGTGCACTTTTGAAAAGCTACCGGCAGAGAGGTTACCAGGAGGAAGTTCTGGTTGCTTTCCTCCTTAGGGCCTGCTGACAGCCGGAGATGACACTGAGAAGTGAAGTGCCAGAATGCTTTCATCGTACTTTGCTTTTCCCTGCCTCACTTGAACAGCTTTATTGAGGTGCAATTATAATAAACTGCAAATATTAAAATGCAGAATACAAGTTCTGACGTACATACACCCCTGCGAAGCTCTCACACAACCCAGACAGTGAACATATTTATCCCCCACTGAGGTTTCCTTTGTACCCACCTGCCCTCCTGCCCTCCCACACTCCCCTTCTCTCTCTCGCTTTCTTTTTTTTTTTTTTTTTTTTTTGAGACAGAGTCTTGCTCTGTCACCCAGGCTGGAGTGCAGTGGTGCAATCTTGGCTCACTGCAACCTCTGCCTCCCAGATTCAAGTGATCCTCCTGCCTCAGCCTCCCGAGTAGCTGAGACTATAGGCGCACACCACCACACCTGGCTAATTTTTTGTATTTTTATAGAAACAGGGTTTCACCATGTTGGCCAGACTGGTCTCGAACTCCCAACCTCAAGTGATCTACCCACCTTGGCCTCCCAAAGTGCTGGGATTATAGGTGTAAGCCACCATGCCCAGCCACCTACCCTTCTCTCTCTCTATTGCCAGGAAGTCAGTGATTCTGCTTTCCATCAGTATAGATTAGTTTGCATTATCGAGAGTTTTATACAAGTGAAATCATACAGTATGAACTCCCTTTGGTCTGGCTACTTGGCATAATTTTTTGGAGACTTGCCCATGTTGCTATATGATCGGTCATTCATTCCCCATTCCATTGGATGGATATTTCACAGTTAACTTATCCATTTACTACTTGATGGACATTTAGGCTGTTAGCAGTTTTTGGCTACTACAGAGTAAAGCTGTAATGAACATTCACATACTGGTCTTTATGGGGACATATACTTACAATTTTCTCGGGTGAATACTTAGGAGTGGGATGACTGGATCACATGGTGAGTGCATGTATAACTTCTTAAGAAACTGCCAGTTTTCCAAAGTGGTTTTACCACACATTATGCATTGGAAACGACTGTACTTTCAGAAAAGCAGGGTGGGGTCACGATGTTATTATGGAAAGGAAGCCAACAGGTTGGGACCGGATTTATGAAAGAGACTATTTTTTTCGAGAACCTTGGGGTGTGATGCTGGACAGGTTTCCTTGAAATGTACTTGCCAAGGGTATAAAAGGAAATGCCCCAGCTCAGGCACAGACTCCGTCCTCGAAGGCAGTCAAGCTGTTGTTTCTTTGGTTATGTAGGGGTGGGCTTTAAAGAAATTCAAAACACATGAAAATGACAACTCGAGATTTATTTCAGTCAGTTCCGAGGCCCTGTGCATTAGGGAACTAGAACTCATTTTCTTTAGTACACAAACCTAGGACTTCCTTTTCCTGCTGAAGTCAGGGTAAAGAGGAGAAAGGTGGGTTCTGGGGGCACCGGGTCTTTTAGGGAGGGGGCCCCGACCCCAGCGGGCACCACCCAGCCCTCATGTTCTTCTTGCCACCTGGTTACTCAAAGGCCCTTTTCCTGGGGAGTCCAGAGCCCAGGGCATTCTCAAAGCGACCACTGTCCCGTTAGCTTCGGTGAGTCCCTTAGCTGATAGAGCAGGGGGAAAGGGAACCAGTCAGCAAAACAGGACTTGACAGAGAAGCTGAATCAAGGGAAAGGGAGCTAATGTAGAAAGGATGGGCAGGAAAAATGTAACAGCCCGCCTGCCATTCCTTATTTGTGGATGGGAGATGTACTAATTATTGTTTAAGTAGAAAGAAAACAAATTCTAGAATCAGGTGACCCTCAGAGTCAAAGAAGTGAATGATAACTTCAAAGGAGAGGTTCTTTCATTTCTGTGTGGATGACTAAGATGATTCTGAAATCTAGAATACTATATACACTCTAATTCCTGCTTGGAATATTTTTTTCAGAAGAATAAACAGATTTAAAATTTAATCTTCATCTTTTTGGCATTTGGTTGTTACTATACGTTTACAAGCCAGTCCACTTTTTGGTTTTTGTGCCTTTTCCAGGAACGGGCTTGCATCTGACTGACCCACCATGACACCCACAGACTTCACAGTGAGTACAGCCGAGCTCTTCTGGCTCCTCAAAACACACGCTCGTCTTCCCTTTTTAGGGGGTGTGGGAAGGATCCACTGTGGGGGAAGGATTTATCTGTGTGGTTTCCTAGGGTAAGATCTCTGCCTGGCAATTCCCATTGCTGGGTAGGTTGTTGTCCAGCACAGAGGGTTTTCCAAATGCAAAGAGGCAGCTATGCTTTGGGGTATGTTGTGGAGACAGAAGAAAATGTGGTGTTATAAATAGCTAAGGATTTTTAACCATCTTTAACTAGGGTGTGCTTAGTTCCATATGCCTGTTCTAAAACTCAGACAAATGAGGCAAAGGGAGAATTCATGTAATTTGCTTTTAAAAAACCCACAGTGGGCACATTAGTTGTATTTCTTGCATAACATTATGTAGACCTTATGAAAACACGTAACGGTATACATTCCCCTGAAAGAAACCAAGAGCTGAACAAAAATTAGTGAGTCAGGCTGGGCGTGGTAGCTCACGCCTGTAATCCCAGCACTTTGGGAGCAGAGGCGGGCGGATCACCTGGCCGAGGCCGGGATTTCAAGACCAGCCTGCCCAACATGGCGAAACCCCATCTCTACTAAAAATACAAAAATAGCTAGGTGTGGTGGCATGCGCATGTAATCCCAGCTACTTGGGAGGCTGAGGCACGAGAGTCGCTTGAGCCTGGGAGGTGAAGGTTGCAGTGAGCCAAGATCACGCCACTGCACTCCAGCCTGGGCAACAGAGCCAGACTCTGTCTTAAAAAAAAAAAAAAAATCAGTGAGTCAAATAATAATCCAGAGAATCTTTTTTTCTTTTACAGCCAAATGTAACTAAGTGTAGAATCAAATTAATTTCCCATGCTTTTGTAACATTCATAAATGCCTTACAAAATTACCTAAGGGCTTTGATTTGACTTTTCTCCGAGGGAAAGCCTGGGTTTTACATGTAGATAATTGAAATCCAGACTTCCTAGCAGGCGGGCTAACAAACTGCCTCACAGTACATTGTAGGTTTCCATGATCTATGGAGAGTGGTGGTTGAAACAGTTTATCAACTAAATTATTTATGATATGCTAATGATTCATTAGTATTACATATGTATAGTTACCTAATTGCACCTGTATCCATAACAACAAAAAAGTAATTAATTTAGTCCTGGTGAAATAACTATTCTTCTGACCAAAAGTAGACTCTTCAGTTTCTCCTGCATTAAATTCACCTTTCAATCCCTGAGGTTGTGGAAACAGAAGTAGATGAAGGCAGCAGAGCCAGGGCTGCTTCTGAGCTTGCCAGTCATTTGCTTTTACCATTTGGGATCTTGGATAATAGCCAAACTCTGCAAAGCAGCCCCAGATAAGAAGGAAACTGCACCTCAATAATGACCTTCTCTTGTCAGAGGAGTCTGGCGCCATCTAAATGGGAAGAAGATGGGACCCCTGTGGCCCTGACTCCCATATTCCATGGAAAGTAGCCGTGGCACCCTGTGGCCACCTTTCTGAGGATGTGCTGGGCCAGTCACCCATGCAGGTGCCCTACATTCCCTCGGTGTCACAGTAAAGGCAGAGTCCTTTATACAGATGAGGAGACCGAGACTGGGGAAGGTGGTTTGAGTTCAAGGTCTTATAGAAATTTGGAGGAAGAGCCCTTGAGGGGTGCTGTTGGCAATCATAGCTTTGCTGGTTCCTCCCTCAGGGTGAATGTCAAAGCACTGAAATCCAGGTCTCGATGTTGGGATTTAATACTTTCTGAAGTGTGGGGCCAAGTTGTCTGCCAGCGTCCCTGCTGATAACAAATTCATTTTTTCCCCACCTCCCTCCTTCTTGTGCCCTCTCTTATTCCATCTCCCCCATTGCCTTGTGCCCATTCTTGGTGCTAAGGCACAATGGAAGCCTTGGCAAGCACAGTCCCTGCCCTTTCTCTGTCCATTCCCCAGAGAGGGGAATCTTGAGCCTGGGTTTGGCTGAGGGTTTCCAGAGAACACATGAGCCAGAGAAGGAGGCCCTGGAAAGCTCTGGGACCTTCTTCCTGCCCTGGGTGTTCACAACTGGGACGCCTGGGCTGCTGCTTCTGAGCCCAGGTCTGCTGAGGGAAGAGGACGTGCCTATGTGGGAGCAACAGCCTGTGGGCTCAGAGGCTTGTTAGGACACAGACAGGCAGGATGGGCCCCTTGCCCTGGCTGTGCACTGAGGTTTGTTTACATTTACGGGGGGATTTCCAGAGGATTTGATGTCTAAGATCCATCAGGCATGTGCAAAACTATGAGTGTGAGTCGTGACACAGGGGGTGTTGTTCCAGGATTCCTCTTGTGGTCCTGACAAATTTTATATAAATCTAGATTTGGGGTGTAAAATTCAATCACTTAAAAAATATGCCTGGGGAGTCCCTAACCTAACTAACTAAGTAACTTCATGCAAAAGCACAAGGTCCTTAATCCTCACCCAGCAGAAAAACTATGCCCCCTGGGCTTCCAGAGGACACAGTGTCCTTGTCTGGGATTCAGTCTTGGGAGTGTTGGCTGTGCCTGCTCACCGGGCAGTGGAGAAAGCTGGGTCACCCAGGTTCTGGGATTTCTGCACAATTTCTCCTATCCTGCGCCTTCTGCAATCTCCTCCAGGCCCTGCTCCAGATCACCTTCCCTCGCTGGCCCAGGAATCCATCTCCTTCCAGCACCTTAGCCCAGGACTAACACAGCTAAGTGATGCTGGCCTTCCCACCTGCCCCGTCTCATTTTCTCCCCAGGAACCAAAGCCGTCTCTTGTGCTTGTCATTCTACCAAGCATGCCCTCTTTCCTCCCTTGCCTTCTTCTTTCTTTCTTGTCTGTCTTCCTCTTAACATGTCTTTAAAATCCGTGCTGCTCTTCGCTACCTGGAGCTGCAGCAGGAGGAGAGCAGGCTTGCTGGACCGGAGAAGCAACTCCATGCAGCAAGAACCCTGGGACCTCATCTGTGAGGCTGCTTGCGATTTGCTTCACAGCCTTGGGCTCAGGCTCATGTGAGAGTCTATTAAAGCTATTTGACCAAAAAAACCAAAAAACCAAAAAACAAAAACCATCAACCCACAAATAACAAACAAAAACTTCAAAAGCAAGTTTAGCACTTATTCATCGTGTGGATTCACAGTCGGTATTTGCTCATCTGCATTGTTTTACTGAGGTTCCTCCAAAAGGTCATCCTCCCAACCTCTTAAACCTGCTGTGGTGTCCATTGTGGGGTCTCCATGCTCTTCACAGTCTTCCTTCTATCCTCAAGTTCTTCTTTAACTCAAAGTCCACTCAAACCTCGCCTCCTATAGGACGACTGTCTTAGTGGGGCCATGATTGCAGCTGGTTCCTGTGTCCAGCATTGGGAGGATTCTCCTGGCATGTTTCTAAAATATGTGTCACCTAGGAGGTCTGTCCTCTCGAGAGACTGGGTTTCCAGACAAGGGCCAATGCCAGAAGAAACATCTCTAAGTGTAAACTGAAATGGATTAATCAAGCCTGGGGACTAATCGCATGTAAAATAAGGAGACGAGTTTTCTTTAGTTCTTTGTGTTTGTGCGTGATTTCCAGCTGCCCTGGCCTGAAGAGCTGCCTCCAGGATCCTGCTCCTGGGTCCCTCTCTTTGCAGTAGGATTTTCTCTTGCTCATATATTGGAGGTGGAGTCAGGACTAGATGTCAGATTTTCCCAGTTGTCATCCAAGTTACCTTGGGTCCTCCTGCTACTTCCTGCCAGCCAGGGCCCAAATAGGACTAACATCTACTGTCCTTTATCAATCAACTCAGTGAGCCCTGATATCTAAGAAGCCCTCCACAAACACACACACAACAGGTTCTATGTTCTAATAAGTTTAGAAAACATTGTTAAACAAAATTCAACAGATTCTGAAGGATTTCTCAGAGTCTTTACTGTGCTAGTGTGCAATTAACAAGTTCTGGGCCGGGCACGGTGGCTCACGCCTGTAATCCCAGCACTTTGGGAGGCCGAGGTGGGCAGATTACGAGGTCAGAAGTTTGAGACCAGCCTGACCAACATGGTGAAACCCTGTCTCTACTAAAAATACAAAAATTAGCCAGGCATGGTGGCACACGCCTGTAATCCCAGCTACTCAGGAGGCTGAGGCAGGAGAATCGCTTGAACCTGGGAGGCAGAAGTTGCAGTGAGCCGAGATGGCGCCATTGCACTCCAGCCTGGGCAGCAAGAGCGAAACTCCATCTCAAAACAAACAAACAAACAAATAAATAAAACAAGTTTTGTAGGACTTTTCAGATCCTTCAATGTGCTCAGGATTATTGTGAATTTCAAAGAAGGAATATGCAGAGATTCTCAACTATTTTAACCATTAGTGTTCCACCTAAAACATGGTTTGGGAAATGCTAGTCAGATCTACTAGAAATAGATAGATATTACAATGTATACAGATAGGGAGAGCCCAGCTAACAGGAGGTAGAGAATATTTTGTTATTTAAATATAAACATTTAAGTACACAAAATCATCTTTGTAGTTATATATTTGTTAATATTAACTGTTCAAAACAAAATAAAAACTTATTGTGGATTGGGGGTGACTTCTAGTCCAAATGCATCCAGATGAATTGAACTATTGCATTTGCCTCAGGAGAAATAAAAGTAGAGATGAGATTTGGCAAGGAATGTCCCTCAAGGAAAGGGAGTGAGAGCTGGTAGTCCCTGGTGGAATTTGAGAGTCCTAATGGGAGCCCTCGGAAGGAAACTGGTGGGAAGTAAGAGTGCTTGAGGATCTGTGGGCAGAAGTTTTGGAAGGAATGTAGCAGGCGTGGCATGGATTCTCCCCTCCTCCTCCATCGGCAGTCCACGTCCTTCATTCCCTCCCACCCCAGGTTTGACTCAAGGGCTTACATCTCAGGGTCTCATTTCCAGCCCTCATTTCCTGTTTCCGTAGCAGGGGTTTTAGGATGGCTTCTGCTTCAGGAACCCAGAAAAAGTGTAAGAAGTGTATGTGTGTATGCGCGTATATGTGTGTATATATATGTGCATGCATGAGTGTGTACATATGTGCATGTGAGCATGAGTGTTGGCATGTTTGTGTACATGAGAGCATGTGCAAGTGCATGTATTATGTGTATGCATGTACATGTGAGTGTATGTGCTTGCTGGGGCCAGCTTCATGGCTGTGCAACCCACACAGTCACACAGGGGCCCTATGCTTAGAAGTGCTGCTTGTTTGATTGAATGCTGGATGTGTTGAAATTCCTAATAATTTTTAGACCACAGGTCCTGCTAACTATAGAGCAGGTCATGGTGCTTGTGTGTGTACGTGGGGTTGAGAGTGTCTGTGTGTGTATGTGTATGTGGGTGTATGCTGGTGCTCCTGGAGCTTTCAGGAAACTCAGGGGACTGGGATCCAGATGAGTTTAAGAGCCCTTGCTGACCTTTTTAGGGTCAGTGAAAAACTGAATAGTTAGGAGAAGGACGATCACAGTCATCCCCACAGTTTGATAAAACTGCCCATCAGTAGTGTGGAGGCACTCTTACCCCATCAGAGCACTTGGCATGCACACTATAAATGTTCATTTGCGTGTCTGGTTGCTCTATGGGTAGGTAAGTTTCCTGAGAGTGAAGCCACACATCTGACTTATTTATTACGGTTTCTTTGGCACATAGCACAGTAGCCAACATACAGTATGTGCTTAATAAACATATGTTGAATAAACAAATATGTCACAACCCAAGCAGATGTCCTCAGAATGCCTACGTGTCTTTGGCCTTATCATAGGTGTTTGGGGTTGGACGGGTCAAGAGGTCCATGACTCTGCCATCAGACAGGACCTTCAAAATATTTTCCTTGACCTAATGCCATCTTGTGTCCCCTTGCAGAGCCCTATTCCTAACATGGCTGATGACTATGGCTCTGAATCCACATCTTCCATGGAAGACTACGTTAACTTCAACTTCACTGACTTCTACTGTGAGAAAAACAATGTCAGGCAGTTTGCGAGCCATTTTCTCCCACCCTTGTACTGGCTCGTGTTCATCGTGGGTGCCTTGGGCAACAGTCTGGTCATCCTTGTCTACTGGTACTGCACAAGAGTGAAGACCATGACCGACATGTTCCTTTTGAATTTGGCAATTGCTGACCTCCTCTTTCTTGTCACTCTTCCCTTCTGGGCCATTGCCGCTGCTGACCAGTGGAAGTTCCAGACCTTCATGTGCAAAGTGGTCAACAGCATGTACAAGATGAACTTCTACAGCTGTGTGTTGCTGATCATGTGCATCAGCGTGGACAGGTACATCGCCATTGCCCAGGCCATGAGAGCACATACTTGGAGGGAGAAAAGGCTTCTGTACAGCAAAATGGTTTGCTTTACCATCTGGGTATTGGCAGCTGCGCTCTGCATCCCAGAAATCTTATACAGCCAAATCAAGGAGGAATCCGGCATTGCTATCTGCACCATGGTTTACCCTAGCGATGAGAGCACCAAACTGAAGTCAGCTGTCTTGACCCTGAAGGTCATTCTGGGGTTCTTCCTTCCCTTCGTGGTCATGGTTTGCTGCTACACCATCATCATTCATACCCTGATACAAGCCAAGAAGTCGTCCAAGCACAAGGCCCTAAAAGTGACCATCACTGTCCTGACCGTCTTTGTCTTGTCTCAGTTTCCCTACAACTGCATTTTGTTAGTGCAGACCATTGACGCCTATGCCATGTTCATCTCCAACTGTGCCGTTTCCACTAACATTGACATCTGCTTCCAGGTCACCCAGACCATTGCCTTCTTCCACAGTTGCCTGAACCCTGTTCTCTATGTTTTTGTGGGTGAGAGATTCCGCCGGGATCTTGTGAAAACCCTGAAGAACTTGGGTTGCATCAGCCAGGCCCAGTGGGTTTCATTTACAAGGAGAGAGGGAAGCTTGAAGCTGTCATCTATGTTGCTGGAGACAACCTCAGGAGCACTCTCCCTCTGAGGGGTCTTCTCTGAGGTGCATGGTTCTTTTGGAAGAAATGAGAAATACAGAAACAGTTTCCCCACTGATGGGACCAGAGAGAGTGAAAGAGAAAAGAAAACTCAGAAAGGGATGAATCTGAACAATATGATTACTTGTAGTCAGAATTTGCCAAAGCAAATATTTCAAAATCAACTGACTAGTCCAGGAGGCTGTTGATTGGCTCTTGACTGTGATGCCTGCAATTCTCAAAGGAGGAATAAGGACCAGCACTGTGGAGCACCCTGGCTTTGCCACTCGCCGGAGCATCAATGCCGCTGCCTCTGGAGGAGCCCTTGGATTTTCTCCATGCACTGGGAGCTTCTGTGGCTTCAGTTCTCATGCTGCCTCTTCCAAAAGGGGACACAGAAGCACTGGCTACTGCTACAGACAACAAAAGCGGTGAAAATGTCCATCTTTGGGAAATTTTCTACCCTGCTCTTGAGCCTGATAACCCATGCCAGGTCTTATAGATTCCTGATCTAGAACCTTTCCAGGCAATCTCACACCTAATTTCCTTCTGTTCTCCTTATTCTGTTCTGGGCCAGTGAAGGTTCTTGTTCTGATTTTGAAACGATCTGCAGGTCTGGCCAGTGAACCCCTGGACAACTGGCCTCATCCACAAGGCATCCAAAGTCTGTTGGCTTTCAATCCATTTCTGTGTCCTCCTGGAGGTTTTGACCTAGACAAGGATTCCACTTATTCCTTGGTATGGTGACAGTGTCCTTCCATGGCATAAGCAGGGAGATTATAATGGCTGGGTTCGCAAGAGCCAGCCTTGGCCCTGTTGTAGGCTTGTTCTGTTGAGTGGCACTTGCTTTGGGTCCACCGTCTGCTCCCTAGAAAATGGGCTGGTTCTCTTGGCCCTCTTCTTTCTGAGGCCCACTTTATTCTGAGGAATAAAGTGAACAGACATGGGCAGCAGCCAGGGAGGGCAAAGGGGTGAAGCACAGGCCTTGCTGGAAGGCTGTTTACTTCCATGCTTCTCCTTTTCTTACTCTATGGTGGCAACATTTTAAAAGCTTTTAACTTAGAGATTAGGCTGAAAAAAGTAAGTAATGGAATTCACCTTTGCATCTTTTGTGTCTTTCTTTTCATGATTTGGCAAAATGTATCACCTTTGAAAATATTTCACATATTGGAAAAGTGCTTTTTAATGTGTATATGAATTACTTGTCACTTTCTTTACCCTGTCTCAATATTTTAAGTGTGTGCAATTAAAGATCAAATAGATACATTAAGAGTGTGAAGGCTGGTCTGAAGACAGTGAGTTATCTCAATCGGATTGTTCACAGTCAGTTACAGATTGAACTCCTTGTTCTACTATCCCTGCTTCTCTCTACTGCAATTGACTAGTCTTTAAAAAAAGTGTGAAGAGTAAGCAATGGGGATAAGGAAATAAGATCTCCAAATACCTTAAAACCATCATGGCTGACAAGTTTTTATTTCTCCTCTGTCCAAACTTACTCCTCAGGCTTTTCCGTGTTAGTCAAATGGAATTTCCAAGCAGGACTATTGGAACAGCACAGTAAACCACCCCTGGCTTTGCCACTTGCTTTAGAGGAAGCATCTAATTTCCCCAGTGCCTTGGGGATCGCTGTGGTTTCCGTTCCAATGCAATCCCTTCCCAAAGGGGACACAAAAGCACTGGACCCTGCCATTTCACCCTTCTTCTCCCTGCCCACTTCTAAAGCACATGAGAATGAGGAATAAAGTGAGCAGACATGGGCAGCAGCCAGGGAGGGCGAAGGGGTGAAGCACAGGCCTTGCTATCCCATCAACATGCTGCCCGTGAGGGGGCAGTGGGTGGGAAGAAAGCATTGGCCTGGGACCAGCAGATCAACATGGGCTCAGCACAGGCACTGCATCCATAGTTAAAGGGAGGATAACTTCTCCAAGGTCACTTATGAACACAGCCATCCATTGACCATTTCCAAGAGGACACCCAGATATTTACCCTTATAGGAACTTGAGAGAATAAAAAAGATGCATGAGCCACTTCTAAATAACATTGTGCAGTTAGGTGCAAAGAACACAGCTGAGTTTGGCTTTTATTTTTAGAAACTGCGATTCTGATGCTCTGTCATGGGAGTCCCAGTGGTGCTGAGCCTCACACAGGGCAGCCTCACTAGGACAATTATGGAGCCTCCCCAGGTGGGAGCCCAGACAATTAGCTTTGTGTGGATCTGTTCTGATCATGTTTTAAATGCCTCGCCTCCTCATCACACACAAATGCCTTGTGTGGAGTAGGAACAATATAATGAATTAATATCTTTATAAACATTTAAAATTAATCATTTCTCAAATATGTACTTCATGTGTCAGAGTTTGGCAGCTAGAAAACTTCTAGAAAATAAAGATTGCCAACCTTGAGCATTGGGACATTACATCCTTTGGGCAGTGATATTGTCCTGCTATCTATAGGCAGCCTGGGGGACTGGTGGTCAAGGAAGGAACTGACTAGACCAGGACTGGATGCCAGTGCTTTTCCCAGCTTTGGTGTTCAGGGCTTTGGCCTTGTGAGTTGCCCTGATTGCTTCCTGAGAGAGCTGAGTGGCTATAACTTCTTCCATTTGCCCATTGTAGTTGTTACAGAGAATCCTGAGCAAGGAAGGAAGCAGCCCACAGTGAGCTCCTTCCATTTTGGTCTTGTGGACCTCCCCCAAGGCCATCGCCATTGCAGTATAGCTATTATGCGTGGTATCTTTGTTTCTGTGATGGTGTTGACTTGAATACAAAGCCAAGGCTGTCGTGAAGCATTCATGAGTTGACACCTTTGGACACTGCCACAGTCTTTCTGCTTCATCAATGCAAAGCTGTCTCACACTTCTAGATGGTTCTTTTGTGCTTGCAAACTTTGGGTTTGCTTGGCTTTCCAGTTCTAAGTTGGTCTCACAAGAACTGGGGCTTCTTGTGGGGTCCAAAACAAAGCACAGCCAAAATCATCCCCCAGCACCAGCCAGTGCCAGATCTCCCCAGCACCAGATCCAGTGCCCACAGATCTCTGTCCCTCACTGAAGTTGGCCACTCCAACTTCACCGGAGGGTTCTTCTCCTATACACTGGTCAGCTTGTCTCAATGTGAGGTCTGTTCAGGGGCTCCCCGTGACTTTGAAAAAAGACTAGTAGTCATGGGCTCCAGCACCTGCACTTTACATGTTTTAGATACTCAAAAAAATCTTTCTCTTCATTCACCGAAGAGTCACTGATTGTTTAGTCACTGTGTGTGGTTAGTAAGTACTACAGCCTTAGAATTCCCCTCCCAGCCAAGACACACCATAGTGCTTCTGCAATAAAGTCTCTCTCTCTCCCCATCTCATGTGCTCCTCCCTTCCAGTTGAGGTCCCTATTCAACGTGTTCCTAGGACAATGAGCTAGTTCTCTAATAACTCCTACATTATTGGAATAGACAACCCAGACAGCTAATGACCCATTTAATGTCTTTCTTTGACTTTTATATTATCAAAGCCTAAAAATGACATGCAAATATGGGTCTTTCCAACAAGTGATTCCTTATGAGGTCCTCTCCACATATTTACTTGTATACACTCAATTGTGGCATCACAAGCTAAGCAAAAAATCTCTATGGTCATACGGAGATGCCTCAAGAAAGAACTTGTAGGGAGTGTGGTCGGCACAGGCCCTCTGGTTGCCAGTTCTTCAGGGCCTGTCTCCGCTGCAGAGCCGCCCTGCCCAAGCCAGGCCTTCCCAGGGTCACCTGTCTCTGGTGCCTGTGAGACAGAGAATAGCGTCATCTCAGCCCGATGGTGGCACTCTGATGGGCAGAATCCACTCCAGGGCACTCTGCCAGCACACCCTCATGGTACACTTTTGAAGGAGGGAATCAGCAGGGCCTTGGCTGTCACATGTCACTATTTAGCATTTGCATGACATGGTCAGGGAGAGGGGTGCTGGCCAACCTCGTGCCTGTCAGTCTTTTTAGCCCCTGCTCCTCAGAACAAAGTCTGGCTTGGCAGATGCTGGTTGACTCTCCAAAGCCAGGGCTTTGTGGAGCCTTCATGGCAGTTCAAGTTCTCTCTCTGCTCAATCATGCTTCCTCTCACATCCCTCCACAGGCATTGATTCCTAATAAACACCTTGCACCCCAAACTTCACCTCAGTACCTCCTTCTAGAGAAGTCATCCTGCAACAATTTTCTCACCAGGGGCTGCCAATTCCAAGAGCCCTCCTAAGGCTGGATGGGTAAGAACACTGGGTATGCAGGAGATCCATAGCGTGGCTGGGTGCCAGTCACAGAACTCCCCTAAGAAGGCTGAGAGCATGGGTCCTGTCTCATTACAACCTAAGCATTCAGTAGATATGCTTGGCCACCAGCTGCATGCCAGGGGCCCCATGGTGTATGAGACAGCCATGATCCCTCCCAGAATTTTGAGCACCATTGCTAACCCTGATTTACAGAGGAAGGAGCTGAGCCTCAGAGATACTAAGTAACTCATCTGAGCCCACACAGTTAGTAATTGGCTTTGTCTGACATGGTCAGACAAATCAGCCCTTGCTTTGGAGGGTTGACCAGCATTTGCCAAGCCAGACTTTGTGCTGAGGACCACGGGCTGAAAAGATGGACAGGCACGAGGTTGGCCAGCACTCCTCCCACTGACCATGTCATGCAAACGCTAAATGGTAACGTGCCACAGCCAAGGCCCTGCTGACTCCCTTCTTCAAAAGTGCACCATGAGGGTGTGCTGGCAAAGGACAATGGCGTCATCTTCACAGAATCGAGAAGGTTCCTGGCTGCTACCTCTCCCAGGCTCTTCCCCAGACACACATGGCTGTGGAGCCTTAATTCCTTCATGAAGAAGCCACAGATTTCACTGGAGATGTGCGTGTGCAGGTCCAAGGACCCAACACCCGGGCCCAGGCATGCGTCTGAACTGTAGAATTCCTGCTGTTGGCTTTCCTCCTCTCCCTGCCCCATTTCCCTGCGTCTCCCGTCCCTGGCTCCCCTCTATCAGATGCAAGACCCATGAATAACTTTTCTGGGCCTGGTACAAGATGTGGCTTTAGGTCAGATTCCCTGTGTGGGATCCAGGCATTACTCACTGCTGTCCCCACGTGGCCCCAGATCTCCTCTGCAGCCAGTCAGATGATCTCAAGGGGCATGCTGGCCTCTCAGGTTGGCCCTGTCCACCCTGCCCATGGCCAGTGGTCTGCAGGGCTGGCTTCTGCCCTGGCTCTTCCTCTCTGGGTCTAGGTGGCCAGGCTTAGGCCCCAGTCCCGGCTCTGCCTGGGCTGGGGCTTTCACCAGACCCCAGGCTCAGATCTGAGAAGTGCCTCCAAGCCTCCTCCCCTGCCCAGGGACTGTCATCTCCTTCTGGGAATCACCCTCCAGGCTTTCCTGAAAAGCTGTGGCTGCTGTCTGGATTCCCTGGCCTGATGACGGCCCTGCCTCTGACCACCTGGACAAACACTGTGCCTGCTCCCCAGCAGCCCTTGCTCAGGCCAGGCTCTGCGGCCAGGTAGGTGGTTCAAGGAACCTGTCTCTTCCTGTGTCTGCTGCAGCATCCTTCTGCAGACTCTCCACTTTCTAGACCTCAAATACACATTTCAAGCACATCTGAATTGTGTCATCTGGAAATTTCTAAACAGTGTAAACAACCCTCAGTCAAGAGCTGGCCGAAGCGTCCCTTCTCGTATTAAAAGGTACTATGGCAATTGCTGATGTGGCTCGCTGCGTGGGCATGGCAAGATGGCGTGGCAAAGTCCCAGAGTGACAGTTAGAGCCCTGTTATCTTCCTGTGTGGCACACTGCTTGTCCCTTTCCTTCACAGCACTCCTCTCATTTGTAATTCGCTAGTATTCTTCTTTCTACTGATTGACCCTCTGACTCCTATGTTTGGACCCTCAGCAACAAGTAGCCACGGACTGTGCGTGTTCTTGCTCACGTGTGTCTGCCCGGCAACAGGTACAGTGCCCAGCATGAGAGCTGCATCTCTAGCATTTGCATGATGTTATGACAGTCTTTGAGGCCAGAAAGAGCTACAGCATTGGAAAATGTTTGGAGACTTGGAGAGTTAGGCAAGAAAGATAGGGACTGAACTCTGAACAGCTGCAGACAGTGAGTCAGCTGGGTGGGTTAAGGATGACCTATAGGAAGCAGGGGAGAAAGGAGCAACAGTTTATTTGACGCTCCTCCCATCAAAACATGGGGTTGATGTCCCCTCTCCTTGAGTCTGGGTGGGCTCTGGGTTTGCTTGAACAGTGGAATTTGGTGCAAGGGATGCTGTGCCAGTTTCTGGGTGCAGACTCAGAAGGAGAGGCTGGCAGCTTCCGCATCCTGTGCCGTGGGAGGCTTGCTGTGGAAGCCCTAAGCTGCCATGTCAGAAGTCTGCCCACCCTGAGACTACCGTGCTGGAGAGGCCACAAGTAGGCCCAGCATTTCAACTGTTGCTGTAATTAGCCTCATTCAACATTTATTGAGCATTTAGTACATGCTAGGCACTGGGCAAGGTGGTGAGCAACGGCAGACACAGGCATGGTGCTCATGAAGCTCACAATCACAGACACAAGTCACACCATCACAGGAACAAGCTGATGGTTATCAGTACGGGATGCTAGAGAGTGTGACAGGGGACTCTGATCTGCTCTGGAAAGGGGAGGCAGGGAAGGCTTCCCTGAGGAGGTGGCATTTGAGCTGAGAGCTGAAGAATGGACAGGAATGACCTATAGGAAGCAGGGGAGAAAGGGGAGGAGGGCAGTGTGTGCCAAGGCCCTGCAGCACTCATGCCTGTGGGACATCACTGTCAACTCTCTGATGAAGTGTCCATGCATGCAATTGGTTTGGGACTTCTCCACTTATGTTCTTTTCTTTTTAAACGTTTTAATTACAGAAATTCAAAAACATACACAAAAGCAGAGGGAATAGTATTAATGCAGGGGTCCCCACCCCCCGGGCCATAGACCACTACTGCTCTGTGGCCTGTTAGGAACCAGGCTGCACAGGAGGAGGTGAGTGGCAGGCAAGTGAGTGAAGCTTCGTCTGTATTTATAGCTGCTCCCCATCGCCTGCATCACTGCCTGAGCTCCGCCAACTGTCAGATCAGTGGCAGCATTAGATTCTCATAGGAGCACAAACCTATTGTGAACAGGCAAAGGATCTAGGCTGTGCACTCCCTATGAGAATCTAATGCCTGATGATCTGTCACTGTCTCCCATCACCCCCAATGAGATCATCCAGTTGCAAGAAAACAAGCTCAGGCCTCCCACTGATTCTACATTATGGCAAGTTGTATAATTATCTCATTATACATTACAATGTAATAATAATATAAATAAAGTGCACAATAGATGTAACATGCTTGAATCATCCCAAAATCACCTCTCCACCAATGCTGCAGGTCCATGGAAAAACTGTCTTCCACGAAACTGGTCCCCAGTGCCAAAAAGATTGGGGACTGCTGGTATAATGAAGATCCACATACCCCTCACCCAACTTCAATAATGATCAACATTCTGTCCATTTTTGGTTTCAGCTACACTTCCCACTTTTCTTTCCTTTCCTCTTCTTTGTTTCATGTGCTCCCTTCCTTCTTTTTCCTTCCTTACCTTCTTCCTTTTAAAAACAAGTTTCCTGTAGTATTTTAAAGCAAATCCAAGACATCATGCAATTCCCTTAAAAACTCATGCTCTTATCCTTATAAAACCCCAAATCACTGGCCGGGTGCAGTGGCTCATGCCTGTAATCTTAGCACTTTGGGAGGCCGAGGTGGGCGGACCACAAGGTCAGGAGATCCAGACCATCCTGGCCAACATGGTGAAACCCCGTCTCTACTAAAAATACAAAAATTAGCCGGGCATGGTGGTGCACACCTGCAAACCCAGCTACTCAGGAGGCTGAGGCAGGAGAATCACTTGAACCCAGGAGGCGGAGGCTGCAGTGAACCGAGATCGTGCCACTGCACTCCAGCCTGGGCGACTGAGTGAGACTCTGTCTCAAAATGAATAAATAAATAAATAAAACCCCAAATCACAATTTTAAAAAAATAAAATAAGAAATGGAGACTGGATGGACTCTTCCTCTTTGTGGTTAGGCCACCACTCACCAAAGGAACCGAAGGAGGGACGGAGTCCCCTGGGGATAGAGCAGCAAGCTCAGAAAGGCCTCACGCTGTGGGTGGCACTTTCTCAGTGGGGGTAATCTCCAGGTGGCTCAGAATGCCCTACAGAGGCTGATAAAGGCCGCAGTGAGCTCCAGAGTTTCTCTTGTTCAACTTTTGGAAACCAGGAAGTCTCTAAGGACCACAGGAAAACTGATGTTGCCTGAGACGAAATGGGACCATCACCCCTAATTCTCACAGGTGTCTCTGAGCCAGGAAAGTGATCAACAGAGTTAAGTGGCTAAAAGAAGAGCCATTGGTGATTGGAGGGTTATGAGTGAGAGGGAAGTCAGATGGGAGAGGAAGGTAGGGGCGCTGTTCAGGCGCAGATGATGAATTTTGATTTATTCCACTTCAGGAAGATTTTTAAGTGGGGTGTGGCATGATCCAATTCATGTTTTAAAGATCTCTAAAGCCCCCAGGAGAAGAAGGGTGGTGGCTGGGGGTTAGGGGTGGTGCAAGGAAGCAGGGAGGCCAGTCAGGAGCTGTTGCAGTTGTTCAGGAAAAAGATGATGGTGGCGGAGTTGGAGTGAAGGTGGTGGTTGTGGTGTAGAGAGATGGATGGCTTTTGACTTCCTCTGGGGGTAGACACAATGGTGAAGATTAGAATTGAGAGAAAGGAAGGAATCAAGGATGACTTGGGTTTTGAATCTGCATGTTTGGGTGGTTGCTGGTGCTGCCCGTGGGAGGGGAGGATCAGCAGAGAACAAGTCTGGGGATGCCACCTGGAAGATGGTAGCCATGAGCATGGGAAGAGCTGAGGTCAAGAGAGAGTGGAGGCTGGCAGCGACCTGGCTAGAAGCAGCTTCCCAGGCATCAACAAGGTAGACTGTGATTGGCTGAGGAGCAAATTAATGGGAAGTGAGGATGTGGAAAGAGGATGTGTAGGCGAAACTTGTGTCAGGTTTGCTATGATAAATTATCAGGAGTAATCCAATAAAACAAAAAAAAATTTTAGATGGATCTCTTTTTAGTTCATTTGCAATTCAATGAAAGAAGTGATTCTAAGAACCTTGCTCATATTCAATTCAGCTGTGTCCTGGTAACTATTGCCACAAAATTTAGTGGTATAAAAGCAATAACCATTTTATTTTATTCACCATTTTGTGGGCCAGGAATTTGGGAGGGGCTCAGCAGGGCATATTTAGCTTGGGGTCTCTCGTGTGGCTGCAGTTAGATATTGGCTGGGGCTGTGGCCGCTGGAAAGCTTGACTTGGAAGGCCGTGCCCCAGGGCCAGTAGTTGATGCTGGCTGCCGTGCAGGGCCCCAGCACACGGCCGCTTCAGCAGGGAGGGCTCAAGGTACTCAGACCTTTTACACGGCAGCTGGCTTCCCCTGTGCAAGAGAACCAGTGGGAAGTTGCAGGTCCTTTTCTGACATGGCACCAGAAACTACACAGTGTCCCTCTGCTCTTCCACTGGTCAGAGCAGCCAGAGGCCAGCCTGGAGTCAAGGGACTCAAGACTCCACCTCTTACGGGAAGTGTGTCAAATAACTCTGGGGCCATGTTTTAAAATCACCAAAGGTGGCTACTCTGTAAATTAACTCATCTTTCAATGATCCCAATCACTCAGTCCCTCAACTTGACTAGCTGACTAATGCCCAGAAGGAATCAAAAGAGCCAAGAGAGTAAAAGGGATTGGACAAGGTGTGGACGTCTTTCTCAATGATAACAGCTATCACATTTTGAGGCACAGAGTAGCTAAGTGACTTGTCCCAAGCCAGAGGAAGTAGGTAATGGCATCAAGAGTTGGATCCATGTCTTTCTGATTCTAGAACCCAATCTCTTAGAGGCTGTTGTACTTTCTCCCCAGTTGAAGTTCAAGCACTGATGTTCCAGTGGTCAGTTTGCACCATATGATCTGGATATAGCTCTTCTCACAGAGGCCCAGAGTCAGGAGGACAGGGGGCCCTAGCTGGGCCAGCCCCTAGGCAGGGGAAGAGGAACACTGGCCATATTGTGCCTTCCTCCCAGGCCCTCCCTGCTCATGGCTTTATGCCGTTCAGCTTCGCTGGTAAGTAGGTCACCCCTTTGGTGAATGCAGAAAGACATCAACAACTGTGTAATGACTCCAGCATATAGGAACTGGGCGTTTGGTTTTTTACTGGCAATTTGAGATGGCCGTAAGATGATGTGAATGTCTTTTTAGAAATTAGTTTTCACATTTTAAAAGTTAAACTGACACCTACTAAAAATACTTCATTTGACATAGAAAGCTATGAAGAGAAAAGTAAAAGCATCTTATTCCTGCCACCAACTCCAAAGCCCCACCAGCTCCATCTGCCGAGGCAGCCACTGCTGTGTCCAGCGTCTTTGTCAGGAAATGTCGTATGGGTGTGAATAGTGTTAGTCACATAGTCTCCCAGGGTGTCGTCATACACTGCTTCAATCCAACCCACTTTGAACAAATCCTTTCCTGTTTTTTGCTATCACTGACATTGTGGCCATGAAGATTGTTGCGTGTATTTTTGCGAACTTGTATGAGTGTATCTGGAGGAGAAGGTGGGTGTTTTACTGAAGATGAAAATTGAGGTGGAAATATGTGCAAGAAGGGAAGATTATCTGACTCTTTGGTAGAAGTATTACAAAAATGGTCCTAATTCTCTACCCCTCACTGTCCCTGTGCCCTTTATAAAGTGACCTTGCAGTTCCTCCCATCCAGAGGAGTCCCTTTTCCCACACCTGGCATCTGGGTTGGCCTGTGACTTGCTCTGACCAACAGAACACTGTTGAAATGATGCGCCAGGTCTGAGACTGGGCTTTGCGAAGCTCGGGCACTTTTACTCACTCTCTTGGAAACCTGCTCAGCGGCCATCTGAATAAGCCCAGGCTATCCTGTTGGGGCCAGGGAGACCACGTGGAGTACAGCCAAGTTGTCTGGCCAAGACCATCCTAGCCTAGCCAGCCTTCCTTTGACCAACTGACAACAGATGTAGGAATCAACCCCAGCCACGATTAGCCAATGAGCAGCCAACCCTCAGACATGCGGGAGCACAGCCTCAATGCGCAGCTGACCACGGGCAGACAAGGGAGTGAGCCCACCAAGAGTCCAGAGCCCCCAGTCAACCTGCATATTCATGAGCAAAATAAATCTTCAGTGATTTAAGCCATGGTTTTGAGGTTGTCAAACTTCAAATAATGCAGAACAATGCAGCTTGATTCTGACAACAGGTAACTGATACAGCCTTTTGTATTAACAATCATAGTAAAGGTCTGAAGGTCAAGGGCTGCCATAGCAAATCCTGGTTTAGGGAAAAGCTTTTTATAAGTCATCAGATAATCTATATTCAAGTAAAATGAGAATGGTTTAGAGAAAACCACTCCTACAGCTGTCTCAGCATAATGCAGTAGCAGTAACATGTTCTGTAAATGGTTCAGACTTACCATCTTCCCTGGGTCTTGGTTCCTCATCTGTAAAAGCGGCTGACTTACAGCAAGAGCCTAGCAAATTATACAATTATACAAATTAAACAATGCTACTATCATTACTATTAACAAACCAGTGCTGCAATGAGCTGATCTTTCTCTTGTTTTTCATGAGGACCTGCCACAACCTAAAGATACTTAACTTTTTTTTTTTTGGCCTCATCCACAACTTTGACAATCTGACAAAGCCTATAGCCTCGTTCTCAGAATGTTTTAAAATGCAAACAATAAAATAGAATTACAAACCAATTAAATTGATATATAATTCTCCAAATATTAAAGCAGATATACGAACTAGTAATATATGTGTCTCTTTACTAATGCATTACATAAAATCTATCAGATCTAATGACAACCTTGATTTCAGAGTGGAGATAAACATAAATGATATTTTGAGAGTCTGCAGAAATTGTCATGTAATATGAAAATATCTGCCATTTCTACTGGTGACAAAGTGACGACAGGTCTTGCTAATACTAGTGTGGCATGTTGTCTCTAGTCATAATTGAAGGAAGACTTAAATTTTAATTAGTAGTTAGGGTAAAGATGCCATTTTTCCCCCACCCATTTTCAAAGACCTTTGATTCTGTGTACGGACCAGCTTAGGAACTCCCTCCTAACCTGACCTCCCCAACCCATACCCCTGGATACTTTCTCCATTTCTTAAAATTTGGACATGTATGAAACTCTTCTGGATTTGGGGAAGGGGATGTTTTTCCACTCAGAAATGATCTGCCAGTTGGCACCAGAACCCTTGAATAAAAATATAAGCCATAAAAAAGTTATGGTTGTAAACTATTTTACCCTTAGAATAGTTTTATACCAGGGGATTCATTTAGAAACATCCTCCTCTCCAAGACTGAAATTTCCATCATTGCACCCTAGTGCTTGGGCTAATGGATTTGAGGAAGATGGCCTGGTTCCAAGATGCAAGGATCACTGGTAGAGTTAAATTAGGAGACAGATCAATTAGTTCATTTCCTCCTTTCCTCAAATTCTAATCAAAACAGTGGTGACGCAGCAATGCTCACCAGGACCACTTGCTCCAGCATCACCTGGAGGACCTATGAATGGACCAGACCTGATGAGCTGGAATTGAAATGGGTGGTGCCCATGGATCTGCATTTTGTTTTTTTTTTTTTGAGACAGGGTCTCACTCTGTCCCCCGGGCTGGAGTGCAGGGGGCAATCACAGTTGCAGCCTCAAACTCCCAGGCTTAAGGGATTCTCCCATCTCAGCCTCCCCAGTAGCTGGGACTACAGGCGCCTGGCTAATATTTGAATTTTTTTTGGTAGAGATGGGGTCTCCCTATGTTACGCAGGCTGGCCTCTAACTCCTGGCCTCAAGTGATCCTCCTGCCCCAGCCACCCAAAATGCTGGGATTATACGCGTGAGCCACCACACCTGGCTGGATCTGCATTTTAATAGGCCCTCAGGTAACTAAAGCAAGAGAACCTTCTTCTAAGAATCTCTCTGCAACTTCCTTTTATTTACTGACACCTAATACATGAACAGTTGACTCTGGAGCAAAACTGAGCCCTGGGTGAGTCTTGGGCTTTTCCTGATGGCTCAATATCTGAAACTTTCATAACCAAAGAAGATGTGGGCCTGATCCAGGACCAATTCTGGTCTCCCTGTCCTTCTTCCACTGGTCACCTTCAGGGCATGAATGTGTGGTCCTCTTTCTGAGACCACCCAACAGCTGGGTGGCGTCCCTGCTGGTGGAGAGGAGCTGCCTCTTCCAAGACCTTGGGTTCCACATAGGAACCCTGTCGCTCGTTCACAAGCCTCGTGGGAGGACTGGACTGAGGCTGCTGCCCCTGCTGCTTGTGAAAGCATGCAGGGCCCTGTTTGTGAGAGCTTGCAGGGCCCTGAAGCCACCTCTGAGGCAGAGGAACAAACTGGCCTTTCTTTCCACATTGGTAGTCACTGCCTTTGGTGTCTGTTACCTCAATGGTCCAGGCTTCCTTACATTAAAGTGCCGCCTCCACCAGATGCATGGGGCAGCTTCAGCCACACCGACACTGTCATTTCTCACTGCCCCTTTCTTCCAATGAGAAAGACGGCTTCTGCTAAGCAGCCCTGGGCCCAGCCCTCCCTGCAGCCTTTGGGGAGGCCCTTTCTATTACCCCTCTTTTCTCATCACTGCTTTGCTCTCCTTTTATCCCTGCACCTCCCCCTGCAACCCTTCTCCCTCACCAGCTTTCCTCTCTCAAGCCAGGGAGAAGACAGCACCTGCCCCACTGACCTGGAAGACGGACGCTCTGGCCTCCCAGAAATGGCTTCCTTCTCTCCTCCGAGGCTCAGTCAGAGTCGGCCTTGGGAGCAGAAAGCGGGAGAGACCTCCTGAAATCACTTTTTCTGTGATGATTCTATGGACCCACAGGCCCGAAGACAGACCTGTTCTAGAAACGAGGACTTCCTTTTGGTAAGGACACTCATGCATCTCAGGTTTTGTTCATTTTTTAGCTAAAAAAGACTTAATTCATTCCAGGCTTTAGATGGGGCTGTGAACTCTTAGATAACCTCAGTGCCAGCATGGCGGGAGGTGTGTGGAAACCACACTAGTCTCCGACCTCCCCAGAGCTTGCATGATGGGGGCGGGAGGAGGGGACACACATCAAAGCCCAGAGGTTGGCCATCACCTTTCTGCTCGCGTTACCATCCTTCTTCAGAAAACAGCGGGTGTGGGAAAAGTAAAAGGCTGACCTTTCTCTCACCCCTAACCCACTTTGAATGTCTTTCATAATCGCTATGCTTCCCGCCCCCGCCCCCCGCCCCGCCCCGCCCCGCCCCTCCCCGCCCGGCTTTTGAGGCTTCAGCTTCAACTGCTGTCTCAAAAAAAGTCCGTTTTCTCATCTTGGGCTACTGGTTTCACCATCTGTTTGCTCTTCAGATGTGTGTGGGTGGCAAGAGCAGATTTTTCCCACGCATCTTCAAACTGAAAGGGCTGACCTTGCTGTGAGGAGCCTTCTGAGTCACCCGGGAGTCTCTGCATCCTCGGCCCTCACCCAGCAGACGTGGCAGGGTGGGGCGGGGCACCTCTATGTGCCAGAGTCTGTGAACACTGAACTGGGCCCGGATTACCTGGAATCAAGCGTGGGGCTTGGAAATCCTCCAGCAAAGACTTGGGTCATCTTGAGTTACTCTGCAGTTTAGCAGCGTGGGGTGAGGTGGAATGGAGGATTTTGACCTGGAGGTCCCCAGATCCCAGCCCCAGATGCACAGCACACACATATATGTATGTCTCAACTGTTTCTTGTTCTAGCCCCCAGCCCATGAGGCCCCCAAGCCTCAGGAACGACTGTTATATTAACAAAGAAACTCTCCAGCTGTGTCATTTGGGGCAGGTGGAGTAACTATCTGCCATTACTTCAATCTGGTTACTAGACAGAGACTTGATTTGAGGGCACCTTTTTATTTTTTTGAGACAGGGCCTCACTCTGTCACTCGTGGAGTGGCACAATCTTGGCTCACTGCAGCCTCTACTGAGTTGGGACTATAGACATGCACCACCACACCTGGCTAATTAAAGAAAAAAAAATGTAGAGACTGGGTCTCACTGTGTCGCCCAGGTGGTCTCGAACCTCTAGGCTCAAGCAATCCTCCTGCCTTGGACTCCCAAACTGTTGGGATTACAGGCGTGAGCCACTGCGCCCAGCCCGAGGGCACCTTTGACATAAGAGGGGGTACAGGGGGTGGGACTGAGTGACCAGCTATCATTGCCCATATCTCCTCCTGCAGGCCCGCCCTTTCCCTCCTCTGCCACCGGAGTGTTTCAGGAGCCTCTATTCCTGGCAGAGTTAGTTGCCAGTGGGGATGTTGATGACTTTTTGGCTGACCCAGGGCACTGGGACTGACCCGCGAGGTCAGTTCAGTATTTTTTGAGTCCCTTCCTTCCTGGCATGTTGCTCGATGCTGCAGTGGGGAGAGAAGGGAGGAGGGAGATGAAGATAAAGATGAAGGATTCACTGTCTTTTATCCTTGGGAGAGAACCAGAGTTACAGAAAATGTGACTTCTTCCATGGAAGAAGTCTCTACTTCTTTAACAGATTAAAGAAGAGGCCAAACCAAAGTTTGGCAGCAGGAGAGGGCTGGCGGAGGAAGGACGGTGAAGGGGTGGTGTGGGAAGGTGTTCTTTTGAGGCGCAGAGCGCTCCAGGGACAGAGCCCTGGTCATCCCAGGAGTGGGGGTGTGAGGTGAGTGTGGGTGGGCTGCCCAGCCTGAGCTCAGTCCAACATCCAGCAGTGACCAGGGCATGCCCCTCTGGACCTCTGTCCAGGCTCTTTGCTGACCCAGCCAGAGAAAGGTATGCGAGAATGGGAGGGCTGACTTCTTCCTCTGCCAGCCATCTCGGCCTGGCAGTCTTGCCTAGCTTTGTACCTCATATTGACCAATCATGGTTTTAGGCCATCCATGATGCTTCTCCCCAGCCCCACTGTTCCGGTAAACTCAGAAGTCTGCTCTTTGCTCAACATGCTCTGTGGGTGCCCTGGGAGATCTGGACATTTGAGCTGAGGCTAGAAGCCCATAGGGCACAACAGCATGGATTGAAAGACAGGCTGTCACAGGCAGGTCTAAACACCACCCTCACAGCAGGCCGGGAAGCAACCAGGTGCCAGGCCACCTGGAAACTTCCCAGAACATCTGCTGGCTCAAGTCCTCCTGAAAAGCCACCATAAAAGATGCTCTATTTCCCAGCAGCACAGCTCAACTCCAACTCAGCTCTGTATAACTTTGTGGTGCACTTTATGTCCCAAAAAAAAGAGAGACAAATGTCTAAATGTCATAGTGTTTACTTTATTTAAATCCTGAGGTTAAAAAATAAAGTATTTCCACATGGCATGGCAGACACTATATAATAATATGCTTAGGGATACAAAAGTTTTCCACCCCCATTGTGCAGGTGGGGTGCTGGTATTTGATGTGCTTCTAGGTAATTCTTTGGCAGATAAGAATGAATTGGGGTCCCAGACCCACCATCCCGTAAGGCCACATGAATTGAGGATTAATCAATTAAAGTGCAATTCCAAATGTTAAGCCTTCCAAATGAGGCTTGGGTGTTGCTCTGCAGCCACCAGAGGCAGAGTGTCTCTGCATAACATACGTCAAGCAGCCTTTTTTTTTTTAAATCAGAGATGCCTCCCAAAATTTCAAGATGTACTTTATTATTTTAAAAGTGCTTAAGAGGAAAGAGAGAATTATTAATTCAGTCTCTCCTGTTTCCTTGGAAGAAACGTAATGAAATTAGAAGTACTAAGGTTCCCCTACAAAGTGCTTTCTTGGTAAGAGTTTTGTAAACAAGAATGGCCATCTCGATGGTCTTTGTGTACATGACCATCCTTGGTTCTAAGCATCACGAATGGCTTCTCTCTGCTTTAATTCCCAACACCTCTGAGCCAAGGACAGTTTCTTGGCCTAAAGAATTCTCATATGTAGAATCATGTGCACTTTTAAAAATGAAACTCCTTTAAGATTTCATCAGTGGACATCCAACCATATCATAAAACACAGGCTCTATGATTTCATCCCCACCTGGGGATTTCCTTTCATTTGGGCCTGAAATAGTTTCACCACCTTCGATGATAATTTTAAAATTTCCAAAACACCATTTATTCTTAAGTTATATGATGCGGCTTTTCATTTCTATTTTCCAAACCCTGTGGAGTTTTTCAGTTCCCGTGTCTTTGCCTGCTCTTGGTCCAGTCCACCTGGAATCCAGTGTGTTGAGGTCAAGCACTCTGTAGAGTCCACTTGGACCTGGAGGACAGCACTTTGTGCCAAACATGCCTCCTTGTTAGTGGGTAAGTGCGTCTGACAGAGGTTGGCATGTTCTTGAAGGTGGTGAGTGGCTTCGGTGGCATGATGAAGAAGGCATCTGGTATCGATATGAAGACATGACTGTTATTCAGAGAGATGAGCCATCAAGGGGCTGCCCCTTTTTAAAAAAAAAAAAAAAAAGTGATCTGGGATCCCAAGGACGCTTCCTTCTGGCTGATTTCTAGTGTAATTCAGTCTAGCCAGGGCTACCACCTGCAGCAGTGGTTCTTCAATTGTTATTTGCATTTTTTTAAAGTACCCCAGTCCTTAATTCTCAGTAAAGTTGGGAATCTGATTAATACCAGAATAAAGCTATTTATAAAAGCCACTCTTAAATATGCCTAGATGTTCTGTAGCTGCAGAGAGCACAGCAAACTTGAGCTTAAACAGCAACCTAATAAAATACAAATGTCCACCCAGCACAAAAAATAAATTCGCTAATGAAACCACATAGTTAGGAAGTCACCTCAGGGCACGGGGCAGTCCTCCGAATGCAGCAAAGGCTTTTTTTTAACAACAGCAGTCAGCGCTGAAGGTGGTGCGCACAAGACATCCAGCTCTCCTGGAGGAGTGGTTCTGCGTAAGCTGCAACTGGTCCTCTGCTGTGATGGCTGACATGTTCAGGAAGGACCCCAGATGGAATGTCCCAGGCCCCATACCCGTTAGCTACTCAGTGAATGGTGGTTCTTGTTGCATATGGTGCCAATGACACTTCAGAAGGTCATCAGCTTGGCCAGAGTCTCCGCAGTATCCTTGGAAAGCCAAGCACTCAAAGATTCTAGATTGCTCTGGGTTCTCTTTTGTTAGTTTCTTTCTAACAGTGAACAAGCTGACTTCTGATAATCCTTTGCAAGTGGCTGGATGGATTCAAAGTTAGCATGATTTGTTCTGAATCATCTCAGGCCACGTGGCATGCCTGTGAGGACAAACATGAGGCCAAGAAGAGTCACTGGGGGCCTGGCCACTTCTATTCCAGTACTAAGCATGGTCAGAGCCTTGGCCAGGGGAAGATGATTGAGCACCTGATGGCTTTCTGCCAGAAGAGGCTGCTCCAAGGAAGCCGAATGCAAGAGGCCCAGCTTTTCTCTGGGCAACCTCTTTGAAAGGTTCTATTTCCCGTTCCCCATGCCTTGCTTAAAAACTGACTGGAAGTGCCCAACTCTCCTGTTTAAAGGTCTGAGTCCATTCCAGAAATGACCTCTTACTTGTGGCCCCACAAGAGTCCTCTTTGTTGGTGATGAGGTTGTGGCTGCTGGTGTGTGGTGGGTTTGGGGTCTCTGCTGGACTTGGCCTGGAGTACCTGACCCATTCTCAAGCCCTCAGAACCAGCCAGACCAGGGTTATGACAAAGAGAAACTTTGGGAAATGTGTGACTGGATTTGGGTCACAAGGGTAGCTGGAGGAATTGCCGGGCCCAGCTCTCAGATTCTCGGATAGCCTGTCTGGTGCTCTCTCTCTCACCCCTGGCCAAAGTGGGAACTTTTGTCAGATGCTCTGTTCACCCATGGAAGAACCTGGGGCCTGAATGCGGGCAGCTGGTTCCATGAACAAGGAACGAAGAGCTGTCCAAGGTGAGCTATCTGTTGTGGGGGAAGAAAAGGACCACAGAGAACAGGGAAGATTAACTAATTCTTGTCTGGGAACAGGGAACAGGATCTCTCTGCCTCCAGGGGGGATGTCTCCTGGAGGTCTGGTGTGGGCTGAGCAGTGGGAAGTGGGCAAATGGGCTGTTGGGGAACCTGTCAGGAGGGGAGTGGGGCCCAGGGATCCATCATGCCTCTGTTTACTCTGTTACTTTGGTTCTTAAGTTATCAAAGACTTTTGTTAAGAAGGCCCCAATGTTTGAAAGTGGTTCTAATCCTGGCTATGATCATTAGTAAACATGTCTGCAGGTGGGGCAGAAGCTCTTATTTATATAAACAAAAGTGGGCCATCAGCTGAGGAATAGCTGTAAAGCCAATGCACAATCCTGCTCTGTGGTCACGACATCCACACTGGCTGGCATTTGGGCATTAGATGTAGTGTACACACAGCCACTGCAGGCCCCAAGTACAGTGGGTTTTGTTCTTGGATTATCTTTACTTCTGATTCTTAGGGCAATGCTTTGAGCTGTGGAGAGGCCTGGCTGAGTGAAGGGCTTTATTTGAGGACAGAATCACCCAGACAAAAGGGCCAGAAAGAGAGTGTAGCTTAGAGGCCCTTCCAACACTGCTGAGTTCTGGAGCAGCCTCCAGCTTACTGGGGCAGTGAGGGCAAGAGCATGACTGGAGGAGTTGGTCAGGATCTCAGGGGGGTCCCCTGGCACCCTGACTTGCACGATGGCTGTGTACCTCCTTTTCCCGGGAGTACCTGAGGGCGTCACAGCCTGAGGATTCACAGGGCATGGCCAGGGCACCCAGCTCAGGTCTCCAAGATGCAGGGCCCTGGTGGGGCAGGGCAGAAAATCTCTCCACGGGAAGAAGTTGGAATCACCCCTGCCCATGAAACTCTCCACAAGAGGCCTGTAGCCAACCGTGCTCCCAGGAGAGGCTGATGGTCTCCTGGGTGTTTAAACCTTTGGCAGAGCATCCCTTTGGGTGTGAGAACAGCTGAGTCTCTACTTAATGGAAACATTGCCTGAGCCCTTCAAAGCCTCGGGGGCTAAGAGTGGCCGGTGCAGAGTGCTGAGCACAAAGTGCTCCCCGGACGCCGCCTCTGAGGGGCAGCCCAGGGGCCTCTCTTCCAGAGGGGCAGAGTTGATGATTTTGGAGCAGCTGACTTTTTAAAAAAATGCTTTATGTGACAGGTGAGGAAGAGTAGTGTTTCCTGTGGATAAAGTGAAGTTACTGAGGTGCTGAAGCTACAGGAAATCACTTCCATCGTAGATCACAGGCCGATCAACCGTCAAGTGATAAAATACCTTTTTAGAGACAAACCTGAGGAAACAGAAATGGAAAGGGAGGGTGTTACCTGAGAGCTGAAAGTCCGAGGGGTGGCAGCTGCTGCTGAGGCCTCTGTGGTCACTGCAGTGACCTGGTTGGGTGTGGGTGCTGGAGCCCCGTGCCCCATTTCCTGTCTGTCTAGTGGAGTTCTCTCCCTGTGAGGATCAGGGGGTCTCGGGACATCACCGTGGACTCTCCTGAGGCTTGGGTGCAGAAATACCCTTTTGGTCACAGGCTGTGAATATCACCTCCCTTACCTGGCTGCTCTGAAGCAGCTGGCAGTGCGGACTGCACAGTGTGTGTATGGTGGTGTGAGGAGCAGGCAATGGGAGGAGGCATATGGCGGAGGCCAGCACGGATTTTTTCCGACTTGGCAGCTAACTCAGTTCTGATATCCATAGTTTGGAAATCTCAAGTAGGCCCCTGAGATGACCTCAATGCGCCAAGGCCAGAGTTTGTCACAGCACCATGGCCACCCCCAGGGGTAACTAGGAGCCTGCTCGGGCTTGGGACGGTGCTCTGCCCTCATCACACCTCTCCTCGGTCTCTCCATCAATCCACAGTGTGGCTGCCACTGCAGAGTAGGAAATGGAGACTCAACTAAGGGCCGCTGGGGGAAGAGTAGAGCTTGGGCCTGGTGGTCCCCAACCCATTCTCCTAACCACTGCCCTATCCTGTTCAAGAGGGGCTGGGGCTCATGTCCAGTCTTGGGGTAGAGGGTGGCTCCAAAGAGAGCTCTCTGGCCATGATAGGCCTATGCCATGAGGTCCTGCTAACTCCAGGGGTGCTTTCATTTCCACTTGGGAGTGTAGGGAGGGGCAGGAGGGGGCGAGGTGGGAAGTTCATCTTCCAATCCCTCCTCTAGTGGGCACTCTTGGCCACAAGCCCTGGCAGTTCAAGGCCTGGAAGTGGTGAGGGGATGACTCAGGTTTTCCCTGGTGTCCTGTCTAGTTATTCTGCTAAGAGCCAAGTACCCATGCTGGGGATGTGACCAGTAGCCCAGGACCTTGCTCAGAGAGGATGTGGCCAGAAACAGATCAGGAAGTTCTCTCTAAAGAGCCGGTTCCAGTTAAGGGGTCTGTGCTGAAGCAGAAGACATAAACAGGGGCAGGTGCCCAGCCCCTGTCCACATGATTGGCAGATACTCAGTCAATGCTGGTCCTCTCTCCACTCCCCTCCTGCTGTCCCTCTGGCCTCATCTCCCTCCATTCCCATTCTCCTGTCCAGCTTCTCCCCCATCTCCCAACCTATACACTCCTGAACCTTAGCTGGTTCTCAGAGTGCTTCCCAGAGATGGCACCTGCCGCTCCCGCCACATGGCCAGGGGCTTTGTGGTGCAGTTTCGGGCCTGCTTATCTCAAGCTCTGCCCTTCCTTGTTTTATTTCTCCCTTTCTCATTCATTCATTCATTCATTCAGTCCTTCCATCGTATTTCCTGAGCCCCTTCTTTGGGCAGGGCAGTGGCAGAGCAGTGAGAATCAATATGAGAGAGAGGGAAAGGGCACCTTGGTTATTAAGAGTTCAGACTGGCCAGACTGCCTGGTTCAGATCCGGCTCCACCACTGGCTGTGTGACTTAGGAGTGTCACTCCTCTCCCCCTCAGCAGTGACATGGTGAGACTCTGCAAGCATGAGCCTGTGTGTCACAAAATCTCTAACGAACACTGGAACACCACGGGAGAGGGGTCAACAAAGAACGATTAATAATAAGTTACTGACAAATAATTGGTTTTGAGGGTCCACCTCTGCTCTTGAGAAGAGGTGGAAGAGAGGCCTGGAGACATGGAGCTGGTGCCTGAGGTGGCCCTACCTTGAGAAGGTATTGTCGAAGATGAGCATGTAGATGCCGGGCGTGCGAACCTTGAGCTGGCCCCGGATGTTCTCCTTGTGGGAGTTGCATCGGGTCATGGGAATGAGGACCTGGGAGGGAAAGCAGATAGGCAAAAACATCACAGAGGCTGAGACCAGCCTGACCAACATGGAGAAACCCCATCTCTAATAAAAATACAAAATTAGCTGGGCGTGGTGGCACATGCCTGCAATCCCAGCTACTTGGGAGGCTGAGGCAGGAAAATTGCTTGAACCTGGGAGGCGGAAGTTGCAGTAAGCCGAGATCGCGCCATTGCACTCCAGCCTGGGCAACAAGAGTGAAACTCTGTCTCAAAAAAAAAAAGAACATTCCACCCAACAACAGCAGAAGGTACATCCTTTTCAAGTGCACTTGAAACGTTCACCCAGGTAGGTCACATTCTAGGCCAAGCTTGTCCAACCCACGGCCCAGGAAGGCTTTGAATGCAGCCCAACACAAATTCGTAAACTTTCTTAAAACATTATGAGTTTGTTTGTTTGTTTTTGTTGTTGTTGTTTTTTAGCTTATCAGCTATTGTTAGTGTTAGTGTATTTTATGTGTGGCCCAAGACAATTCTTCTTCCAACGTGGCCCAGGGAAGCCGAACGATTGGACGCCCTTGTTCTAGGCCATTAAGAAAACACCTCTCAAACTTCAAAGGATTCAAGTTATACAAAGTATGTTCTAGGTCTACAATGGAATTAAATTAGAAATCAAGAGCAGATCTCTGGAAAATCTCGAAATATTTGAAAACTAAACGACAAACTCAAACATGTGGATCAAAGGGAAATCAAAAGGAGAATCAAAAAGGCACGGGAGGGAGGCGAGCATTGTGTTCCTAACACAACAGTGTGCTTGCTCAGGCTGGCAGCTGGTTGTGGTGAGGGAGCAGGACGGGCCCCTGACAAGCCTGGATGGGACAAAGGTGTACAAAGAGTGTACACTGAGGGCCTGATACGCGTAGGCTCTCTGCTGCCTCTTCTGCACATGACATCTCGTTTACTTCCATTAATATTCTATCACATTCTAGTTCCACCAGGGACTAAGAATCCCGGGAGAGTGAGGGGTTGGTTCTGTTTCTGTGATCCACAATCTAACAACTCTGGCCTGGTCTCAGACACTGCAGCAGGGGTGTATGGAAAGGAGCTGCTGGAGGGGAAAGCTTGCTGTGTGCATGGGGACCTTGGTGTGCCCACCCTGCACACCCTCACACCCACTATCTTGATTACAAGCAACATCAAGAGCTCCTTAAGGCAGGTCCCCTGAAGAGGACATGTTTAACATAGATTAATGTGTGTTCTTGAAAATGATACTCTTCATTTCTTTAAAACATCTTATTCTGTAGCCTTTTCATTCATTCCAGCTGTTTTTCATTCATTCCATTCACATGAAACATCTAGAATCAGCAGATCCACAAAATAGATTAGTGGTCACTGGGGGCAGAGGTTGGGGAGTGACTGCTAATGGGCACAGAATTTCTTTTTCGGAGTGATGAAAAGAATCTAAAATTAGACAGTGGTAATGGTGGTACAACTCTGTGAATATACTAAAAACCATTAAACTGTACATTTCAAGTGGGTGAGTTATATTTCAATAAAGCTATTAAAAAAACAAAGTCAAGGGTCCTTGCTGTCAGCTGATTCCTCCTCTGACTCCCTCTGAAGCCCACCCAGCAGGCCATCGAGCTTCTCTGGCCAAAGATGGATCTTCTGCCCAGAGAGAGGACAGGGTCTGGATCCAATTCTCTGCTTTGTCCCTGGGCCTCAGGCCAGCGGTGTGTACACTGGTAACCTGGTTCATAATTTCTTTCATCAAGTGCCTCCCCTAGATTCACACTCTGTAATCTCAGTGTCGAGTCCATGACTATAATGGAGGAAGTGGGCCTGGAGAGAGGGTGGCACAGGGTGGGGAGTGTCTGACAGGTGTCCCTAGAGACAGGGCTGTCCTTCTGCTGTGCTATTCCATCTACCTGGATGCTTCTCCTCAAGCCTACAGGCCCCTCACCTCACCTCACAATGCTGCTCCTGGTTTCCTCCACTGTGGCCTTCATCATTGCCCAGGGCTCTCCTTTCCTCATCTCTGTTCCCCAGGCTGGGCTAGGCACCCTTCCCAGGGGTACCCACAGTGCCCGCCCACCCCTGACATGAAACCACCTGGAATCACGAGTGTCTATTTATTAGAGTCTCTCTCCGATTACACAGTGAGCTCCTCAAGGGGAGATCCCATGTTATCCCTTCATCTCTCTCTATCCCCCGCAGGCCCTACAGAGTCCAGTATACAGCAGACACTCAATAAATGGTTGCAGATACACAGCATAGTTCCTTGTGTCTATACCTCCATAATCATGAAGTCTGAGTGCTGCAGTTTGCACTGCACCTGTCATTTCCTCTAAGGCCCAGCCTGGTCAGGAGAGCACCTGGGGAGTCCTTGGGATAGATATTGAGGGCACATGTCTGGAAACAGGCTACACTGGCCATGGTCTCTTTGGGGGACCCCATCTGTGGCTGGTGACAGTGGCCTGTGAAGGCAGAGGAGCACCTGAGCATTCTGTACACGGGCCCCTTCTGCCCCCTGGTGTCACTGTGGAGAAAGGCAGTGGGGCCCCCTGGAAGCTAGAGGAGGAAGGCTCAGTAGGTACCCAAGTTCCTGATTCCTGGTAGAGCCACACAGGAACCCCAGGCTCCTGAGGACTAGGTGGGTAGAGACTGAGCAAGGGGAGAGGCCCACAGCCCAGCCACATATGGGCAGGGAAAACAGCAAAGGCCTGGATCCCTGATTTCATCCCTTCCCTCCCTGCCACAAACACTCATGGTGTCTGATCTGGGTGGATTCAGAGCTGGGGGCCTGGTAGGTCTGGGGAACGTGATGGTGAGTGGCAAGGGCAGCTCTTGGCAGTGCTGCCGTTTGTTAGTGTGGAGCTGACAGGCATGTTGGCCGCGCCAGGACCTCCTGGGTGGAGGCTCAGAACTGCTCAAGAAGGAAGGGCTCCAGAGGTAGGTATGAGGAGCTGCCTACAAGCCCCAAAAGAACAAGATGGGCAGAGAGGTTTTAAATAAGACAGAATATGAGACTCCAATAAACAAAGCCAACCCAAGGGAGTAGAGTTACATTTTGAGAGTGAGTTTGAAAAGCAGAGAAATGACAAAAGCGATCCCTGCAATGAGCAGATTCCAACAGGGCAGGATGGCAGGAGAGCAAGCCCAAACGGGTATGTGCTCCTCTACGGGATGCCAGCACCAGAGCAGGACTGCTGTGTCAAATGGGCACGTGTTCCTTTATGGGATGCCAGCGCCAGAGCAGGAAGTGCTGTGTGGCCCAATGTGCCTCCTAGCTGGGTTCTCCTGCTCCGGGCCTTCCTCATCCCTCAGCCTCAAGCCCCTCGAGGGCACCCAGTGGACCAAACACACAAGGGACTATTAGATGTTTCTGCAAAGACTTCACAGAACTCTTGTTTCACATGACTTCAGCTTGCTTTTCCCTATCTTGATCCTTGCAATTCTTGCAAAATGGAGATTTCTGCAGTCATATTCCCAGGCTAGGATCCATTTTCAGCTCCAGTCCAGCAGGCCCAACTGCTTTTACCATTTCTTTCACTCAGAATGATTCAAATGGAACTTGTGTTTCCATCCAAACCGTCTCTCCTCCCCATATCCCTCTGCACCCTTTCTCTGCAGAGATGCAGGCATCAAATTCAGACCTCAGGCATGGGTCTCCCTCCTCCTTGCCCCATACTGAATCAGCCACCCATGGAGCCCTGCCCAACCTCTGCCCCTGTGGTCTGGATTCCACCTCATCCTTTCCACTTTGGCTTCAACCCCCTGATCTACACCAGTGATTCTCAACCTTGGCTGCTTACTGGAATCACTTGGAGATGTCTGGATCCCACCCCTAGAGACTCTAATTTGCAGCCAAGGTCGAGAACTGCAGTCCAGGCACTGTCGACATTCCATGCCTAGAATGTCTTAGGAATTTATAAACCGGTACCCGCCATCAAGATTTCAATCTCGACCACCCAAGTGACATTGGGGTTGTCTCTACTGACATCTTTCCGGGTTGAGATGCATCCTAAGCTAAAAACTAGAGGAAGAGAGGTCACCACCTCCCAAGGTGACTCATTCCTGCTTTGCACAGCTCTATTAGAAAATGATCCTTAAATTGAGTCATATGTCTGTATTCCTCTTTCACCTACCCATCTATCCCAAGGGCAGACTGCACCTGTTTCACACAGGTGTGACCTTCAGACATTTGAAAACAGCTTTCCAGAACTTCTGGGTCTTTCCCTCCCCAAACTGGACAAGGCCCAGGTGCTCTGCCTTCTCTGCATGACACAGCCCAGAACATTCCAGGTAAGGCCTGCCCAGCAGAGGGTAGGATGGCCACTGCCCTGCTTTGAGAAAGGCCTGCCCAAGTACCCAGATGTGTGTGTAAGAAGCCCACAGGCAGGGAGCCCAGCCTTACCTTACACTGATCCAGCGGTGTGTCCTCGGCCTCCTGGAAGACCACGCTGAAGGAGATGCTCTTGGGGTCAGAGGAGAAGACCCAGCTGATGGTGAGGCCTGCCTCGGCCACAGTGATGGGGATCAGGCTGTAGGTGCTGGACCTCACAAACAGCTCCCTGCTACCCTCCCCGAAGCTGGCGATCTCATCCACTGTGAGGGGTACTTTGATCCTAAAATAAAAATACAGAGAGGGACCTGATTGACTGGGCAAAGTGTTTGTGTCCACTGGCCAGGTCATCTGTGGCTCAGAGGTGGCTGGAGACTTCAGAGGCTCTTGAGAGGACAAGCCCTGGGTAACCTTGGCCAACATGCTTAATTATGGGATGGGCAGCTCACTCCAACAAATGTTTCCTGAGCGCTTACTACATGCCTGGCATAGGTCTAGGCACAGAGGAGACAGCTGTAAAAAATACAGATGACATCTTTGCTTGTGTGGAGCTTAAAGCCCATGGGAACTAAGGAACTGAGGATGGCCTGACCTGCTCCACGGCCCTCATGGACAGGAAGCAAGTGCCGAGGCACAGCTTTCTGCTGCTCTCCTGAAGGTGCCCTGCTGCTCAGCCATCTGTTTTTTCTCTGCCATTTCTCCTTCCAATTCCCTGCCTTGCCCTTTCACCCAATTAGCACAAGCCTCCCAGCCTTTTGATATAGTCCAGCTTCTCAGCTGCATCTGGCGTCCATTGTAAGATTCCACACAGGCACCCTGACCTTTCCTCAAATGCCAACATCCCATACGCTTTATAATGCAGGGGTGGTGCAAGTAATACAATGGTTTGGGGAAGAAAAGCTTGTTCTTACTCTCCCTGGGTAGATAAAAGCTTCTTCAAGAAGTTTACAAGGTTCATTGACAGTGAGTTCCTCTGTTTTTGGGGTTCTGTGCTGGACCCAGAGTGTGATGTGAAGAATGTGAGGTTAGGGGCCAAAGGACCTGCCTCACTGCATCCCTGCTGCAGGGCTTACCCTCTCATAAGCCTCAGTTTCCTCATCTGCCAAACAAGGACAACCACGCCTGCCTTAGGACTGCTGCAAGGACTAGATTACAAGATGAACCCAGGGAGCTTGCTCCTCAGGGCCCCTTCCAGGCCGAGTGGCACCCCTCCTACACTGTGCAACTCTGGAGGCAGCTAGGTGAGCTCATGATCATGGAGACAGGGCCTTCAGTGCAGAGCTGCAACTTAGGAGCAGTGTGGCCTTGGGTGAGTCACTCACTCACTTCGGGTCTCGGTTTCTCAACTGTGAAATGGGAAGGTGGCAGCCATCACAGGCCACGCCCTGTGCTCAACAATTTTGCATGTTACTGCAATGGCTCCACGAGGAAGGCATGAATGTTGCCATTCTACAAAAGAGGAAACTAAGATTCTAAAAGATTGAGAAATTCAATCCAGGCTCACACAGGTCTGAGGCAAAGCCATCATCTTCCTATCATACCAAACTGCCTTTTGTGGAGAAAACGTATTACTATCCCCTTTAACACAGGGGAGGGAACTAAGTTCAAAGAGGGTAGGTAACTTGCCCGACACTGCACAGCAAGTGGTGGTGCTGAGGGTTCATCTGCCTCCAAAGCTGTGGAGATGAATGGACAGACTGCCCAAAGCTAATGAGAAGGGTAAGAAATGATTAAAAAACCAGGATGCTTTAAAGAACAGCTCCAATACTCACCTCTGTGAGAATTCAATTCAATGCGATACTTCTCCATGTGTTAAATTTTATTTCTAATTAAGAACCCTCGACCAATATTTACAATTTTCAAGAATCTGAGGGCAGGTGTGGGGGTCCATTCTGGAACAGACATCTTTCTCATAATGTGGAAATCTTACCATATTACCATGTAAAAAGTCACTTAACCTGACATAATGCCCCATTAATGCATTAATGCTGGAGCATTTTATAATTTTATGCTCCAGAATTCTCCCCTGGCACCCAGGTATTTGGATTGTGCCTCAATCATCCATTCTAGACATCATCTAGACATCATCTATTCAGTGACAAGGACAATATTCAGCCTCTCCAAAGGAGATCTTAACAAAAACAAATCAAAGGTTTGCTCAAATATAATATAATCTTAAGATGCCTATTGTCTATGAGGCTCATGTCACAGATGTGAATTCCACTGAGTGGCCTGAGAAATTCCCGTTTACGTGAGTCAAGGGGTACCAACACATTCACAGTGTTCTGAGATAATCCCAACCTTTAACATGTTTTCAGATGCTCTCACAACGTGGTTGCTAATCCTTAGCTTGCTGTCACTCTCTTTGAAAGAGGCAGAAAAAAATAACTTTCAAGTCATTCTCCTTGCATTTTATTCCCATGTCCAGCCGACCTATTCTCGGTACTATCTTCTTCTCCTCAAGGATCTGCCTTGGGTCTGTGTGTTCTAGTTATTTCTAAATCTCATAACTTTCCTCATCCCTTTACTTGAGGGTAGGTTTTTTTACAAGTTTTATTATAAATGATTTCAAACATTTCCCTGTTCTTTCCCATTAAATGCCACTAAAAAACCTGAAAATGATTCAGCAGTTGTAGTAAAAGTGAAGGGCAGGAGAAGGAAGGCGGACTGATTAAGGACCCCCAGAATATGAGGAAAATCATAACAGCTTAGCGTCTCTGAGCTCCCCACCTCCACATAATAAAAAACCACTCGTTGTCGTAAGAGCCAGGAAAATCACAGTGTGCATGAGGAAAGACAATCAACAGAAGCCGACACTGACATCAACCAGATGCTGGAGTTATCTGTCAAGGCTTTTAAAGCAGCCATCAAAAAAATGCTTCAGTAACAACTTTAAATGTTCTTGAAACAATAAAAAAGTGGAAAACTCACACCAAAGAAACAGAAGATATAAAAAAGTACCAAATGGAAATTTTAGAACTAAATAATTACAATAACCAAAATAGAAAAAAATCACTGGACACTCAATAGCTGAATAAAGATGACAGTTATACTTGAAGAGAGAAAAACAGAAATTCCTCAATCTGAACAACACAGGGAAAAGAGAACTGGGGGGCGGGGTGCAAGGAAAAAGAACAGAGCCTGAGGAACCTACAAGACAAGGATGAAAGATCTCACATTTGTATCACTGGAGTCCCAAATGGAGAGGGAAAATAGAGTGCATCTAAAAAAATGTTCAAAGAAATGATGGCTATAAACTTCCCAAATATGATGACAGATAAGCCTAGAGATTTAAGAGCTGAGTATACCCCAAATAGGAAAAACCCAAAGAAATTCATGCCAAGACCCATCATAATTAAACGTTTAAGAACAAAAGACAAAGAAAAAACTTGGAAGCAGGCAGAGAGAAATAATGTATTATTTATGGGGGAATACCAATTTGAATGCCAGGGGATTTCTCATCTAAAACCATGGAGGCCAGAGGGAAGTAGCAGCACACATATTTCAAATGCTGAAAGAAAAGAACTTTCAATTCTACATCTGGCAAAACATCCTTTAGATATTTTGTCAAATCCAGCAGTGTGTGAAAAGAATTATATACCACAGCCAGTGGGATTTATCCCAGGTATGCAAGGCTGGTTTGATATATGAAAGTCAGTCAATGCAATCCATCATATCAACAGGCTAAGGAAGAAAAAGCCTATGATCTTATCAATTGATGTAGAAAAAAGATCTGGCAAAATTCAACAGCCATTCATGACCACCCAAGTTCTCTGTTACTATTTCTAATTGTCACTGCTGTGAGTAGCATGCAAGGGACATTTTGGTAGCTTTATCTTTGCACATCTAGTCATTATTTCCTCAGGATAAATTCCCAGACATAGGCCCATTGCGTCAAAGAGAAAATGCAATTCTTGAACTTTTGGTACATTCTGCAGCCAAGTTGCTCTCCAGAAAGGGTGGCCCTGACACTTCATACTCCCCCAGCATCAACAGCTTGTGAGTGGGCTAGCTATTTAATTCTTCCTGCTTGGTCTGTCCTATAATTCAATATAGTGTTTGTCCAAGTGTGGTCCAATATAGTGTTTGTCCAAGCGTGGTCCAAGGTCACCTGAGGACTGGTGGAATAGATTATTCTCTCACGACCACATCTAAACCTTCAGGAAATTCTGTCTGCACCACCTTCAAAATAGGTTCAGAATTTGCCCTGGTCTCTGCCTTCTCTGCCAACACTTGGTCCAAGGAACAAGGATTCCTCTAATACTCTCCCAACTGGTCTCCCCACTTTTGCTCTTGTCCTCCATCATCTATTCTCTACATGGCAATCAGAACAATCCTTTTTCAAATGTAAATTACATTAAGTCACTCTTAATGCTGCACACCTCATTTTGGGAGTCCCATTTCCCTCAGATTCAAAGTCAAAGTCCTTACAATGGCCAACAAGACTCTATGTGCTGGGACCCTCATTTCCACTCTGACTCCACCTCCTGGTTCTCTCTGCTGCAGGCATGCTGGCCCTTTTCTCGGCCCCTCAACATGCCAGGCACCGTCCCATCTCAGGGCCTTTGTGCTGCCTGTTCCCTCTGCCTGAAATGCTATACCCACAGAGTATGCCTGGCAAGTCTTTCACCTCCTTCAAGTCTTATCTTCTTACTGTCACTCTATTTAAAATGGCAAATTCCCCTTCCCTGTTATCCTACTTTATCTTTTTCCATAGCAAGCACCACCTTGTAACATTTATACAATATTGACTTATTTAATTATGTTTATAGTGTATCATCTGTCAACCCCTGCTGGAATGTAAGCTTGATGAGGGCGAGGGGTGAGCCTTTGTTGGTTTTGTTTACTGACATGCTCTAAGCACCTAAAATAGTACCTGGAACATTGTGATAATTAATAAATATCTGTGAATGAGTGACTGAATCTATTTAATGACAATTATGCGGCCACTGGACACAACACTGGAGAACTCAATGATACAGGAAAATACTCATGCTATAGCAAGTTTTAAAAGACTACAAAATAAGATTTAGAATATTTGTGTCAAAAATTATATGTATATATGTGTATAAAAAAGACTGGAAGGCTACATGCCAAAATGTTTTGCTTATCTCTAGTTCCCTAATTTTTTACAATGAAAGTGTATTGCTCATACAATAAAAAAATTAACAAAGTTATTTTGAAAAAAGAACATGAGGTGTGGGAGGAATATTATAAAGGGGCAACTTCCTAGGGTGAGGGAACTGTTCTATATCTTAACTGTGGTAGTGATTACACTGTATCATTCATGAAAATTCAAGCACTGTATACTTGCTTGAATCTTAATGTATATAAGCTATACCTGAAAAAAAAAGAATAAACGAAGCCCCACTGGTATTAAGTTAGAGCCCCGGAGGTGGTCCCCAGCACCGGCACTGGAGAGGCCAGTGCTCCTCCCAACGCCACACCTGGGGAGGACCCAGGCAGCAGTTGCCACTTACATCAGTTCTCCAGACTTCAGCAGGCAGATTTCCGCATCCTGCCCCACGGGCATGTCTTCAGTGTCCTCAGGCGTGAGCGAGGTTGATGTAGTGTCCCTGAAATGTCACAAATGAGAACACAGTCATTTAGCTATCAACACACAGGGTCTCACATCCTGGGGTCCACAGTCTTGGAGTCACAGGCAGCCAAATCCAGATGCATGGGGGATCCTTTAATCATAGAGGCCATGACAGAGACCCCGGCAGATTTTGTGGGTAGAGGGAGGGCTGCAGGGGCCAGGGCCAAGCAGGTGGACAAGGAGAAGACAATAGGGCTACAGCAGTTTCCCTGGAGCAGGGAAGACACCTCCTGCTATAGGAAGGGTGAGTGGAAACACAAATCGACCACTCTCCTAGCCCACGCCAGCAGAGCTGTTGGCACGGGACTAAGGTACCAGCACCACTGGGTTCTGCCTTCTTAGTGCCAGTGCACAACTAGAGAAGCCTCTGGCCTATCCCGGGGTCACAAGAACAGACACCCAGGGGAGGTTTTTAACACCTTCTGAATTACGGATCCTTAGAACGTATTGGCAGATTGCAGTCCCTGCACTTCACTGATGGGGACACAGAGGCCCAGGCAGTTCCTCAGAGGCAGAGCTGGAGCCAGAACTAGATACCCTGACTGCAACTTAGTGCTTTCCCTGTGGGGTTCCAGGTCCAGCTAAGCCATGGACTTATACAATCTCAGGTGCCTTAGAGCCCAACCAGCTCCACTCCCCAGTTCTGCCAAAGAGGAAACCTAGGTCTGGAAAAGAAAAAATGGCTTTGCCCTCATGTGAAGGCATCAATGAGGAAGATCTCCTACTCAGTGTGGCTTCTTTTTAAATTGCTGAAACAATCTGTGCTCTTCCAGGAGCTGAATGCCACCAGCCCTGAGCAAGTGGGGCTCCCTCTAGCTGGAGGTGTCTGTGGCCCCCAAGGGCAGGGGATGTGGTATGACTGTGGTGGGGTCCATTGTGGTTTCAGCTTCAGCACTGTGACTGTGTGACTTATGGTGAGCTCTTTCCTCCTGAGACCCCAGTTTTCCTTCTCTAATGGAAGCAAATGGAACCAGACGGACTCTGGGTTCTGATGGCTTGAAAAGGCTGTAAGTTTTAAAGGACTCAGAGGCGTTTTGCGAGCCCACTGGCTGAGAAAGAAGTGGGCTTGCTCTGGTCAGCAGCTTCCTGCCCGCGGCCTCCGCTGCTCTTCTCAGGGAAGGTGCAGGAAGAACGCAGGCTGCAGCACCTGCTGCCACCGGGGGCATGCCTTGTCACTCTGGCATTTCTTTTTCTTCCTGGCCCCAACCCCCTCTCTATCTTCCTCCTTGCCTAACACCTCCTTCTTTTTGCTTTTCCAGCTGATGGTTTCCAGGCCCCCACCCTCACTCCAGGACAAACAGAAACAGGAAACATCAGTGCAAGAAGCTGCTCAAGGAGCCAGCTCGTGCAGCCACCCACTTGACAGCAGGGAAGCAGAAGTCCAGAGGAGACAGGCCAGGGTCACTCAGGCCTGCTTTTGTTTGCTTTCATCCTTGTCCAAGGCGCAAATACCATAAACGAGATAAAGAAATAATACAGAATGAGAGAGACGCTGAAAGCTGTACTTGGTTGTCCCAATTTTCCTGCATTCAGGATAAAAGATGTCCTAATCTATGATTCCCTCTCTTCCTCCATTACCCTCCTCCCTGACCACAGTGATGACAGACAACACCTGATTACCTGCAAGCAGATGATTCACAGAGCAGGTTTCCCAGACCCTTGCTGGCCCCTGCATGAGTGAGGTGGGAATGGGACAGGTGGGTGATGCAGTCTCAAAGGTAACAATTACGGCAGATGGCTTTCTTTTCAATAGGTTTTCAAACTGTAGGTCATGACCCATTTAGTGGGCTGTGAATCAATTTAGGAGGTTATGACCAACATTAAAAGAAATAGAATAAAACAGAAAATACAATAGTATATTGCATGTTGTGAGGATAAGTATTTATGAGGCTCTTGGGTTTTTTTGTTGTTGTTTTTGAGATGGAGTTTTGCTCTGTCGCCAGGCTGGAGTGCTGTGGCACGATCTTGGCTTACTGCAACATCCGACTCCCTGGTTCAAGTGATTCTCCTGCCTCAGCCTCCCGAATAGCTGGGATTACAGGCACACACCACCACACCCAGCTAATTTTTGCATTTTTAGTAGAGACGGGGTTTCACCATGTTGGCCAGGATGGTCTCAATCTCCTGACCACATGATCGGCCCACCTCGGCCTCCCAAAGTGCTGGGATTACAGGCATGAGCCACTGCGGCCAGCCTCGAGGCTCTTGTTTTGACCATATGTGTACACACATGCAAACTAGGTAGCCATGCAAAATGTATTTCTTACCGTGAGATGCCGTAGAAAATGTTCGAGCAACTCAGAGGATGTCAAGGGATGTTAAGAGCTTGAGAAAGGACAGCAACCAAAGCATGACCACTAGAGAGCACCCCACCTCCTACTACAGCTGCTTCCTTTCCTTGCTATTAAGGCAGTCTCAGCAAAGATACCAGATACTCACTGCCTACGCGGCCTTCCTCCTCCCCTTGCTCTGGTCATGGCAGCCTACTGCTAGCTTGGCTGATGGCATGCCACCCTTTCCTTCCGAGTTTCTGTCTGGAGCCTGTGGTCAGTTGAGCTAAATATCTCTCGAGCACACATTCTAGTCCATCAACTTGTCTGTCCCTTTGTGGGTGCCATCCTGGCATTCCTGGGCAGCCTGCTATGCACACAGCCTATGCCCAGTGAATGTCTACATTATTTGTCTCAGAGTAAGGTTTTCTTCTGTCTCAAATGCTCCCAAAGGAGGATATACCCAAGGCTCCGCATTAGAAGCGAGTCAGAATAAAGTGGTAAGCACAAACCAGGCACTGCAGTCCTGGAGTCCACACCTCTCTGAGTCATGGTGGAGCCCCTCCAGCTTGGTCTCTATAAATGGGAGTCTATAGTCCTTTCCTGTCATGAAGCAAATGGCCTCAGGCTGTTTGTTATGTAATTACTGCACAACTTTAATCCTGCCTGCGGTACAGATCTGCTTGTTTAGAAACTAGCCGAGGGAGGAACGGATGCCTGGAAAATCCCTATGGCCCAAGGTGCCTTGCCGCCAATCTTCCCCAGAGGGCGCCATCTCCCCTCAGCCTCGCTAAGCCCCGCAGAGTGAGAAGTGTTGTTTTCCTGATTACACAGGCTCCTATCGTCCCTCTGGTCAGCCTCCATCTGTGAACAGTCTCCTGTGAAATGGAGATGTCTTCAGTTTAGAACTGCACTCTTCAATACAGTAGCCACTAGCCATATGTGGCTATATAAACTTAAATTCATCAGATAAATTTAACTAAAAATGTGACTGCCTGGTGGCACTAGCCACATTTCAAGTGCTCAATTATCACCTGGACTGGTGGCCACTGTGTTGGGCAGTGCAGGTACAGCACAGGTCTCTCACAGCAGAAAGCTCCACTGACCAGTGCAGGTTTGGAAGGTTGGGCTGAACCACACCACACACATCATATTCACTCTGTGATCTGGGGGCATCTTTTAATTTTGCTATCAAATTATTATTATTGTATTAACTTGATTTTACTTTGCTAATCCATTGCTTATAAATTCCTAGTGTTAGAGTAGGTAGCTAGGCAGACATGAGCAGGTTAGGAGAGGGCCCCCCTCCCCCAGGAATGTCAGGTGACCATCAAGTAATGGTCAGGCAATTGTTAAGCTGTCTCTCTAAAATAACTGGTTGCAGCCAGAGCCAGAGAAAGAGTCTCCCAATAGATAGAAAACATCTGAAGCTGGTAATCAGCAGCTCCCTGACAAGATCTCAGGAGTTGGGCGAGTGGGCTCAAGCATGCACACTAAGAGGCAAAATGGCAGTTTAACCGGTATAAGACCTTCCTCTAGAAACGACTGATAAGGGAAAAACACCTCAAATGAGCATGCATACACCTCCAGTAAACACTCTGAGCATGCAGCTCCTCCCAAGTGCTGGCAAGCCACCAAGCCTGCGGACAGCCTGCTCCAAGGGAAGAGTCGGGGAAGAAACACAAACCCTGGAACCATGCCAATGGATAAAACCTCAAGTCAAGGGCCGGACGGGGCACTTGGATCTCTCAGGTCACCTGCTTGGCTCTCTTCCAAGTATACTTTACTTCCATTTGTTCCTGCTCTAAAACTTTTTAATAAGCCTTCACTCCTGCTCTAAAACTTGCCTGTCTCTCCCTCTGCCTTAAACCTACTTCTGCCCCTCAGGCAAATTCCTTCCTCCAAGGAGGCAAGACTTGAGTTGCTGCAGACCCATATGGATTTGCTGCTGCTAACATACTTTGGTGCCACATGACTAAGACACATTCCCTAGTGGTAAGACACTCCTACAACTCACCTTCTTCCGCTGGAGGTAGTCAACCCCTGTACGCAGTTTCCTTCTCCTGCTCTCCTGCTTATAGAACAATTGTTCCTCCAGAACAATTCCTCTCAGCCATAGTGGCTCTGTTCCCACCAGATGATCTATCAGCTCATCCTGGTGGCTTGCAGGAGTACAGGTTTGCCGGCTATGTTGCCCAGGCTGGCCTCAAACTCCTGGGCTTCAAATGATCCTCTCATCTTAGCGTCTTGAGTACTGGGACTATAGGTGCCCACTGCCACGCCTGGCTGGTTAGGCTACTTTTCTGTGGATCACAGCCCATCATCCAACAATGCCTTGCCAACAACAGTAAATGTCTCATCCTTGAATCCTGGAACTGATAACAGCTCTGCCAGGTCTTCAGGTAAGGAGAGCAGGCCAACAGTCTGACTTCCAAGATAAAGCTGCAGCAGGTACGTCTGCCACTTCCCTTTTACTCTTCCCTCAGTTTTATTTAGAAAATGTTTAGGTATTTCTGGGGAAATCTAAGACATAGATGATTGGGTTCCCACCCTTAGGAAGTTCAAAGTTTTGTTTCAAATAAAAGTAATGCCCTTAAAACAATTAACACTAAAAATTGGCAGTTAGTAAAAGGCATTTTGTAAAGCGATTATAAAACAAAATTTTAGCCCCAAACCTGCAAGTGGCTCAGCCCCTCAAAATTTAGGTGAAAGTCTTTTGTACTATAGAGAAGTTTCTATTAAAGAATGGCCACGATAAACAAGCCATGCTTTCTCAAATACACATATCACCATATTGACATGTACACACAGGCATGGAGGGCCCCAGGTGCTGGCTTGTTTTTCCCCACGGAGTAGAAAGGCTTGCTGAGAAAAGCATGGCCAAGGGTGCTTGATGAGGCTCAGGCCATTCTAACACTGCCCTATGGACCTGTCTTGAATGGCATGGTTGGCTTGTCCCTGGGTAAAACTCAGCTCTCAAAGCTTAAAGATTCCTAAATGTCAGGCAGGGTTACATTAAATTGCCACCCTGCCTTGAAAGGTCTCTTTCAGGAAGACAGGTGCGTATTTGGCTCAGTCTGTTCCTTTATTCATTTGTCCACCATTCCCTACATCCATCTGTCCACCGGTATGTAGTCTATGCGGCCTCATGGTTCATGCCCATAAGGAACACCTCACTCATTTGTACCAGTTTGGTAGAAAAGACAATCTGAAAGAATTCATTCAAAAAAGGCCTGCAAACCTACTAGAGGTCTTCAGATCTTTTATCAGGGCCCCCTGGCACAGCTCCATACTCAGAGCAGGGCAGGAAGCACTGGCTTTGCAGCCTGACAGTCCTGGGTGACTGCTGGGGATGTGTGTTCTTGGGCAAGTGGGCTAATCTCTCTAATCTTCTGTTTGCCTATCTGTAAGTGACTAGGATTAGATGGCTGTACATAGAAGCATCCAGCATAGGGCCAGGCTTGCAGTAGAACCGAGTGTTAGTCTCTGGATCCTGAGGCTGCTCCTAGTCCCTGCTCCCAGTGCTTGACATTTGCCCTTAGGAAGGGCCACATGAGGTTTGCCTAGCAGGTGGGAGAGAGCAACAGCATTGGAGAGAAGCAGCCTGAACGGGAGTGCAGAGCCAGAGAAGGGAGGCCAGGCACCTCCACAAGAAAGCAGCTGCTTCTGGGAAAGCAGACATCGAGTCCATGCCTCTCCCTAGTACCCTCTCCACTACAAGGCACTGGGGCATGTGACCCAGGCCGACATGCCTCCAATTCCTGCCTTCCAGCGTTATTTCCCAGAAGGGTCAGTAATGTTAGATCATGGAGACTGACAACTAGAACTGTACTGAGATCAAAGTAGTCAACATCTGGGGAATTCCAGGAGTACAGAGGGCAGCCCAAAGAAACCAGATGATTCCAGCCAGGCTAGGCAGGGTGGGTGGGCACTGCCTGCTGAGGTGCCTGAGTGGTGTGGGCTTAGGAGGTGGGGCTGCACCAGGCCCTCTGGCAGACCCATCATCATCCTGTTGATTGGTCTGGTAATGACAGAGACCTGAGTGTGTATCTTCGATTTGCCAGTTTCTAGCTGTGTGCACCAGGGTTTGTTATTTTGGCTATGATCCTCAGTGTTCTCATCTATAAAGGAAGGATAATATCCACTGCAGGGCTGCTATGGGGCTTAACAGCTATCACATATGCTGGAGCTGCATGTGCACGCAGAACCCAGTCCATGCCATGGACTCAGCATTGGCCCAGACCCCAACTGTTCCAAAAAGATGTCTGACTAGTGAATGAAGTAATTTTAAGGTACAAATGCCACCATCTTCGGTGGATGGCCAGAGCCAAACCTCCTTATTGTTCCCCTTTAGTTTACGAATAAAGCCCCTGTCAGGCCCTGACAGAAGAATCAGCCCCAAAGCAGAATGAAGGGAGTGTGGGGTATCAGTCACCCATCCATCTCCGACCCACGCATTACACAGGGGCGGGTTGGTCATATGGATTCTGATCTGAAGTACGGGAGTAGGGGGTGGGTCTCTTATAGTAACCAGCTGAAGGCTCTTAAAAATGTTCAGCGGAAACATGAACCACATCACAGAAGTAGAGGCAGACCTTGCTTCATGAGCAAGCTCATCTCTGGAACAAACTGGCAAAGCATCTCTGCTGGTGAGTCATTTGTCTTACTCTTTATATTGAAAAGAAGACAGGCAGGACTAACCCCAGGTATTGTTGGTATTCTCAGATTCCTGTTTGTAGTAGGGTACAGTGCAAAATGCCAGGCTATGGAGCTCAGCTGCTCTTTGTTCAAATTCCATCACTGCCATTTGCTACTGTGTAGGTTAAACTAGAGAAACATGAAAACTACTGAACGTGTTTCCAGGCACACAGTTAGTCCTTGTAGGCTGATGGTACTGCTAGTAACGGCATAGTCAGACCCACCCAGGGAGATAAGGAGAATCTAGTTATTGTCTATATTTGCTCAATGAATAATCTCTGTTTTCATTTCTTTTGCATAAGACAGGCTGTTTTATCAGATTATCATTTATGTTCTTTTTTCAATATAAATCAATATACTACTGTAGAAACTTTGAAAACTATTTTACAAAAAGGAAGAAATAAGTCACCCATAATTCCATCAGCTGGAGGCCAACCGATAATAAAATGTGATCATTTTTTCCAGGTTTCTAAAAGTACGGTCAGTCAAAATCACATAGTTTATCATGAACTCTTAAGTGAGGGCCCACAGAATACATGGCAGAGGGATTCAAGGGATTCATGGACTCCCAGAATTGCAGAGGGGTGTGTGTGTGTGTGTGTGTGTGTGTGTGTGTGTGTGTGTACATTATTTCTGAGAAAAGGTGTGCAGTTTTTAGGAGATTCTCAAAGGAGTTTATGGTCAAAAAAGGTTAAGAATCACAATTAATTTTATACCCTTTTGACATCTATTTGTTGTAATAGTAATAGCTAATACTTATTTTGCATATTTGTGTTTACACTGTTCTTAGCAATTTAACTGTATTGCATTTTCCAAAATCAGTAAAAATACTTCCTAAACATTTAAGTATATTCTATTTTATGTATGAATTGTAATTTGCTTCATCATTATCAGACTTTTACACTATTTCCAAAGTTGTAGATTTTTTTTTAATTTTCAGAAAACAAAATAGGATTTTGATTATAGAGGATAAAGAAATGAATGTTTTCAGTTCACCTAGAAGGGAAAGTAATTTTGAATACTCTATTTGCACAGCACTGTCCAGGCCCAATCTGTTTACCAATTATTATACATCAAAGTTTACCAATCATTACACATGAATTTGCACAGGTCCTTTGAGGAAATGTGTAATGGCAGCATAAGGGACCAGCAAAAGCTGGAACAGGAGGATACCAAAAAAAGGCAAGAGCGAGTCAAGCAATAATGGGGAGCTGGACATTATTCTTAAGAGCAAAGCCACCTGTTTCATATTTTAAATGATGAAAAAATATGTTTTTGCCCATGTGAATCAATAACACATACACATCACCTGACCTACTTAATATAGTGCCCCAGAGAGCCTGTGGGGGGCAGGATGTCTACTGGCTGACCTATCACCCTTAGAGATCTAACAATCGTGGTCTAAGGGCAAGGATTTTTATTAAGTAGTCTTAGCCCAAAGGCAGCATCCTTCCTTGCTAGAGAGAAAGGGCACTTTAGTCCCTGGAAAGACAGAGGCAAGCAGCAGCATCGGAGACACTGCTCCCAGTCAGGACTCAACATCAGGGACAGAAGTGTTTCTAAGTGGATTAGGAAAGGTAACCTCATCGTTTATATGCCCTTGTCTGGTCAGGCAATGTTTTGACTTTGCTGGCAGAGATTCTGTCCAAACACTTGCTCTTCTTCATACATCTTCTAGAGGTGCTGGCCAGACATGGCTCCAGGTCACTGGAAATGAGCTGCTGCATGCTGAGTATCTGCAGTCCAGTAGCAAGGGCAGGCTTGGCACTCATGGGCTGATGTTGCCGCAGCTGCCCCTGCTCCCACACCACAGGTTACATGATCCCTTGTCCTGTCCGTGGTCTTTGGCAGGGTCACAGGGCAGAGGGAAGGGTCAGAGAGAAGTGACATCTTGAAGGGCTGGTGCCCTGGGTAAGAAAGGTTGCTGCCCATCTGGCACCCCATTTCAATTGGGTCTTCTGCTTGTTAAATGAGGCCCCTAAATCCTAACCAGCCAATCACAGGAGCTAAGGCAAGGTTCCGCTTTGGGGAAATCTACCTTTTAAGAGACTTCTTGCTCAGAAGTCTTCAGGAAATGAGGCTCTGATGGTGGAATGCCATAAACTGTGTTAGATGATGAAGGGGAAAGTTTAGTTGGGAAGTGAGGAGAACCACCCAATGCTTTATCCATGAAGCCAGCTCAGCCAAAGTGCTGGGCAGTCATGGGCTTTTCTATGCTTTGTTTCCCCATTAGTAGCCTTTGAAAATCCATGCAATTGAGGGGAAGTAAAGGCAGGAAGGACTATCTACCCAGGCAGAGCAGTCTTGCCATCCCCAAACACCTGTGGTCTCCAGGAGTCTCTTTGATAGGAGAGCCCCGTGGTAGGGGCACTTGCTTTAGCTTTCACAATTTATTAGGAAATGGGGCTCAGGATGGGTGGGCAACTGTGGTGAGGCAGGGGGAGATGAAAACAGGCATGTCCCATTGATGAGCTCAGATTATCAGTGGGCTCAACCATCCATCATCGGTGTTGCTCTTCCAAAGAGCACTGTGCCCATCTGACAGCAAAGTGACTTTTGCTTTCAAAATAATTGAGCACAGGATTTTATGGAATGTGCTTAGGGGTCAGTTATGAGTTGTCTCCCAGATGGGTGAGATCCTGAGAATTTTCAGGCTAATGGAGAGTCCTTGTCCTGTCTGAGCAATTTCCCCTCAGAATTGGTTATCTTCAATATACTGGACTGTGCTGTTTCTACACATCCCAGTGGGTGGGTTTAGGAGATGACTATTTGCCCCCTAAATGTGGTCAATGGGACAGCAGGAAGACAGAGAATGCCATCCTCAGCCCCAAATATAATTCCTGGGTTCTGACTCACAGGTGTTCATCAGAAAAGACACCATGGCAGAGTATGATTACCATGAAGACTATGGGTTCAACAGTTTCAATGACAGCAGCCAGGAGGAGCATCAAGACTTCCTGCAGTTCAGCAAGGTCTTTCTGCCCTGCATGTACCTGGTGGTGTTTGTCTGTGGCCTGGTGGGGAACTCCCTGGTGCTGGTCATATCCATCTTCTACCATAAGTTGCAGAGCCTGACGGATGTGTTCCTGGTGAACCTACCCCTGGCTGACCTGGTGTTTGTCTGCACTCTGCCCTTCTGGGCCTATGCAGGCATCCATGAATGGGTCTTTGGCCAGGTCATGTGCAAGAGCCTACTGGGCATCTACACTATTAACTTCTACACGTCCATGCTCATCCTCACCTGCATCACTGTGGATCGTTTCATTGTAGTGGTTAAGGCCACCAAGGCCTACAACCAGCAAGCCAAGAGGATGTCCTGGGGCAAGGTCACCAGCTTGCTCATCTGGGTGATATCCCTGCTGGTTTCCTTGCCCCAAATTATCTATGGCGATGTCTTTAATCTCGACAAGCTCATATGTGGTTACCATGATGAGGCGATTTCCACTGTGGTTCTTGCCACCCAGATGACACTGGGGTTCTTCTTGCCACTGCTCACCATGATTGTCTGCTATTCAGTCATAATCAAAACACTGCTTCATGCTGGAGGCTTCCAGAAGCACAGATCTCTAAAGATCATCTTCCTGGTGATGGCTGTGTTCCTGCTGACCCAGATGCCCTTCAACCTCATGAAGCTCGTCCGCAGCACACACTGGGAATACTATGCCATGACCAGCTTTCACTACACCATCATGGTGACAGAGGCCATCGCATACCTGAGGGCCTGCCTTAACCCTGTGCTCTATGCCTTTGTCAGCCTGAAGTTTCGAAAGAACTTCTGGAAACTTGTGAAGGACATTGGTTGCCTCCCTTACCTTGGGGTCTCACATCAATGGAAATCTTCTGAGGACAATTCCAAGACTTTTTCTGCCTCCCACAATGTGGAGGCCACCAGCATGTTCCAGCTATAGGCCTTGCCAGGGTTTCGAGAAGCTGCTCTGGAATTTGCAAGGCATGGCTGTGCCCTCTTGATGTGGTGAGGCAGGCTTTGTTTATAGCTTGCGCATTCTCATGGAGAAGTTATCAGATACTCTGGCTGGTTTGGAATGCTTCTTCTCAGGCATGAACATGTACTGTTCTCTTCTTGAACACTCACGCTGAAAGCCCAAGTAGGGGGTCTAAAATTTTTAAGGACTTTCCTTCCTCCATCTCCAAGAATGCTGAAACCAAGGGGGATGACATGTGACTCCTAGGATCTCAGGTTCTCCTTGATTGGGACTGGGGCTGAAGGTTGAAGAGGTGAGCACGGCCAACAAAGCTGTTGATGGTAGGTGGCACGCTGGGTGCCCAAGCTCAGAAGGCTCTTCTGACTACTGGGCAAAGAGTGTAGATCAGAGCAGCCATGAAAACAAGTGCTGGCACCACCAGGCACCTAACAGAAATGAGATTAGGCTCTGCCTCACCTTGGGGCTTGACTTTTGTATAGGTAGTTGTTCAGATTGCTTTGATTAATCCAGAATAACTAGCACCAGGGACTATGAATGGGCAAAACCGAATTATAAGAGGCTGAGAATCCCAGTGGTCCATGGAATGCTTGAAAAATGTGCAAAACAGCATTTAAGACTGTAATGAATCTAAGCAGCATTTCTGAAGTGGATTCTTTGGTGGCTTTGCTCATTTAAAAATGAAATTTTCCAATGTCTGCCACACAAACATATGTAAATGTATATACACACACACATACACCCATATGTTATATATTACTAGCATACGAGTTTCATAGCTAAGAAATAAAACTTTTAAAGTCTCCAAACTACTTTTACACTTCGGCACATTCTATTTTAATGTGGTATGCCTGGAATATACAAAAAAGTTACTTTTGGGCTCAGAGCACGGGAAATAAGTTGTAAACTTTCAGGGCAGTGCTCTATCACGGAAATGGAATACACCAGTGATAATGACCCTGCTCTTTCACTGTAGTTTCTAACCTCCTGTCCAAAGTGTGGGGCACATTTGTTTAACTTCCAGAATGTGGTCACAGGATGAGGCATAGTTTTAAATGTCAGATTTTATGCATGTTTATTAAATCCTGGCAGTCTGTTCAATAGGCTTACAGATGTTTTTTGGGCTTATGTATCCCAAAATCACTCACCAAAATATGGAGAACCAACTGACAACAGCTAAGTAGAATGCACAGAGAAGTAGGCCAGAACTGACTTAACAGTGTGGTTTTGGGGGCTGAATAGAGACCAGAGTTGAATCCCTGCCACTCACCAGTTTGTAAGACCTTGGGCGAAATCTCTTAGCCTCTGAGCACCTGTTTCCTTTCTTTTTGGTGAAACATGGATCATAACAGCACCACCTCTATGGGTTGGTGTGAATACCTGAGACACTGAATGTAAAACACTTGGCACAGTTTGCATTTGGGGAGAAAAGGTCCAAAAAATAGCAGTAGTTATTATTTCTTACAAGAACTGGTGACACAAAATGGAAGCCCTCCATGTCAGCTCCATGGGTTAGTGAGGCGAGACAGGGTTTGTATGGTGCATTCCAGGTGTGTGGCATACCATGTGCACCTGGTGCAGCTGAGCACAGGCTGGGCCTTTCAGAGACCACATGATCCTACCTACTGTTTCACAAACATGCCTAAATGCATCTACAAGCAGAGTTTTACTGTACTCAGGCCACATGGACCTCCAAGTGCTTCCTCCAACTACAAAATCTGCCCTTTTAGGGTGACAAGGCTGACATTTATCTTTTAAGTAGCTTGCAAAGAGAGTTTCTGTTATTCCCCCTTTGTGCATTCATGTTAACCTGGAACACTTCTGACAGAGGGGCCACCAGTCCCTGGTATCCCTGACAGTGTCCCGGCCCAAGGGACAGAGGCAGAAGTAGAGTCAGGAGACAGGGCCCGGCAGCATCTCCACGAGTCCCCATGGAGAGATGCAGCAAGGTGTGATGAGAATGCAGGCTCTGGGTTCACTCTGACAGTGTTCAGTGACAGCTCCACCACTATGTACCCCTGTGCAGGTGATGCAGTACCCCTAACCCAAGCCCTGGTTCACCACCTACACCACTGGCTCATGACGGCCTTCCCTTCTGGGGTGCTTGTGAGCACGGCCAGCACACTGCAAGCACCATGCTTGGGCCTGCCTGGCCACAGCAACAGAAAAGCAGCGCTGGGGCCATGGGGCTTTCCCTGACCAGGTGCCCACCCCCTCCCAGGGTCCCTGCACTGGCCTTTTGTAGCTTAGGAAAGCCCTGCCTGCCTGGCCACAGGAACAGCACAGCAGCAAAATCTTTCTTTGCCTTCCCTGCCTCCTCAGCCACTAATTGATCCTATGTGTCTGGGCCCTTACCTGCCACTCTTTGGAGTAGATGTCAGTTTTCCAACCCCTTCCCCTGGATAGGGGAATAAACGCTGGCACAGCACCTGCAGATTACAGACGGCCTTCATGTCTTGATCTCACTCCATCCACACCACAGCCCACGAAGCAGAAGATGCTATTGGTACAGGCTCCATTCCACAGAGGAGACTGAGGTCATGTGCAGGGCAGAGCCAGTTCCCAATCTCAGCCCACCCTTCTCCCTTCCACTTGGCTCTCCCTTCCACTCGTCCACACCAGCACATGGCATCAGAGGCCTTGGAGGAGGGGATGAGACTGGGTGTGGGCTCTACTTGAGTGCATACTGCCTTGGTGTGTGCTCAGGGTTGGAGGGTAAAGGATGTGCTCTTTCCCTACCAAGTTCCCAACAGCTGGGGGTGGCTGCAGTACTTATGGGCTCCAATCCCTTTAGAGATATGGCAGAGGCCACTAATGGCCACATCATCTGAGATGTGGGGAACACAAGATAACACTGACTCTAGGGGCTACCTGGGAGCTAGGGGCCCAGGTGTCCTCCGTGGGTGTTCTGGACTGAGGAGATGGTGCCATAGAAGGGAAAAGCCTGGAGCTACCCCTACTGGAGGGGTGGAGGCAAAGCAAAGAGGATGGGGCCCAGGAGTGGTCAGGGCAGTCATTCTGGCCTCCTCCTCCAAGGGGCTCTCAAAGCAGCACCCCCTTCCAGCTGCCTAGTCCCTGTTGGTCCCTGGTAACTAATGCCATTTTGTAGAAGGCCTGGCCTATCATCCCCATTTTCAGATGAGAAAACTAGTTCAGAGAGATTAATGCCTGCTAAAGCTCACACAACAGAACTAAGACTACAACCTCAGTAAACAGCCTTTCTTTGCCCAGAAATGTTGGCTCCAGGAAGGTTTCCTGCCACTGACAAGCCACAGGGTACCTGTCACCTCTGTATTCAGCTGAAGGCAGAGATCTTGGGTCAACCCACGCACAAGGTGGCTTTGTAACCTTAACCATTCACCATATCCTGTTCTCATTTTGTTTCTGAGATACCAAGCATCAAATCTCCTGGTGGGTGACAAATCCACCACAGCTCCCCTAAACACTCTGACTATGAAGCACCAGTTCTGAAGCAATTACTGGCAAAGATGCTCTGAGGGTTCAGGGATCGTTTCTGTGGGAGAGTTTAAGCTCACTTAGGGTCATCTGGGTATCTGAAGGATCTTCTTTGGAAGAGATGACTGGGCTGCGCAGTGCAAGGTACTGAGGTGGTAGCAGTAGCACGCACAGCTCAGCCCCTGATGACACAACATCAGGAAAGCAACATAACTTCATGAACGTCTTCCCAGGCATTAGGCACTGGGCTGGGCTCAGTGCTCCACACACACAGTTCTCATGCAATCTTCCTAACACCCCTGGGGTAAGTGCTGTTCCAGTCTCTTCGGTATAGGGGAGGAAACTGAGTTCGTGGGCTGCACTGCCTAGAGCCATGGAGCCTGGAGGTGGCAGACCAGGTATGTTTGATTCTGGAACTCAAGCTCTTCACCACCATCTGGTAGCTAGAGGGGGAGACTGGGCCTCAAGGAGGCCATGACTGGGTAGAGGCTGAGCAAAGGCTGAAGGAGCCACAGCCCAGTGCCCCTGCCAGCCCTTACTCCACAGGCCTGGTTCACCAGCTGACAAGAGCTTGATTTCCTTCTGCCTCAGTCCAGAGAACAGCTGGACACCTGGTCAGTGGAGATGGCGGAGGGTGGGCCTCAATGACTGAAAAGGGGGTGTGCATGGGTGTGTCTGGAGGGCTATGACAAATACCACCTTTTCTCCAGAAGTCAGGGGTTGTGCTCCTGCTCTGCACCACCATTCTAGCTCTGAGCCACACACAGGGACCACTAGGAGGTTGCTTAGGGAGTCCCACCATCAGGCCACATCTCCCTGGCAGGCTGGACTTTGGGACCCCTTCCTGACCCATCTCTGCCAGGAGGAGGGGCAAGGCAAACAACTTCCTTAGCCCCAAAACTGTGTACCTGTGTGAAAGAGCGAACATGAAGGCAGGGGAGATGGGCAAAATGGGGACATGGGACGGAGAGAAGAGAGCTGAACTCTTCCAAATGAATCTTAAACCAGTGGACTGGAGGAAGGAGTCTAAAGCCTAGTTCTGGCACCTCCAACAACAGAAGTTATCCAGCCTCCTGAGGCTTCAGCTTCTTTGCCTATAAAATGAGATAATTCCCACTCCCTGATGGGCTGCACAGGGACTAGTGACGTCATGTGTAAGAGCAGCTGGTGCAAGGAAGGCGCTCAACAGCATCACTTTCAACAACACTATTTCCAAGTGGCCTAATATTCCTCATGAATTTGGACTTAGTGTTTAATCTCTCCCGGATCCCTTCTTACCTGGATTTGCTTATTTTTTCCCGAAGTTTCTTGCCAGTGATGCTTACACAAATCTAGGGCTCTAGATCTCCCACACTTTCTCAGACTCTCGGTGTTTTTGGTTTAGGTCTTAAAACTTAGGAAGAAAAGGTATGTAGGAAAAAGCTACCAGAAATGCCTGGGTTTATCTCTAGCTAATGCACAAAAAAGTGTCTGACAATGCAGCCTTTAACTGACTTGGAAGGGTGGCTCTTCACCCTAACAGAAGTGCAGGGATTACAGGTTCCTATCAGTTAGTCCCAGATCCGCCTTGGTGGCCATAGACCAGTACACTGGCAGTTTCCTTTCCCTGGAACAGTTCCTGATTTCCCAAGACCAAAACCACACATATTTGTCAGCAGTCAGAATGCCTTCTGTTTTTGTTCCTACTGGGCAGGGGAAGGTGAAGGGTGAGGAGAGAGAGAGCTGTAGGATAGTCACTTTCTCACTCAGGCAAGAGGAAGCAGCAAGACACCTTCAAGCCAGAATGTCCTCCCAGGCCCCCAGGTTCCTGGTCCTGCTCACTTTACCACCTACCATCTACCCACCTGGCTTTCCAGGTGATGGAGGCAGAGTGTGGCTTAGTGCTAATGGAATGGAACATGCCCCAGGGACCACTGAGCCATGGGGGTTGGGAGAACACTGCAGGCTTACATGGTCATGGGTTGGAGGGGTGTCCCAGGAAGGAAAAGAGAAGCCCAAAGTCACAGAAGTGACAGTAGTAGACATGATCTTGGGTCTGGTGAGTTTGGTGATCAGTCTGGCTTTATCCATGAAGCTACAACATGATGAGTTCAATCATTCTCTAGTCAGGGAACAGAGGATTGTGGAGATATACGTAAGCCCGAAGTCCCTTCCATTGGCAGAGTCATGAAGATTAAAGACATGCAGCAGAAATCCTGAATGATCAATCTGACAGATCAGTCCTAGCCCTCCTCCGAATTTTGGGCAGGAAAAGAGGGACAGATCTCAATGTTGAGGCAGGAGCATCATAAAATGTCCTTAACTAGAGGGAAAATGGGACAAGAAACGTCTGGGACCTGGGACCCACATAAATTCTTTCTTGAGGTTCTGAACAGCCAGTGCTTTTTTGTAAACTGCTCTAAAGCCAGACAACAGGGGCTCAGAAACATCAAGCAAGGACCTCCTTTTCTTATGGGTCCCATGTCATAAACTCTTGACATTTTAATATGGTGGCACTTTATACAATTCATATTTTTAAAAACTGACCTTGTGAAACTCTCCTTGAAAACCTTGGCGGCAAATAGCTACACTAGAAAAATGAGAAGGCCAAGGGAGAATAAGTAATTAAGGATATCCTTGCCGTGGCTGCTTTGTCCCTCTCAAGACTGCTCTGCCTGTGTAAGCTGCAGCATTCTTGCAGCAGTCAGGAAGGTTCAGTGGATCCAGGTCACTGATTAAAAGCAGCATAAAATACCAGTGCTAGGGCAAAGTGCAGGCTAGGTGAGTGGAAAGTCCCTTGGGTTCCACAGGGTACAGAGTAATAGGCCTGTCCATATTTTTCTTACTGCTAAAACTTTGAGGCTTTGAGTGGGTTTATCTGCAGCTACAGGGACCTCTGAGAGGACGGATCTATCAGAGACAATTGCAACTAAATCCGAGCTTCCTCTCTCATGGCATCCTTACCAAGCCGATTAGTGTTTCCAAAAGATGAACTAAACTCACCGTGCTGAAGCCTCATGGACGAAGCCAATCCAATCACCAAACTCGAGACCCAAGACAGCCCCTACTCACTGTTGCCTCTGTGACTTTGGGCCTTGCCTTCCCTTCCTGGAACACTTTCCTCTGAAGCAAGCTTATCCAACCTGCAGCCCAGGACTTTGAATGTAGCCCAACACAAATTCATAAACTTTCTTGAAATGTTATGACATTTTTTTTGGGGGGTAGGGCGATTTTTTTTAAGCTCATTAGCTATCATTAGTGTTAGTTTATTTTATGTGTGGCCCAAAACAATTCTTCTTCCAGTGTGGCCCACGGAAGCCAAAAAACTGGACACCCCTGCTCTGATGCGTTCCCTGACAGTATTAGCCTGCAGTGTTCTCCCAACCCCTATAGTCCAGTGGTCCCTAGGGCATGCTCCATTCCATTAGCACTAAGCCACACTCTGCCTTCATCACTTGGCAAGCCAGGTGGGTAGGTGGTAAGGTGAGCAAGACCAGGAGCACAGGGGCCTGGGAGCAAGGCTTTTAAAGAGCAGCATGTTGCTCTGAGCAACTGCCAAGGGTGGCCCAGCAAGGGTTGCTGTTATAGGCTGAACTGTCTCCTCATGCCCCAAATTATTCACATGCTGAAGCCCTAAGCACCAGTACCACAGACTGTGACTGCATTTGGAGATGAGGCCTGCAGAGGAATGATTAAGTTAAGATGATACCGTTAGGGTGGGCCCTAATCCAATCGACCAGTGTCTGTAAGAAGAGGAGATTGAGAGACATGGAGACACACCAGGGGCATGCAACAGGGGACAGCCACACGAAGAGGCAGTAAGGGGGCAGATATCTGCAAGCCAAGGAGAAGCACCTCGCAGGAAACCAGCCCTGCCAGCACCTGACCTTGCATTTCCAGCCTCCAGAGCTGTGAGAAGGTAAATTTCTGTTATTTAAGCCACCCGGTCTGTGGTATTTTCTATGTCACCCAAGCAAACTAATATAGTCGCTCAAGCCAAGAAAGACAGGCCTTAATAGTGATGTGGAAACCTGGGGCCACTGACATCTCCCAGGAACTCTCTGCAAGGCTCAACACTGACCACTTCCCGAGCGCCAATACTCTTCAAGGCCATCGCAAGCGCTGTTCTCAGGCACCTTCCCTTAGGCAAGGACAGTCAATCCCGCTTCCAGTGTCTCACTTTCCTCATCCTTTGATAAGAAAGCACAGGGGCCAGGCCTGTAATGAGCACTCAGGAAATGGGGGTGACCTCTACTCACTGTTCAGCCACATTTGGGTCAAGAGAATCAGTTTCAGTGGGTGTTTCAGGCAAGGAGGAGCCGGACTCCTGTATCTGGCACAATTCCTCATCTGTGATGATATCAAACACAGCGTCGTCCGGTGGCCTGTAGTCTGTATTTGCTCCTGGGAGGCAGAGGCAGATCAGGAGAGAAGAGACACAACACACTGTTATGCACAGGCTGGGTAAGGGCCCTTGGGAAAGTGAGAGAGTGCAGCTATGCAGAACAAGCTGCTGAGGCACAATTTAATTGGTCACTCAACTGACAGCTATTCTGTCCAGAGTTGAGAGAAATGGTTAGTTGCTGGAACATTCCAAAAAAGTAGAGGAAGGCTTACAGACGAAATGGAATGTACAACCTAAGAGACTTCTCAAAGTCAGGGGCTTAGAGAGGTTTCAACCTCTTGCATATTCTCTGAGGTCCCTTATTTAGAAGGAAAAATCTTCTTAAGAAAGAACCTAACAACAGAAAACACACTTCTATGCCACTAAATCCTTGCTCTGTAAGACACAGGCAGTACTTATTCATGTATTTTTGAAAGCAGGAGTCTGTCTGACCTGCATTTTCCCTTAATCCACTGATGTGTGGGAAAGAACCTCCCAGTGCTCAAGGACCTGCAGCAGGCACTGGGTTTCCAACCAGGGGCCTTGTGTCCGACTGTACAAGCCACTTAGTAGGAAGGCCACTGTAGAAATGTTCCTGTACCAGTCATCCGCCCACAAACACTCTCCAGCATATGTCACGGAAAAATGTGAGAGCAGGTTTGAGGCAAAAATGAAAAAAAACACTGGGTGCGGTGGCTCATGCCTGTAATCCCAGCACTTTGGGAGGCTAGGGTGGGTGGATCACTTGAGGCCAGGAGTTCAATACCAGCCTGGCCAACATGATGAAACCCTGTGTCTAATAAAAATATAAAAATTAGCCAGGTGTGGTGGCGGGCACCTGTAATCCCACCTACTCGGGAAGCTGAGGCACGAGAATCACATGAACCCAGGAGGCAGAGGTTGCAGTGAGCAGAGATCGTACCACTGCACTCCAGCCTGAGAAACAGAGCAAGACTTTGTCTCAAAAATAAATAAATAAATAAATAATAAAAAAAAATTAAAAATGAGCAGACAGGAAATGTCAAAAATCAAAACAAGTGACCGCAGCACTCTGTGGTCACTAATGAGTCAGGGCAAGCCCATGCAAAGTTCCTGGGGTGTTTAGCAAGAAAAATGGTTCATGTGAGCTTAAAGTTCCCACCTGGACCTGCCACATGACCACTAAGGCAGGCTCTGCTTTAGAAGTGAAGTTCTTCTTCTTGTTTCAAGTCTGTGTAATAGAGAGCTTGAGGCATAGGCTGAAAAAAGGGGCCAGGGATTGTTTTTTTTTCCATCAATCCAGCCACACTCCTGAACCTGCCTTGTAAGGCTGGCAGAGGGAAGGGAAAGCAGACAACAGGGATCTAAAATGATGTCCACTGAGAGAAACCAAAGACTTAAATAACTAGAAAGTTGTATCATGTTCGTGGACTGAGTCAATTTTATTAAGATGTCAATTCTCCCCAAACTGAACTAGAGATTCAATGCAATCCCAATTTAAATATCATCAGGATTTTTTGTAGAAATTGACAAACTGATTCTAAAACTTATATAGAAAAATAAAAAACCTAGAATAGCCAATACTTTGATAAAGAACAAAACTGGAGTCACTCTACGTGATGTTAAGATGCTTTATACAACTATAGTCATCATGACAGTTTGGTATTGGTGAAAGAATAGGCACATAGATAAATGGAATAGAATAGAAGTCCAGATGTAAATCTACACATATAAGGTCAATTGCCTACTTTCTCATGGCAGCATCAAAAAAAATAAGGTCGGTTTTTGACAAAGGTGCAAAGAACAGTCTTTCAATCAATGGTGTTGAAATAACTGGATGGCCATACAAAAAGATGAATCTCTATTCATACCTTGCACCATACACAAAGATAACTGAAAATGAATCATAGGCCTAAATGTATAAGCTAAAGCTATAAAACTTCTAAGAGACAACAGAAGAAGGTCTGTGAGTCCTTGGGCTAAGTAAAGCCAGACATGACAACAAAAAGAAAAACATTCACACATAACAGAAAAAACCTGATACATTGGACCTCATTAAAATGATAAACTTCTGCTCTTTGAAGACTTTTTTGATCTTTGAAAGAAAATATAAAAACAAGCTATAGATTGGGAAAAAGTACTTGTAAAATACATATCTGACAAATCACTTGTGTAGAGAATATACAGAGGACTCTCAAAATTCAATACTTAAAAAACATTTTAAAATGGGCAAAAGATTTGAAGAAGGTAAACTAAAGCTGTGCAAAGTACACTCCCCATCCTCATCAGTTCTTTGTACCCAACAACATAATGGGGCCTGCCAACCACTTGGCAATCCACTCAAACAAAAGAGGAATGGACAGTATTTCTAAAGGCTGGCTGGCCTGCATCCAGGCAGAGGCCAAGGAGGAGATCACAGGGACCAGCTGCAGATGGCAATGATGCTCAAGCTGAGACAAGCTGAGACCACTTCTGGCTGTGCCGTCTCAGCTCTGCCTCCCTGTGCTCCACATCCAAAGTCCAGTGCCCTGAAGGGCAGCCCGGGCCTGTCTGTTAGGGTGTGCTCAAAACAGAAGCAGCAAAACCCAAACTCTACTTCCTTCACTGGGCTGAGTGGGAGGACACAAAGGAGATTACATCCTCCTTGGAAATGAAGGAAGAGCGAGCTTCAGGAAGAGACTGAAGGATATGGATGGTTCCAGACACAACTCCTGGCCTTGAATTACTCTGGATGCCAAGGCTGCAGCTCTGGTAGACAGCATTCTCCAAGGCGTGGGGTGTATTTCATGGATGTGCATTAAGAGGTACATAGACTTCAGGTTAAATCACACTGAATCTTATCAGGACAAAGTTATTCCTTTTTCAATTCTCTTTCAATCCTAATATATCAAAATGAAAGTCTCAACTTGGTGGTAATATATTTTAGCACCTCTTTAATACCTAAGTTTAGAAAACACTGAATTCAGCTGATTAGCACTAACTAGCCACAACATGGGGTGGGAGGAAGTGGCACCTAGAGAACATCGTAGGCAGTAGTAGCAGGAGACTGACCTTGGCCTCCTGTGGCCTGGGGCCCAGGTGAGGCTGGTGACAGTGCAGGGCTGGGCTCTCCTTGGCTAGTGCCTGAGCCACTGCTATCAGGGGAGCCAGGGCCTTCACTGAGCTTCTGGAAACAGGCTCGGCAGCAGCGCTCCTTTTTGCCACTGTGCTTGCTCAGGACATAGTTGTTGCAGCAGTAATAACAGAAGATGCGGCCACATATCCTGGGAACAAAACAAGCCCAGGCTGTGAGGATGACACACTATGATCTTGTATGATCTGCTCAGCACCCAAACTGGGCTCTGGATGCCATGTGACTCTCATCAGACCTGGCTCTGCCCTCACGTTAGTATGTGGCCATGAGCTCATTTCATAAGATTCCAACAAAGCCTTGTCAGCTTGGTGAAAGCATGGTTTACTTCCTAAGGTCCTGGGAGGCAGGGAGATAAAGTGTGGCTGAGCCCACCTTCCCTGCCACCAAGTTGTAGGTATGCCTCCCATATCTCAGAAGCTTAGGCTCTAAGAGACCACAGACCTTCACAGCTATGCTGATTATTCTGCACCTGCCCCCAGCCCAGCCCGAGATTCATCTTTATCCATCCTTCTCTGGCCTTTGTGCCCCTGGCACTGCCTATGTCCCTCTAGTGAGGTTTCAGGCCAGCTCTTGCTGGCTTCCAGTAATGCTGCTCCCCTCTGGTCCCTATAGGAATGGTAGAAGAGCTACTCGGAGAGGCTGAGGCAGGAGAATGGCGTGAACCCGGGAGGCGGAGCTTGCAGTGAGCCGAGACTGCGCCACTGCACTCCAGCCTGAGTGAAAGAGCGAGACTCCGTCTCAAAAAAAAAAAAAAAAAAAAAAAAAAAGAACTGCTAGTCTCTGGGTATGCCCCATCCCTGTGGGGCCCCCTAATTCCATCCACATCTCTATATTCTTTCCTTTCAGCGAGCCCTGAGTGTCTTGTTAGGATCCCAACTAATACACCTTCCTCACTTGGTTCCCTTAAAGCCAAAATGCAATGTGCTCTTCCTAAATGGCCATGGTGCCAACACCTATCAGGGTCCTCTTTCGGAGCTGTCTGCTCTGGTCCTTGTTGGTGCCAACCCACAAGCCCCCTGCTGACCTGCAGTGGTGCCGCCGCACCATCCAGCTGAACTCCCGCTTGCAGTCGAGGCAGTGGTTTGCCTCCATGTCTCCGAGCCACCTCTCCTCAGCACTGAGCTTCTGCTGGAATTCCAGGGCATCTGACTTCTGCCAGAGAGCATCCTTGTCCCTGAGACAAAACCACGTTGGAAGAAAAGAAGAGAGAATCCAGGAAAACAATAGGATGATCCTTGCTTCATTTCAAAAGACTGGTATCAAATTTCCTAAGTCATAGAAAGAAAATTCACTTTCACCTTGGAAATATGCCCCAGCCCACGCTAGGTCTCCTCTATCACCACTCAGGCACCTAAATAACAGTGCTGGAGACCACTGGGAGTTTAAGCTAAAACGTGCTGCCATGCCGACTGTGTGCAGTAAGCCCAAGGACCATGAATGTACTTCCCACCCGCATCTTAATGTGCTTGGGGCCCTTTATGTTTCTATGGTTGATCCAAGTAACAATTAATCAGTGGAGAAGATCAAAGATTTCCTAGTGTGAAAATCTGATCAGATGTTAGCCTCCTCTGCCCCTCAGAGAGACGGTAAGGTCACTCCAGGAAGCCAAACTGAAAGAAGTGTGAGGCTTTCCAGAAAGGTCTGGCAGTGTCAGAATGTGCCTGATGCGCTGGAGGGGGGGGATGTGAACAGAGGCTTCCTCAGGGATACTAATGAGCATGTTCAGGCTTGATGGTTTCTGACATGGGAAGTTTAGATCTTTCTCATACGGAGCCCCAGCTGGCATCCTCAGGGCTAATGTGGCTCTAGCAGCACCTCAGCCTCCGGTAATGTGACAGCCGAGCCACTCATGTCCTGAGAGAGACAGGCTCCATCACTGGCCTGGAACTCCCAATCATCCCCAGGTCTTTTGCCTTAAATAAAAAAGCTTGAACATGGGCTTGACTGGCTTTTTCAAGGACACTTGAAATTGTCAGGAAGCAGGAAGACTCATTCTCTGAAGCAGCCTCATTCTCTAGGCTGGTCCACCTACACTTTGGGAATGTGGAATGCTGCCAGGAGCTGGTGTTTTCCATCACACGCCTCAGGTCACAAATACCCTGAGTTCTAACTCTGTATATTGATGATAAGAAGGCAGAGTTTTTAAACTTTCAAATTGCTTATAATTTTAATATCACTGTTTTATAACACTTAATGAACTAGCATATCTAGGCTTTGCTGATCCACGGTGCTGCTAACATCACAAAAACAGGGCTAATCAGATCGTATTGTGCCTCTTGAAGGAAAGACCCCAAACTACGAACCAATTCTATGAAGGCTTCTGGCCAAAATTTTGAACCTGAGTCTAAGCAAGCTGCCAGTAGAATGATGGTTCTCAGCTCTGGCTCACTGGTGTCTGAGTCTCACTCCCAGAAATTCCAATTCGGTTAGTCTGGGTGGGGCCTGGACATGGGCATTTTTAAATTACTTTCCTAGTGATTCTAATATGTAGCCAGGGTTGAGAACCACTGCAATAGTTCTAACTATGGACTCACAGGAAATGCAAGGGATGGATGATCATGTTAAATGACACCATGAGGATGCAATTGGCAAAAGTAGAGAGATGATAGGGAAACCCATTGACTAAAAGGGATGTAAGAGACATAGCAATTGCAATAGATGAATCTAATTTAGATCCTGATTAGAATGACCTGAAAATATTCTAAGGCAATCGGAAAAATTTGAAACTGACTAGACACTTGATGATATTAAGAAATTATACTTCATTTTTTAAGGTGTAATAAGGACACTGTGGTTGTTTAAAATGGAGGGTTCTGGGCCAGGCATGGTGGCTCATGCCTGTAATCCCAGGACTTGGGAGGCTGAGGCAGGCAAATCACTTGAGGCCAGGAATTCAGAACCAGCCTGGCCAACATGGTGAAACCTGTTTCTACTAAAAATATAAAAATTAGCCGGAAGTGGTGGTGCGTGCCTGTAATCCCAGCTACTCGGGTGGCTGAGGCACAAGAATTGCTTGAATCCAGGAGGAAGAGGTTGCAGTGAGCCAAGATCACGCCACTGTACTCAAGCCTGGGCAACAGAGTGAGAATCTGTCTCAAAAAAAAAAAAAAAAATTCAAAAAATAGAAAATAAAAGAGTCCTTACCTTGGAGAGGTACATACTGAAATCTTTATGGATGAAATGATATGTCTGGGATTTGCTTCAAAATAATCTGGGAAGGTGGATAAGCAGGTGGGTCTACAGATGAATCAAGACTGGCCCTGAGCTGAACACTGTTGAAGCTGGGTGACAGGTACCTGGAGGTGTATTACATGATTCCATTTTTGTATATTTGAAAATTTCCATAAGGAAAAGTTAAAATAAGTTTTGAATGACTTGTCAGCATTAAAAAATCAGGACACTTCACATTAAAATCCAGGTTTCCACCTTCTCTCAAGAAGTAAGGTGGTCTGGCAGTTCTGGGCCAAGACATATGGCAGAAGCAGAGCCCAGCTGTGTCCTCAGTTTCTCACAGTCCCCTCCTGATACAAGCTCCCACTTGTATCAGCTGCCTGGTACCTGCAGGCACTGGAGTTTGGGACTCTAGTACTGGGGAAAGTGAGATGGAGAAGGAGAGAGGGGCTCCTGAGACAGGAGCAAGAAAATGGGGAAATTTCTGAAGTATGCTTTCAAGAACAGCTGCATTTCTTTAGAGAAAACCCAAGTGTGGGGAAAACCCCAGCTGCTGGTCTGACTCAGCACTCACCTGAGCAGCTCTATCAGCCGCTCCTCGAGATACTTCTTGGTTCTGTTAAGGTCATCCAGGTCAGCAAGCATCTTCTGGTCATTCCTCTCGCGGTTTTTCACCTCCTGGCAGAGTTTGTTGTAATACTCTTGGATTTTTGTTGTGGCTTTTTCGAGTTCCTTCTGGGTCCTGGGGGAGGAGTGGTAAGTTTTCTTGATTAGCCAGGACTTCCAACTTCCCCAGGGCTCGAGGCTCACCCAAGACTCTAATGAGGGGTGCTACTGCCCTCTGCCATGGGGGAGCCCCTTGGTATCTGCTCACAGCTTATGCAGTCCCCTAGCTTTTGAGACTCTCCTCTCACCCCCACATAAAAAGGGGCATTCTGGGAGGGAGGGCAGGCTGACCCCACGTTGCCAGAAGCACCTTAAGTGAACAGAACTCTGCACCCCTTGGCTCCTGGACAGGGGCTGGGCTTGCAAGAGAAGCCTGATAGGCAAGGCTCATGGGCTGGTGATGGGGAGGATGGGCAGGAGGAGAAAGGAGTCAGGAGAGGCAGGACAGAGGTGTAGCTTCCTGGAGGTGGCCACAGGGAGGAGGGCCTGTCTTCCACACGTCCTTGGGACTCTACACATGGGGCATGGCCCTGGGCCCACAGCAGGCACTCAGTCTTAATCTGCACTGCCAGCTGTTCTACCTGATAGCCCCCCTGAGGCCCAAGGAATTCCGTTTTGGATGCTGCAGGGTGTCTCAGTCTACAGCAGAGGGAGCTGGCTGAATCTCACTGTCTTCCTCACCCCACCCACTCCATTTTTAATGCAGCTATTTCCTAAGGCAGTGGTTTTCCAAGGATGGTCCAGTGGGACATAATAAAAGCTCCATTAAACAAAGGGTTCTGCAGAGAGGCTGATTAATTTACACCTTCCACATCTAGTATAAAGTTGCCAGGAAGTTGTTTACTAGACCCTGTCCACCAAAATGGCCTTATAGGTGCACCCACACGCACAGGTGGCATACGTGTGTGCATGCCCGCACACACACCACACACACACACTGAATAAAATAAGTTGGCAGATAGACTGTGCAGCTTTGAGCAACTGAAACAAATGCTCTGAGATCTTACAAATAACCACTGTTTATCATGTTTTCATGCCACCAACTCAGGCTCTGTTTAAATTGTCATATGAACATGACTTAACTAAGGGCAGCCAGTGCCCTGTAGGATCTGAACACTAGAAGGGTAAGATGAAAAATGTATGTCCAGGTTACCAAATGTCAAAGATATCCTGGATCTCCTACTGAGCCAGAGCCCAGGCCTAGAAGGCAGGTGTTGGGAAGAGGTAATAGATAAATAGAAAAGTTAGAGACTTGGGACAATTTGGTGTGCTTATCTTTGCCGGTGGCACACATGCAATTCGATTCCAGCAACTCCTCCTTCCCTGCTACACCTTCTTAAAATCAGGTCTTCCTCCCTGTTACATCTTTTCTTAATCAAGTGCTGGCTCAACTAGCTGTGTCCCATGACCACATGGTGGACTTAGGCTCACAACTCCACATGGCCCCAAGCCTGAAAATGAGGGGGTCAAGGAGGCCTTGGGGTGGCAGCGTGATCTGCTCTCCACAGATATGGCATCAGAGAGTCTGCACAAAGACAGGCTGATTCTGGTCCTTGGCACACTCATCTTCCTCATCCATAAAATGGGGATAGATGATAACACCTTCCTCATAGGACTGTTAAGAGGATTAAATGGGTAAATGTATGCAAAGTATTCAAAACAGAGTCTGCCACGTTCTCAGCATTATTTAAATACATGCTGCTACTATTACCATTATTATTACGATCTAACTTTTATTTCATTTTAGTTTCTCCAAAGCTTGCAGTTACTGAAGTATGCACTGCCAGAGAGAAGAAAATTGAGTTAGGAGAAAGGTGCTTTAGCCGTGTATAGGTTGTGATGGGCAGGCAGCCAGGTTCTCTGTGGCATGCTTCCAGCACAAGCACTTTCTGAGTTTGTGGCTTTTCTTGCAAAAGGACTCCCTAAACCTAATATCAGTGACTGACTTTCTAAATGACGAGACCAAACACTCCTTCCCTGAAGACTACTGACAGCTGCGTAGGTGGACTGTGACTAACCTTTCTAGGTCTTCACGCAGGGCAGCCCCCTCCTTGTCCTTCCTCAGCATGGCCGCCTGGCACTCTGCAAGATGGTTGCTAGTGCAGCTCAGCTTCTCTCCCATGTCTGCTTGGGTGGCCTGGCACAGGACATCAGGGAGAAGACATTCAGCTTGCAGAAGCCCATGAAACGTACCATAAAGTGGCTGGTGTGCCATCCACCCCATCTGGCTGGGTCACTTCTAAATGGAGGGTTGTTTTCTATTAAGTTCAAGAGGCCATGAACCTCTGCTCTATATTTGTGGGGCCTCAATTGCAACTAGTTGTGGTGGTTGGCAAGTGGCAGGTACCAGAATTCCCAGGGTGACACTGAAGGTAGGGGTGGCAAGGAGCAGGATTCACCTGAACAAGTCACTGCTCTGAAGACTGTAGGTCCAGTGCCACCCCTGCTCCCACCCATTTTAGAATCACTGGCTGGCGATCACCCATAGAGATGGCCAAAGAGGACACTTATTTCCTTTCTGCATTTGGCAGCTCCGGCCAGGTGTCCAGGGAATGAATGGAGGGGGTCAGGGTACAAACTGAGGGTGTCTACAAAGGTGAACTGAGGATGGCTTCAGCTTGGGAATCTGGAGGCATGCAGGGAGTCCTCTTAAATGGTCCAGTCAAAACCACACCAGATGCCCTCTTCCTGACAGGTCTACACCACCATGGCCTACCTTCAGCTTCCCCACAGCTTCCTCAGCAGCCTGCAGCTGCCGGCCTTGCTCCTCAAGCTGGCCCCTGAGGCTCCTGCATTCTTCGCCAGCATTCTAGAGAGGACAAGAAAGGGATCATAAAAGTAGGGTCCTTGCTCTGAGGATCCCTCAGCCCCCTCACCCAAACAGATAAAACCAAGCTACCTTTCTCTAACCGGCTCCTCAATGAGCTTTGGGTTTATTAATAGTGAAACACTTTCAAGCTTACTAAGAAAAGAGACTTAGCCTGGTCCCCAAACTTAGAACTTAATTTCTGCAAGTGAAAAAGTTGGCTATAAGCCACATGGAGTTTCACGGAGTGGGGTGGCACTGGGTGGGGAGGCACATCTGTGGCAGTGCGGTGGAGCTGCCTCAGAGAGGAGGGTTAGGAGCAGCCTGAGAGTGCACAGACCTTGATGCAGACAGACTAGTGGCAAGCCCTGGAAATCAAAGCCCCAGGCCATTCTGCCCTGTCTTCACTCTAAACAGTCCTTAACCCCTCATCTTTGTGCACTATCAAAGGCACATAGTAACTGCTCATCTCATTAACTTGTCTGTCCCAAGGGCCTTGTAAAAACGAAGTGAGCTGGTTCCCTTCCCTGTATCTGCTGTCAGGAGAGCACCTGATGGAGTTGGTTATTCACTAAGAACCCAGAGATAGGACATGAGGCAGCTGTGAACTCATGTCCTATCTCTGGCCCTCTGCAGGGGTTTTAGAGGCCAAGTCAGGGCTCTCACACTCACATGCCCGGCGGGGTTGGGCAAGCACAGAAACCAGTGTAAGGAAAAGTGCAGAGGATGTGTGCCTTCTTTAAAGTGGGCAGACAACCTCAGGTTCCTGCTGACTGCTGCCACAGGGCAGGGGCGGGGTGAGGATGCAGGCTTTCAAAAGCCCTCAAACTGTATTTGTAAACACCCCGCTCTTTCAATGTTGGCTACTAATTTTACAAACTTCTGCGTGGGCTAATCTTGTTTGCAGTGGTCTTGAGTTTAGACTTCTAGGCTAAGGCATCACTCCCAATGTTCTGCGCCTAACTTATTCCTGCAGAGAGAAAGATGTTACTGGGAACTGTGATAGGACAGGGCGACAAGGTGTTTGCCTGTACCCACAGTACATTCTCCAGCCCTCACCTGCCTCATGGCTAAAGGTGCATCCTCCCATGGACCCACCAGGCCTGCCCAGGGAGATCGGTAGAGCCCAAGTGGTTGAAGCTAGGATTACCTTAAGTCTGCTCTGGTAGTCCATGATTTCAGCACTCAGCTGGAACTTCAGGGTGTCGAGCTCCTGGTGTGCAGCCTCTTGGAGGCTCTGGGCCCGCTGCTCGGCCTGGGCGAGCTGGGCCTGCAGGCCAGGCAGTGAGCCAGCTGCTGCCTTGGCCGCCTTCAGCTTCTCCTGCAAGCTCTCCTTCTCTTGCTGCAGCACAGCTACTTGGCGCTCCAGGCTCTCTCGCTCCCTTAAGGCTGCCTCTTTGGCGTCCTGGAGCTCCTGGACAGCACAGGCCAGTGCCTCCTCCACTCGCTCCTTTTCCATGGTCAGTGCGCAAACCTGGATGCCCAGCTCAGCTGTGTCCGTGTTGGCCCGGTGCAGCTGCTCTTGCAGCTCAGCGTGCTCCAGTTGTGCTTCCTCGGAGCTGCATTTGGCATGGGACAGCTCCTCCTGCAGGGCCCGCAGCTCCTCCTCCCTCTGCTGGGCCTCACCGGCCCTCTCCTCCTGCAGTGCCCCTTCACGCTCCGAGCACTGCAGCAGCTCTTGGACATGGGCTCTGTTAAGGGCTTCGTTCTGCTCCTTCAGCTGCTGCACAAGGGTTTTGTGCTCCCTCAGGACGGCCTCAGCCATGCTTAGCTGGCTCTGCACCTTGTCCTGGTCATCCATGGCTGCCCGCATCTTGGCCTGGAGGTCCACCACCTGAGCCTGCAGCCGTTGGGCCTCCCCCTGATGGACTTCCAGCTGCGCCTGAGACAGGGCTAGCTGGGCAGCCAGCTCACAGGCTTCATTGTCAGGGGATGGGCCAACTCCCTGTTGGCCTTTCTCTGCTGTGAGGACCTCAATCAGCTGGGTCTGCTGCTGGCACTGGCTCTCGAGAGCCCTAAGCTCTCTGTGCTGGGCCTCTGCCAGTTGCCGGCACTGCTCCACCTCCTCCCGCAGCTGCCGACACTCGCCCTCCTTGCTCTGTAGAGTGGCCTCCTTCTCTGCCACCTGGGCTTTCATGGCCTCCTTGGCCTTCCTTACAGCCAGCAAGCTCGCCTCCATCTGGTCACCGAAGTGCCGGATGCTGGCCTGCTCGGCCTCCAGGGAGGCCAAGGAGCCCTGGATGGCTGCTTCCCGCTGCTGCAAAGCCTGGTAGTCAGCCTGCAGGGCTTGCAGCTTGCCCTCCAGGAGCTGGTTACGCCCGACCACATTCTGTAGCTCCTTCTCCAGCTCCCTGTTGGCCTGCCGGAGCTCTTCCTCCTGGCTGCCCTCTTGCACCTTGGTATCGTCTAACTGTGCCTCCTGCAGGCCCCTCTGCTCCTTCTCTGGCTTCCCACAGGCCTCTTGCAGACTGGAGTTCACAGGGACCAGGGCCTCATTCTTCTCACCTGCCACTGGCAGTTCTGGGCCAGGCTGCCCAGCAAGCCGCTCGAGCGCACCCACCTTCTGGCTGAGATGGTCTTTGTCCTGGATGAGCTGCTTCTTCTGCTCCTCCAGGTCACTCACATGTTGGCTCACCTGTGCCAGCTGGGTCTCCAGGAACTGCAGCTGCTGGGTCAGAGACCTGACCTCCTGCTCCAGCAGCTCCTTCTCCTCCTGTTGCTGTTTTTTCTCCCGCCTCAACTCTGCTAGCTCCTCCTCCCAGGAGCTCGAGTGGGCCAGCAACTCCTGCAGCCGTCGCCAGAGCTGGTCTGCCTCCTGTCCCTTCCCAGACAACTCCTCCTGGAGTGGGGCCATCTCCTTCACCAGGCGCTCCAGGCTGGCCCGGGCATCCTCTTTCAGCTGCAGCTCCTTGACCAGCTGTTCCAGTTGGGCACTCTGCTGTCTGTTGACCTCTTCGACCTTGGTTCTCTCCTTTTCTAGGGCTTGAAGCTTCTCCCCTAGCTCCTGGATCTCCTGGGCCGCATCGCTGGGAATAGGTTCTTGCTGGCCCTTTGTGTCTGATGCCGTATCTGCCTTCTGCTGATCCATGGCTAGCCAGTCTGGGACGCTGGCTAAATGCTGGTTCTTCTTGCCCAGTGAGTCCCGTGTGGCCTCAAGCTCCTGTGCCAAGGGCTGCAGCATGGACTCCAGCCGCCGCAGGGCTGTGTGGTAGTCCTCCTCCTTCTCTGCTGCTCCTAGCTCCAGGGACTGCAGGCACATCTGCAGCTCCTTCACAGTGTTCTGGGTGGCCTGGGTGACCTCCCACTGCTTCTGGAGCTCAGCCACCAAGCAAGTGAGGCGAACGTTGTCCTCTGCTGCAGTGCGCCCCCTCTCCCTCTCTGTCTGCAGTTGCTCCCCTTGCAGGCTGACAGCTGCCCTCAGCTCCTGGTTCTCTCTGTCCAGCTGCTGCATGCGCTCCTGTAGCTGCTTCTCCCGCACCTCCAACTGGTCCAGCTCTAGTCGCATCTCATCAAAGCCCTCCAATGCCTCGTTGTTTAGGGGGCTGTTCAGGTCAAAGTTGGACACCATCTCTTGAGTCTGGGAAGAAAAACACAAAAGACAAGCGGCTTTAGGATGAAGCTACAGGGCTATTCAGAAAAGCTTTAGAGTTTAATGAGAGCAGAGGTAAAAATACAGGCATTACCTGCCCTAAGGTTAGTCTAAAGAACTATTCAAAAAACTAGAATCCCTTCGCTCAAAGCATCTGCCACAGATTCAGCAGCACATTCCAAAGCCATGAGGCCACCCATGTGAGCTCCACTGAGATACAGACTTGCATTTCCCATCCAGCCTTCTTCAGTCTTATTAACTTAATGGACGTTGTCTCTGAGATAAATTCAGTTATATCGAAGCTGTTGTTCATTCCTTGTGCCATACCCATACCTGCAACTCCTGGCATGATTAAGCCACAAAATAAGGTAAAAGATTCATCTTTTTTCTACTCTTAACGCTCCTTATATTGATCATTTTAATTTTTTTAATTGCTGTTCAGTTTCCACAGAACTATATACAGCTGTGATAAATTCACATTTCTAAAAAAAATTAACAAACTGCCGCTACCTACTAACATTGACTGAGCCCTTGCATATGTCAAGCCTGTAAGTACTTAACATATGCTTAAGAACTGCACACGCACCCCTCATTTATTAGCTAGAATGAGTTTTATTATCCCCATCCTGTGGATGAGAGAGCTGAAGGTTAAGTAATTTCTCCTTGGTCACAGCTGGTAGGTGAGAGTCAGGATTTGAGTCTGTCACTTTTAACCACAGTGCTAAACTGCTTCTTTTAAAATACTTTAAAATCATTTAAAAGAATTTAATTTTAAGAGAGCCTAGATTCTATTTGGTTGAAAAACCCAGACTCCAGGGAATAGCAGCTATAACTGAGTGGTTCTATTGCTCTAGCTGGAACAACGGGTATCTGAGAACATCACCCTTGAGTTGCTAGGGGCAAGGACATACCCTGGTAGAAGCTACAGTAAGATAATTCCCAGCCTTCCTGGCCTTACCTGCAGATAGCTGCTCACCAAACTGCTCATGCTGGAGCTGCGGCTAGGGGGTTTCCACAGGTAAGCAGAAGAGCCAGTGGCCAGCGTCCTCCTGTGGGGCAACAAAACAGACATACCTGTATTCAGAGCAGGAAATCTACACACATGGTGGTCTTGCTGGTCACTAGGCAACCAGGTGGTGGTGGAGGCTGCCTTCCCAGGTAGAATGTAAGGAAGTCAAACCCAACAGATTCCACCAAAGAGCACAGCTACACTGGTCTGTAACAGATGAATTCCATGGCTAGAGTTTTACCATCATGGCTTTCCTCCCACTGCCAAAAAACAATTAAGTGAACATGTATTTCCCAATATTTGGTTTAAATTTTCCTCAAGCTTTTGGTGCCTGCCTCAGTTTGTCTGCCAGTGAGGAACAAGCAGCAGTCAGTTTGGTAAATAAGAGTCACACTGTGCTTGGGGGCTCAGCTGCCCGCTCTGTATGACACAGCAACAGTGTGGCTGGGAGGCCTGCTTCTAGGTCACACAACCAGGCCGGTCAGTGCAGATACAGAACATTTCCCTCATGCAGAAAGTTCCATTGGATGGCATTGCTTTAGAAATACAAAGGCTTGTGTGATAACTCTCGTTTAGCAGGAACACTGGAAACTAAACATATTTTTACTTCATCAGAATCATCTCCTAAATCTAAAATTATTGCGTGTTCAAACTTAGTCTCCAAAACCCAGCAACTGCCCTTCATAGTATCTTCCCTGAAGACAGTCACACATGTACATAAGGAGACAGTGGGGATGCTCTTGGCAGCACTGTAACTGGAAAAACGGAAACCAAACAAACTCTACACTGCTAGGGAAAGAGATACACTGTGGCTTATTCACCCAACAGAATTCTCTACACCATGGTTTGGCATTCTTTTTTTTTTTTGAAAAGGGCCAGATAGTAAATAGTTTGGTCTTGTAGGCTATATGGTCTCTGTCCCTCAACTGGCACTGTTAGCATAAAAGCAGCCATGGACAACAGGTGAATAAATGGGCAAAGCTGTGTTCCACACAGCCCTCTGGGCTGTGGTTTACCAACCCAACTCTACACTTACAGAACTCCATGTACAAACAGATACAAAATCTCAAAAACAAGGCAGAATGAAAAAAGCAGGTTGCAAAGGATAGCTATCACATGATTCGACATGTGTAAAATTTTAAAACATTTACAAAATAAAACTATATATATACACATATATAAAATATTTACAAATACACAAGTAATAATGAAAGCATAACATCTGGGAATGAAATGCATTGATTCAATGATTACTTCTGAAAGGGGAACAAAGGAGAAAGGATGGCAATGGGGTGGGGCTTTACCCGATCTATAATATTTTATTTCTTAAAAAAAGTATCAGACATAACCAAACCTCCCCACAAGAGCCAGCTTGAAGGGGGCTCCCCACTGGGGTAATTGGATAAATGGGATAATTTAAGCTTCAAAATAAATAATGACAGTGACAGAATGCAACCTATTGAATAAAATAAGAATCCATGAGTCAATACTGCTATGAATGAATAAATGGGGAAAAAGAAAAGATCTTCCTTACAATAGAATGCCAACTAATAATGTAAAAGAAATAATGGAGTTAGAAAATCACTCTGGTAATGATGATGGTAATAACTGCTTCAGGCAAGAATGATCAAATGGTATTAAAACTAATACAGGACAGATTTAAGAGAAAAAAGGATAATAATGTAATTTCAACATGTCTTCCCATAAGATATATACTCATTACAAAGGAAGAAATAGTAACTTTTGGAGAAACTTGGCAAGCACCGCCTTACCCAAATGACCAGGGTTAACCTCATTAGTAATGAAACAAATCAACACTGTGTGCCTCCAGATACAGTGTGCTGACAAGGACACAACAGTTAAGGTATTCTTGCCAAAAACACTTAGCCTAAATCCAATAATGAGGAAACATCAGACAAACTCAAATTAAGGAACATCCTACAAAATAACTGGCCTGTATTTTTCAAAAATGTCAATGTTATGAAAGACAAAGACTGAAAAACTATTCAAAATTAAAGTGGACCAGAGAGGCATAGCAATTAATGAATTAACAATTAATATGTGATCTGGGATTGGATCTTAGATTATGAGAGACATTATTGAGATAATTTGTAAAATTTAAATGAGATCTGTAGATTAGATACCAGTATTGTATCAATGCTAATTTTCTGATTTTAATAACTGTACTGAGTTATATAACAGGATGTCCTTGATTTTAGAAAATACATAATTAAGTACTTAAGAGAAAAGAGGATCAAGTCTGTAATGTACTCTCAAAAGGCTTAGGAAATAAATCAACATGTAAATAGAAAAAATGATGAACAATTATAGTAAAATATCGATAACTAGGGAATCAAGGTGAAGGATAGATGAGTACTTTGTACTATTTTTGCAACTTTTCTGTAATTCTGAAATTATTTCAAAATAAAAAAGTTTTAAAAAGAATATCTGGGCCAGGCGTGGTGGCTCACACCTGTAATCCCAGCAGTTTGGAAGGCCAAGATAGGAGGATTGCTTGAGCCCAGGAGTTCAAACCAGCCTGGGAAAGATGGCAAGACTCCGTCCCTACAAAAAATAAAAATAAAAAAAGGACATCTGAATATGGCAAAATTAAATCCTAGTGGTTCGCATGTGACTATCATATTCACCACTTTTCTCCATATGTGAATTATTTCCTAATAAAAAATATGAATGTTAAATTTTAAAAGCCTTATAAACAGAAAGCAAAGCAAAACAAAACAAAGAACACTGGATTTGATTTTAACCCAAGTCAGGTGTCTCAGGCCTGCTGCCCACCAGCTGGGTGACTTTGTCAAGTCCCCTGATCCTCTGAGCCTGTTCCTCACACCTCCTTCCTGGAGCTCATGTAAGGACTCTGGTGGTATGTGAGTGCCACACTGGTGTAAGATATGGCTGGCTTGATGGCCTCAGTAAAGAAAAAAAGAAGAAACAAAAATGCAGCAACCTTTCCTGCAACCCTTATGTGGATGAGCTGTGGCTTTCACTTCCTCTCCTACTGCTTAAGAGCCTTCTGTAATAACTCCATAAGAACAGGCACGGGAAAAAGCCCACTCCTCCCCCAGTGCCCATAACAACAAGTGCCTTAAAAAAATTTTTAAAGCCTTGGCTTTTGCAATACAAATCTCCACTGACTCATGCCCTGGCCAGTTAAGTTGGTTTAAGGTTGGAGCCTTCAGATGTTATTGTTAGTCATGATTCAACAAAGTCTGTAAAAGGAGCTGGAATAAGAGTTGAACAGGTTTGTGTAATTTACTGAACAAGCAAAATTGCTTTGAGTAGACTGGTGGCAATCTTCAAAACTTCAAATGTCTCTTTTCCTGTTTTTTAAACCAAGCAATCCTTCAAAGTACCTGGCAAATGTTGGCCAGGCAGCATCCAAGTCATAGCCCCTCGACGCCAGGTCAAACTGAACCTCAGTCAGCTCATAGAGTTGGCCCACAATGTCCGAGCTCAGCTTTGGCTGCAGAAAGGGGCTTCTTGCATAGTACCAGTCACTGCAGAAAAACAATTATAAGAGTAATAAAGATAAAGAAAGTGTGAATTTAATCAGTCCTCCCACTGTGGCTCTGCCTCATCGAATTCCAACTCAGGTTACTAAATTAAAAGACACAGGCACACAAACAAATTTCATTTTCATGGTAGAAGAACATAACTCTCAAATAAGCTTGCTCTTCTTCAAAGAAATTACTGCAATGATCTGGATGCTTATTCATTTATTATGTATATCATATCTACTTCTCAGAAAGGATATGGGAACCTTAAACATCAATCATTTGCCAAGAAAGGGCAATTGTAGGAGAAAGAAAACTTCTTTTTTGAAAGATTACTTTCTATTCCATTTTCAGAACTCAATATGGGACACTAAACTCACTGCTAATTTCTGTCCAGATACCAATTTAAAAGCCAAGGAACAAACTATTCAGAAATGGTTCAGCACCATAAGACAGGGTCAGAAAAAATAAAATAAATGTTATCTGCATTTTGAGGTAGTGGTTGTTTCATTTCAGGCAAAGTAACAAGAATTTTAAAAAGATGCATCAGAACACAGTTGCTCATGCCTGTAATCCCAACACTTTGGGAAGCTGAGGCAGGAGGATAGCTTGAACCCAGGAGTTCGAGGCCAGAGTGGGCAACATGGCAAGATCCCATCTCTACCAAACAAACCAAGCTGAGCATGGTGGCATGTACCTGTAGTCCCAGCTTCTCAAGAGGCTGAGGCAGGAGGATTGCTTGAACCCAGGAGGTAGAGGCCACAGTGAGCCATGATCGTGCCACTGCACTCCAGCCTGTGTGACAGGTTAAGACTACCCTAACCCCCTACCCCAACCCCCGCCCAAAATGAAAAAGATGGCTGGGCATAGTGGCTCACATCTGTAATCCTAGCACTTTGGGAGGCCTAGGCAGGCGGTTCATTTGAGCCCAGGAATTTGAGGCCAGGCTGGGCAACATAGTGAGACCCTGTCTATATAAAAAGTAAAAAATTAGCCAGACACAGTGGTAAATGCCTATCCAGCTACTCAAAGGCTGAGGTAAGAAGATCACTTGAGCCCAGCAGCTTGAGGTTACAGTGTGCTGCACGCCCGCATGGGCAAAAATGTGGGACATTATTGTCTGTGAACTGTGATTAAGTCAAGCTGTTGATGACGATCTTCACCAAACATCTAAAACAAAATAACCTTCAAATCAAATATGCAAACTTCTTCAGCTCACATCAATTCACAAGGCCTGTCACATGCATGAGAAATACGAGTACATCTCTATGCAAATCAATCTTTAAGGTGACATAAGGTTTAAGGAAACTAAAGGTTTTCCCTTTGTAGTTTTTTTAGATTCAAAAACTTTTGAATACTCCAAAAGGAAAGGGGCCAGTCAAGAGATGCTGGAAAACACAAAGAGGTTTAGTTGACTGGTACCTGATTTGCAGCTTCTAAGCTGACACCCATTCTCCCCTTTATAGACTCAATCCCTGCCTCTCTCCTCCCTTCTCTCTTCCCTTTTGAGGCTTCGGCACTACCCGCACAAAGGCTGACTGCACACCTGACCTGAGCTCTGCAGTGGCTCCCAGTCCTGGCTGCCCACCACAGTCTCCAGTGTGTTCACTCAGTATGCCAGGTGAGGACCCAGGCTCAGTAGTGTTAAAAACCCCACAGGTGATTCTGCTGAGAGGCCAAGGCTGTAACCTGTCTGTCCAGTAGTGCTGGCAGCAAGGACATGCCATCCACCGGGGAAAATGCCTGGTATCGGGAGTTAAGAAGCAACGGGTGAGGCCTGGAGAAAAGCATTAAGCCCCTCTGAGCCTCACTGACCTATAAAAACTCAGTGCTACTTGCCCACATGTGTCAAGGACTTTGGGAGGAGGGGTGGAAGACAATGATAGATGTGGAAGGAGTCTGCAGTGTCATGGGGGACACAAATGAGCACTACTGTTGCAGTTGTCATTATTATTAATGAACTTTAGTTCATTTCTGCATGGGATGGTGCTAAACCCCAGCCCTGTCCTGTATTTACCTGGTCACTTTGGTGTTCATGAAGCACTGCTGTAAGGTGTCTGCCAACCTCTGGTGCACCAAGGAGTAGCGAATAAATGCTCTTCCTTTCCCCAAGGATGTTCGGAGCTGGAAAAAGCAGATTACATAGAGCCAAAGAGCTGTCAGCCTAACTCCAAATATAGACCTGGTCTCATAGATGGCTTGTGAAACACAGATACAGGACAAAAAATGTCACCCAATTTTACCCTATACGTTGTCCTTCAAAGGACACAACACATTTGATACTCTCACTGCAGAGAGTAAGGCTTGAAGTGGGTGAACTACTTGCAGGCCTTCATCTGAGAATAATCTGCAGACTCCAGCAAACATATCATGGAAGATATATTAACAAGAGGCTACCAAACACCTGTGGATTCTATTGGAATGTCACTTTCCCTCCTCTGCTCTATCAGAATCTCTGGGTTTGGAGTCAGATAGGAACCAAATAAAACTCAGTTTTACATTAGAGTAAAACCTGGAAGTAGGTAAATGAAGGACTTCTCACATCAGAAGTCAGCTTGAAGAGGAAGAGATGGTCTCAGCTCAGCTAATGCTGGTTTGTTTTTAAGGTGTGTGGGAAACAGGTGCAGGAGAAGGGACTAAAGGGCTTGGCAAAAACATGTGCAGAAGGAGGAAGAGAGGGACAAGGGCAGAGGTGCGTGAGTGCGGCCGTGTAACTGTCTCATCTGTGTTCCATGAAACCATCAGTAAAATCTACAAGTCTGCCAACGCTTTCCTGGTTGGATTTCCTGTTCTTTATCAGATATGCCAAATCACTACATTGAATCAGAAGGAGCCTAGGGGTGAGACCAGGGGTGTCTCTAGGCAGCCCAGTCACACCGGGCTAAGGATAAAATGGATATGGGTCTGTCTCACAAGTTCGGCATGTCTGGCATAGGAAGGCCCAGGTGCAGGCCTGTCTTGAAAACCTCTCCCCACAGAGCTTATACCTGAAATCCAATTCAGAGGAAGGAGAAGATGTGACTGTAACTGTTTGAGGCTTAAATTCACCACTCAAAAGCTTGTTGTGATGGAGATGGGATATGTTGGCCAGAGACTCTGTCATGAGGCTGCAAAGCAGGGCTCTGTCAGCTGGGAGCATACAATGGCCAAGGCGGATGGAATAAAAGGGACAGCCACAGAAGACACTTGGGCAAGTTTGCAAATTAGGATTCATATTCCTGATAGGTCAGCGCAGAAACTCAAGAAAATAGGCAGGAATTCAAAACCTCCTGACCTACCACATGTACCTGCTCTCTCAGGCTCTGGCTCTGGGTAGGGTAAGCTGGGACCAATACCCTCCCCACCCCTTCAAAGGTCAGAAATATTTACAGTGTGTATATGTGATGGGAGAAGGGGGAGCAGTGGTTTGCCAGAGGGTTCCTATACCTCATACTATTCAGATTTTAATTCCGACACTATATTGAGTCAGGAAATACTGGCATTAAATGCCAGTGCTTGAGGCTGTACCACATATTTCCTGATTCAATGGGGTAAACATCCTGGTGTATAGCACCTTTTAGCTCAGAGCTATATTTCTTCTTACTGCTGATTCAAGGAAATGATACCATATGAAGTAGTTTTAAAAAACAAAAAGGTGTTAACTCTCTTTAACTACAGAAGCTGTAAGACATTTCCCCATGTGTGTTTTGGGTACAGCCAGGCCACCTGGAAGTGAAGGCAGACAGCAGCCTGGTTTATTGGCTTTATAAAAGCCACCATGACATGTCTGCAGATAGACGATCTCAGCAGATGCGAAGGGGAGAATCTTGATGGTATATCCTGTCTAAATCAGTTTTCCGCTGACGATTGAGGTGAGAACAAAGTGTTTAGTGGTGATAACCAGGAAATTCAGGCAGTTGGAAAGAGGTGAGCAAGGCACTGTGAAGTGAAGCGTGTCAATTATACAAACACACACCCTGCAGAATTTCATTAAGACCCTCACATCACAGCCCAGGTCTGTAAGCTCCCAAAGACAGGAACTTGTCCTTATTTTTGGCCAACTTACCATTATACTAGCCTTTAGAACATCAAAACTTTTTTAATGGCAAACATTTGAGGCTATACTTTTAATCAGGCCCATTAACTGAATTAATTATATATATATAATTATATATATAAAGAGAACTATATATATATTATTTTTATATATATAATATTTTATATATATAAAAGAATTTATATACATAAATTATATATATTATATATAAATTATATATTATATATTATATATAAATTATATATATAATATATAAATTATATATATTATATATTATAAATTATATATAATATATATTTTATATTATATAATATATATAATATATATATAAAGAGAACTATTTCTTTTAAAAGGTATTTTTAGGGGGAAGGGAAGGCCACCCTCCTGGGCAACAAGAAGGACTACTGGGATTACTTCTGTGCCTGCCTGGCCAAGGTGAAAGGAGCCAACGATGGGATCCGATTTGTCAAGTCTATCTCGGAGGTAAGCTGAGCAAGTTACCTTACCTTGCTTCAACTTACCTCAGCTTCAACTTGTTGCCCAGGAGGGTGGCCTTTTATATATCGATATAATTTTATATAGATATATAAAAGAACTAATATATATATATATATATATATATATATATATATATAAAAAGAGAACTATTTATTTTAAAAGGTATTTTTAGGGGGAAGGGAACAATAGTTCCCTTGTACTGCAAATCAAAATGCTGCCTGGCCTTTTTATGTTTTGAGATTATGGATCCATTTTCATTACCTAATTCCTTAATTTTTTTTAGCTTTTAATCAGAACCCACACACACCATCCCGAGAAGCAATACAATGGCAGCAAAGGACAGAAAATCTGCAGGGTACATGAGAGCTGATTCTGCTTTAAACCAGGTCATTGTGCCATGAGCCCGACGATGAGCTACACCCTCATCACAGTGAAACACAGTCCAAGCTGAGCCCATACTGAATCTCCAGAAATGGTTTCTTAGAACCTTCACCTATTTTAGCCTAAATAGCTGCCTCCTACCTCAAAGGGGTCTGAGGGGACCTATAAATGCTTCTTATCCATTAACTCTTACCCTCTCGGTTAAAGACCCAGATGGCTACTTGATTATTAAAATTAACCAAGTATCCAGCAACTCACGTAGCCTAGGGATGTTCCAAGCCATTCCAACCAATGATGCCCCAGAGAGCAGTCTTCAACCGAGATGAAACAACTGGACCCTATGGGAAGCAGAGCCTATGCCAGCCACTAAAACACCAACATTCATGCAAGCAAGGAATGTTTTTTGCTTCTAGAAAGTCAGTTTCCATGGCTTCAGACTGTCTAAAGATCTGTCTGCATTATGAGAAAAGAAGAAGAAACTAGGCAAAAAGTAGATGTGTTTTAGCAAGCATTTCATAATCCTGGGGAATGGGGATTCAAACTAAATTTATTTCCAGACTTCAGCTGACCAAAGTCATAAAGTTAAAGGCTTTAGTTGCTCTGATGCAGTGGCTGAAGAATGAAGACAGGAGAGTGACAAAGAGAACCCCTTCCACATTTATGATGCATTAAAATTAAAATACTGCTCTACCTCATGCACCCAAGTATCCCACCAGACCTCACAACACTCATCCACACTAACATGGACATTAAAGAAACTCGCAGAACCAGCCCTTTAGAGCCAGGATCCTTCCTCATTGTTTCAGATGTCAGAGGGTGCAAATGGTGGGAAATGTCCAGCCATTGATGTCAGCGTATCTAACACCATCATTCTCTATAAGAAGAAAGTCATTCAGCTCCAGCTGGCGTGGTTGGTGAGGAGCCCTTCCCAGAATACCTAAGGCTGTGGTATTTGTGGGCAGCCAGCCAAGCAGCAGGTGTGTTGACTTTAAAGTGACTTCACACTTACTGAAAAGAAAGAAGAAATGTACAAACCTCCTGTCTCAAATATAGGGGTTTACCTGCTCCCTGATATGCAAAGTTCTGCACTCCTGGATGGAATAGGCTGACGAGAGAGAAGAAAGATTCTCTGGGGGTTGAGGGTGGAAAACAAACAGAGAGGAGAGTGTGAGTGTGTATGTGAAGTATGTGTGTGTGTTTGTTGTTCTGGAGTTTTGTAAAAGAGCAAAGCCATGGCATTTTGCTCTAGAGGGGCTCAGAATTGAAAGTAGAAAGTTGGCACATCACTATTTTAAGAAATGTCTCTTGAGATCCCACATCATTCTCATTTCAAATCTAAGTTTCCTGGGCAAAGTGTAGGGAAAGCAGCATAGCAAACTCTAAAGAATTTTATCTCAGAAAATTAGTTTTTTAAAAAAATGGAGCCATCCTACGCTTTACACCTCAAGGGCTGCCATTAGCAGACTTACAATGTATGTGAACAGGCCACCTTGTTAAGTAACATGTGGGTTGTGGCCTAAGGTACATTCAGGACTCAGCATTCTTCCTCTTGGTAAACACTCACTGAAGTGGCTTCCCCAAGCTTGAGCCACTGCAACAATGGGCATTGAGTATACCTGGACTAGATTTCTTTACCACCCATAAACTCCCACTTCCTCATTTAGCTGTCTGCAGCAAAGGTCTCTGCAAGAGCTGCTTTAGGCAGGCAAAAGGAAAACACGAAGTTGTTGGCTGCTTGCTCAGCTTACCTCCGAGATAGACTTGACAAATCGGATCCCATCGTTGGCTCCTTTCACCTTGGCCAGGCAGGCACAGAAATAATCCCAGTAGTCCTTCTTGTTGCCCAGGAGGGTGGCCTTCTCTTTCTGATCAAACTGGGGAGGGAAAGGGACAGGGAGAGGAGGTCCAAACCCACTGCTCTTCATCCCAGCATTTAAATGATAAATAATAACAATAGCTTCTTAGGTGCCAGCACTGGGTGAGGTCCTTTATTGGCATTATTTTTATTTATTGGCAAATCAAGGTGTGTTAATACCCTGTTCATACAGCTGGGTGGAAAACCACCAAAGGTGTTATTAACAGATGAGAAAGAAATACAAGAAAAGAGTCTTGGCCAGGTGCGGTGGCTCACGCTGGTAATCCAGCACTTTGGGAGGCTGAGGTGGGTGGATCACCTGAGGTCAGGGGTTCAAGACCAGCCTGGCCAACATGGTGAAACCCCATCTCTACTAAAAATACAAAAATTAGCTGGGTGTGGTGGCGGGCGCCTGTGATCCCAGCTACTGGAGAGGCTTAGGCAGGAGAATCACTTGAACCTGGGAGGCGGAGGTAGCAGTGAGCCAAGATTGCACCACTGCACGACAGCCTGGGCAACAAGAGTGAAACTCTGTCTCCAAGGAAAAAAAAAAAGAAAAAGAAAAGAGTCTTAAGGGCAATATGAAGAGTGTTAACTATGCTTCAACTTAGGGAAATAAGATAATGACCTTTTATCCCAGTTACTCAACACTTCAGTTTCAATATTGTTTTAATACACCTACAATAAATTTAAATAAATGTCAGCTCTGAGTCATTTCAAATCCAAAACCAAAATGGGCTTAATTGAAAAAAAGAAAGGCTCAAAAACATTTTTACAACGTTAAAGAGCCAGCTGAAATGTCATGAGAGAGGCAAGCCCTTCAGCACGTTAGGGGCCTTTCCTCTAGTGGGCCCGCATACTACGTGCTTTGGTGGGATGTGACGTTGCAAAGTAATGGTGTTCACAATGATACAGGTATGTCTTTCTATAACATTTTATAGCATTTTTTTTCTGATTACAGAAGCAAAATATGCATATGTTATTAGGATATCTAGATAAAACAAAACACAAAAATAGAAAAAAATTTAACACCTAATACCACTACCCTAAAATAACTTTTAGAGCATTTCTTTCCTGACTATTTTAGTTGCATGCATTTTTCCACATCTGCAGTGTTTTTTACATCAGTACTTTTTGGGCTAAGTAGGGATAAGAGTTATACCATCAATATGTTAAAAGAAAATATTCCAGGCTGACCCCAAAGATTCTGATTCAGTAGGTGGGGGTGGGAGCCAAGAATATACTACAAATAAGCTCCCAGAAGATGCTGATGCTGCTGGTCTATGGACTGCACATTGAGTAGCAAAGCTCTAAAACAGAAGCCCATGGATAATCTTTAGAGGGTCCACACACTCTTAGAATCTGCCTGCAAAAATGCGTGATTGTGTGTATACATACACGAATGTCTTTTTGGGAAGAGTCTATAGCTTTCACTAAACTCCCAAAGGGGTATGTAACTGTCCCAAAGTTAAGATCTTTGCCATACAGTAACCTTCTGACCTACCTTATAATGACCTAAATCTCTAAAGGATGTTCTTGATTCTCAAAGCCATCCTAAGGGGCAACATTGCAATTCCCCAAAGGATCACACTTGGAGGATTGAGCTGGCACTGGGGACTGCTCTGACCTTCAATCTAACCACGAGGGCCTACTGGCTCCTTGGGCTTTCTGAACCATATCTTGAATGCTGATGAGTCACCCAAGGGGGAGAAAAGAGATATCAGTGCAAAAATCAACACATTACAGGCGTCACTTACTTGCAGGAGATACTCAAGTTTATAAGAAAATTTATGCAAGCTGGTGCTGTCATCCGTGATGGGTTCCCCTGCTTCCTGAAATTCTTTGCTTAGTTCTGTCACAGCATCTTTAAGACAACAAATAGGAACATGTAACCAGATAGTGACTAAACTCAGAGAGAGAAGCAGGAATAACCCAGGAAGCATGAGGAGCAAGTGGTCAGTGACACAAAGCACCTCTGAAACATAAAAGGGTATGTAAGTATCCATGAGATGTAACTCCAAGTCAGGGAGTGTTGAAATGTCCCGAGAGCCCACAGATACTTTACCATGCTTGTTGACTGGGCACATTTCTTGTTCACCCTTGTCTGTCCACCACCCAGGGCTAGTAATTTGCATATAGTAGCTGGACAACAAATGTTTGCTGTGTGGATGAATCATTCAGTCCCCGAGTACTGACTTCCAGAAAGCTTTACCTTTATTCTAGCCGTATTTCATGTTCTTCACTATAATCCTACTGCTCATTATAGGTAAGTGCAGGATCAGAATACCCAGTATGTGCAAATAATAGTAGTGATAATCACAATTCCAACAATGACAACCACACCTGCTTCTGGTAACTGAGTGTCCTTGAGGGGCTAGGCCTTTACATGTATTTCTCTCATTTAATATGGCATTGAGAGGCAGGGATTGCCTTATTTCGATGAATCTATGATGCAATTAATTATAAGATACATTCCAGTTTCAGAGCTGTTAAAATGTCAGAAAAAAAGTACAATTTAGAATCTATGAAGTCTGCTATGATTATCCCCATTTTGCAGATGAGGAGTGTACAGAGAAATCAGAGCACTTGGCCAAAGATCATGGGTGGCAAACAGCAGAGCTGGAATAAGAATCCTGGTTTTCTCAAGAGCTAACTCCAGAGCCCACCTCTTAATTTCTAAGAGAATTCACCTCCCTGTGTAGAAAAGAGGAAAACCCACCTTTGACTCTCACTTATTGCCTCTGCTGTGGGACAGAGGGACTATTGAGACACTGGATTTGGTTTAGATCCTGGAAAACATTTCCCCAGAGGAGATGGTTGGGATGTGCTTGACAAAACTATCTGCTTCTCTGGCAATTCTTAAATTCCTAACCCCTGCTCCCAAGAACCATGGTTTGAAGCAGACCTTTCCAGGACTGAAGCCAAGCCTAAGATGGCTGAAAATGTAATCAACACTGACCCCTCAGGCAAAGATTAGCAAATAGTGGAGACAGGGTCTTGGGACTGATTCTTACAAGTGACTGTTGTCCAGCTGTACTTTGCTAGAAGTGTCTGCAATGGCTGGCACTGACAGCCAGTGAGCCAGGGGCCTGGAAGAGACAAAGAGCCTTCCTCCTCCACCCTCCTGCCTCCTCAGGCCAGGTAAACACTTGCAACCTGATCTGGGAACTCCTGAAACTTTGAAGGAGTAGACTCTGGACATGAAATATGAAAATTTCAGCTCTAATCTCTGATACTCTAAGTAATATTAGCTTTGCAGGAATTACCATTTGATTCTTTCAATAATCGTGAGAAGTGGGTGTTATCATCAAACACACCTGGCACATGAAGGAAGCAACTGTGCATTGGAAAGGTGAAGGGACTTGTCCAACATTTTCCAGGGTTAAAAGAGAAGCCAGAAGCTGAGCACAACCCTGCCTGACTCCAAAGTCTTTGAAACTACTGTCACCAAGAGGATAAGTGGGCTGCCCTGCAGAGGAGTGAAGGCTGTGTACCACACAAAGATGCCTCAATTAAGGACACTCCACTCTCATGGTAGATGCTGTAGATTTGTATGCTTATTAAGACATTTACCAACAGATGAAAGTGGAGGGTACTGAGAAAGTGGCACCTTTCAAGAATTCCCACCAAAGTGCTCTGTGGCCTATGTAAAGGACATTGAAATCAGCCCAGGATGTTGGGGGTGGCCAGACTCAGCTGGTACATGGGATAGACAATGGTCTAGATCAGAAGCTCTACCTGAGGGTCCCCTATTTCACCCTCTTCCCTCCCAATAAGGACCTCCAGGTCTCAAAGTTATCCTCAAGAACCAGATATTGAAACACAGCAAAGATTGCCTACTTTATGGAGAGAACTCTTAAGGCCAGTGGCAAACTCAGATTTGCAGAGACTGGCATTTCACTTTCTCTGCCTCTCTGTGTAGACTTAAAAAAGCATCTAACGTCTTAGCTGAAAGTAGACTAGAGTGGTTAGGAGCATAAACTGGTGCCAGGCTGTTGGTATAGAGAGTGCCTGGTGCACATGAAATGCCATGAAATTGTTAGCTGTCAGAGGCCCAAGGCATGGTAGACACAAGATTAAAAGCCTGAGAAAGTGTTTTTTATCTTGTTGACTTTGGAACTTCAGAATGAGAACTGCACTGTGGCCGTGCTAGGCCAATGGCTCCTGGTATGGAAGATAACTGCTTGTGGTGTCCAAGCAGTTAGGAGCCTGGGCCTTTAGTCTGTCAGGAAAGTGTCATAGCAGACTCTGCAGGCATGGAGGAAGTGGTCAGCTTCAGACTGTGTGGTATCAAGTGTCCTAGAGCTCTGAATAGCTTAAAGGTCAGCACTGGTGATGAGTGGGGATAGAAAACTTATAAAAATTCTGACTCCTGGGACAGCATCTGAAAGAGTGAAACTTGGAATTTGCAGCCAAAAAGAAAATAGTCCGTTTCTCCTGAGTCTATCAAGCTTTATCTGCACCTTCCTATGCCTTGCTTTTCTCCAGTGAGATAAGGGATACAAGTCATAGCCTCTCTCAGTGGACAATGCTGAGCTCAGGGAAGTCTGGGAGGCAGCAGGCCTGGACCTACAATGCACCCCAGGCAATGGGCCATCCGCCAGCCAGGACCCGGTGGGGCAGCAAAACAAGACAGGTCCTTCCTGCTCAGGGGGAGAAAGAACATTCTTTTCTAAAGAAGCCAACTTCATCAGAGCCCAGAAGTTTGGGATTTAGCCAAAGACTTAACAGGCAGCTTCAAAACACACACATGTGCACTAATGGAAATCAGACCCAGTCCCGGAGCTGGGTGTATGATTTTGTTTACGAACTGGCTTTACAGTCCTCTGAAAGGAAACCAGGCAAGCTTTCCAAGCCTTACACAAGGTGGATATTTGAGACCCAAATATTTCAATATGATGTGACCTGAGGACTCCAATTACTCGTTGTGTGAACAAAAATGAAAGGGTTGAATTTCAACTGGCAACAGCAAAAAGCCCTGCCACAAGTCCCTCAAAACCAAACTCAGTCTGCCCAGCAACCTACCATACCTTGCAAGTCTCGGATGATTCTCTGGAGCTGGCTCTCTGCATTGGTGGAGGCCATGGTGAGTTTGCCTTTCTTGTCTGTGTGTCTCCTGCCTGGGTCCAGAGGAAGGCTCAGAATTTCGGCCCTCGGTGGCTGTCTGCTCAGCAGTGGTCAGACTCCATGGTGGCACCTGCACAGAGGAAGGGGAGGCCATGGAGGAAGCAGACACAGACACAATTTAATGACAATATTAGAGAACTCTGCTCTGGGCGCAAAGGTCGCCCTGTCTGGGTGTATTCCCTCAACAGGAGGGCTTGACCTTTCTGTGTGGGCCTTGTTCTATGGGCACTCTGGTTTGTTTCTGACACACTTATATTCAGACACAGTGACCTGGTTTGGGGTTAAACAAGAAATTAGATCAATCAAATTGCAGCCTATTCTTTTTGAGCTCGCTTTCCATTCACCTTAGATAGGACTGCCTTACTTTCCTTTAAAAAGCCACCCAGTGGCTCTCTCCATCCCCTTATACCAAAGGCTACATGGAATCAGTACAGCCCAGCTTCAGACAGCTCTGCTAAGCCTAAGGATCCCCATCTCCCCCACACTCAGCCCCACACCCTCTCCACCTTTCTTTCTCTGAAGAATGGTCAGTCTCTAGCCAGGCAGTGCTAGTTGGGGGAGAGGATGAGGACACATACCCTCAGAACTTCTGGACCAAGGAAAGCCGGGCTTGCCTGGCAGGGTCCCCTTCGTCGGGAGGCTTGCAGCCTCCAGCTGCCCAGAGTCCAACTCAGCCTGCGTGTGCAGATGCTGCCTGGCCTTCTCTCCAGAGGCCTGCACAGCCCCTGTACCAGGCAATGGATGTGTCTCTATTTTTAAGTTTGGTTACAGTCCTCTCCCAGCTGGTGAGTCCTGAGTTATCAGCCCTACTTGGGCAGCTGTTGAAGTGATTTAACAGTAGGGCTGAAGGCCAACAGAAGTTAAAGAGATGTGAGCACATTGGAGAGAGGTCTGGACATGCATCTGGAGATCCTATGTCCTTTCAGAACCTCTCATTCTTCCCTTAGATATCCAGTGCAAAGTTGTAATGTTTGCTGGCAAAGTAGATAGTGAGACCAGAGTAGGCTGTGGCGGCAGCCAGCACTAAACGAGGGTCTATTGCGTGCAGGGCTCTGTTACGTGCTTTACACACATGATCACTTTTAATTCTCACAATCACCCTGGTGGAGCAGATAACATCGTCCCTGTTTACAAAGGAGAAAATGATGCTCAGAGGAGTCCTGTAACTTGTTTAAGGCCACGGGCCAGTAAGGCAAGGAATCACAGAGACTGAACTCTGGTCAGTCTGATTTCAAACCTGGTGGTTTTTCCAATAAGTCCTACTGACTTTTTAAGACTCAGCCACTGTCACTACAGCAAATGACCAACCACTTCCACCGGCTCGAGGTACTACCATGAACTCCAGCATCTCCCAAGTAATGTGAACACCCTGAGTGTTCTAACACATGCCACCTCTCACTCTCCCACTGCCACCTTGCCCTCATGGCTCCAGGAGTCCAGACAAGCAGATCCTGGCATGGAAACCACCCCGGCCACAAGCTCCTCCAAATATTTACATAAGGATTCCTGCCTCTGCCCGAGGAGAGGGCCTATTGCAGGGCGGAGATAACTAGAGCCTATTTTTAACTAACTAGCCAATGTAGCTGTGAATCAGTGCAAACAAGGCCCAAAGAGGGCTTCTCTGGCTCAGGAGGAAGCAAACAGACACATGCCTGTACCACAGTCCCAGGAATTCATGAGTCCCAGAGAGAAGAGCTTCAGGGGAGCCACAGAGAACCCCCCAAACCTCCCAACAAGTGTTGGCACCCATCCATCAGGGACACCAAACTGAGGATGGGAGTGCTTTATGAGAAGCCTGCCTGCCCATCCCAGGGTGTCTCTCCAGGTCACCAGCCGTACACAGGGCCTGAGCAGGGACCAGCCGGGGCCCTAGAGAGAGCCAGAGAGAATAAGGACCTCCACTATCAACACACAGCTGCCCCAGCACACTCCGTCAAGTGTCTACTACATGCAGGCTGGGGATACAGAGGCACACAAGACACAGCCCAGCCCTGGAAGAGCCTGGCTACCCATCAAGGAGACAGATGGAAAAATATCACATATCCAGATACAGTGGAAGAGGCTCACGTAGAGATATGGATAAAAAGTCATGGGCACTCAGTACTGAGAAGATATGAACTATGGGCATACAAAACAACATGGAGGAATCTGAAATGCCCTGTGCTGAGTCAAAGAAGCCTCTCAAACCACCACAACTGTGCAATCCCATTTATATGCTATTCTGGCAAAGGCAAATCATTAGGAGAGAAATCACATCAGTAGCTGCCAGGGTCTAGGGGAGAAGGGAGGGTCTGACTACAAAGGAGCACAGGAAAATATGGGGGGCAATTCTGTTTAGTGCCTTGATCACGGCGATGGTTACATGACTATATGTATTTGACAAACATATACTTGTCACAACTCATATAACTATAAATTATATCTCACAAAAAAGCAGCATTGGGATGAATTTATAAAAAAAAAAATGCAATGGGATCTGAGGAAAGGAAAATTTAATTCAGCTTGGGGAAGGGAGAGGTGCTAGACACTCTGTGATGGCCAGGCCTAAAAAGTGAACAGGCAGTCACTGGAGAGAGCCAAGAAGAAAAGGATGCTGGGACGGAGACACACAAGAGTAAAGGCTGTTTCTCTAACTGCATTCCTCTTATTTGGCTGCTGCCAACACAGAGGAGTTTGCAGTGTCTGAGGGAAAAATCCTGGAGAAAGACGACTGGAGTGATACTCTGTGAGTCTTTAAATGCAGCCCACTGGGTCTGTGTGTACACTTCTGACCATGTCTGTGGAGAGGGTGGAGCTCGGGAAGGAGGTGATAGCAACAACAGATCCTGAGTAGCTCATCCAGGCTGTGGCCAGGACAATGAAGGAACCGACCAGCTGGATTTTCTGGAAACCAGCCCTAACTGGAGTCTGGCACAAGGGAAACAATGTCCGCAAACCCAAACCAGTATCTTGGCATCATAAGCCTGAACACAAATGGCAACACACTCCTTTAAGACTTCTTGGTGCTTTGGTGACACTGCCCTTGTGTCAACTCAAGGCAGGAGACCTTCTCTGTCTGACCTTGGGAGTGTGCTCTTGGCTGGTGTCAAGTTCCCAGGTCATGGGGTGAGCTGTTCCGAGCCACTCATTACACAAGCTGATTTTTCAAAGAGCCTGTGTCACCACCAGCGTAATGAGCCCTAAGAAACTGCCTGCCAGGCCTGTGGGGTGAGGTGGGCTTCCCCACTCTGGCTCTGGGTCATTACCTCACAGGGATTCAGGAAGTAAATCAGAGCTTCCATAGAGAACATGGTCACCATGGGGATGCTATTTTCAGGAACTCAGCATCTTGCCCTCCTTGCTCCTCCGTCTCGGTCTGAGGGCATTACTAACCAACAAAAGGCACAGAATGGGCACGATCACTCTCCAAACGTGGCCAACTTCCTTGTGTCTCTAGATAAACTTGCCCTTTCATTGTGGGAATCACAGACTCCTGGCATGAACCAGCCTGATCCTGACATCTACAACCCATTAGCAAATGGCTCTCCTAACTCAGGAGACACTCAAAGCTCCGTACACACTACCATGGCTGCCTCAGCACCGGCGTAAAGACTCCAGGACTCACACACCTCACAGGGCCCCCAGTGTGCCAATCACCTCATAAACCCACAGTCCTTGTTGCACAACATGTAAAAACCTTCGTTGCTGTCTCTGACAGGCTCTTTCAAATATCAGAGAAATGCATTTTATAAAATCTTTGGAAGCATTGGATTTCCTTGCCAACAACTCAAAATTATGTTTAATCCTCTCCAAAATGTCTGAAAACATCCAATTTTCTGATAAAGAGGAAAAGGGACTCAATGCATTTTTTAAAATTCTTATTTTTCACTTGGTACTACTGTATGAGTTCCTAGTCATGACCTAGATATCATTTTAGAAGTAAAGGACCTTCTCTGACCTCCAAGTTTTTTCTATACCTGCCCAGATGCCCTAAATGCCTTAAACAATAGCAACAGCAATTTAGTCAAATTAAGATACAAAGATGCTGACTGACTCATGTAAACTTATTTATGCTATGGTGCAAGTGACTAATACTCATAATACTGCCCAGAAACTGGCTCAGGCAGCATCTGAGTAGTCACACAAGGAAAGAAGAATCATCAGGGGAGGAGGTTGGAGGCGTGGAAATCAACCTTTCTCCACCTTCAAAATTTTGCTCCCAACACAATAGCTAAGGGCTGACCCAGAGAGGACACCTTACAGTTGGATTCCTCCCCCAGTCCCAAATAAGGAGGAACCTACCAGTTGAAAGTCTCCCCTGACCAAGAAAGAATATTAAGGACAAGGACAGTTAAAAAGGCAGAAAAGCCTTTCTGGAAGAGTCCATTGCCTAGGCCTGGTTCAGCACACCCAACGGCATCTATCTAGTTACCACCTACAGAAAGGGAGGCACTTGGCTGGTACCTGCAGCTTCGAAGGCCTGGAGGTCCTGCTGGCCCAGGGGCTGGAACAATCAGTGGGCAGGCAGACTGCCCTTCCCAGAGCTTCAAGAGGGTGGCTAGGACAGTGCTCCAAAGTTTGCCAGAGGCCAGCTCAGAGGCAGGCATTTCAGCACATGTGAACAAAGACTCATTAGGTGACCCAACCCCTTGGACCTATGATTAAAGTGTTAATCCACTGCATGCCTGGGTCATCTTTCCCAAACACTCCTTCTTGCTTGTCATCTTCTCTCTTTCTTAAAGGGAATGAGAACTTGAGGCTTTGCCATGGCTTCTTGAACCTTCTCTTGGTCCCCTCCCCTCCACCAACAATAGCAGGTTCCTTGGTTGCTCTCCCAGAACACACACAAAACAGCCCCTATTCCACTCCATGGACCCCAGAGAGCAGGACTTAGAGGGCTCTGAGGGGTTGCTTTTGGATCTGGGGAAGCCAAATCTTTTTTTTAGTGAGGTGGGCAGTTGCTCAAGGGAGGAGCCACACCTCTGTACTTGAGGCTGTGGGGCTGAGAAAATATCCAAGAGGTGACAATGACAGGCATGAGAATCTGGACAATCTCTGGAACAACTGCATCAATAATTGAGAACTCAACTGGTGCATCCACTCCTGCTCCAAAGAATACAGGCCCAACCTAGGTGGGGAAAAACTACAGATCTCCAAAATTACATGCTCTGGGACCTCTCCTGACCGAAGTGTCAAGGGGGCCAATCCAGCTAGTTATAAACTAAGAACTGAATCTCTGATAGAATATGACATAGCCACAAAACCCGGCCTTGAGGAAGCAGCAGGCAACTTCTGTGTGCTAACAAACTGCCAGCCAGGTAAAAGGTATTTTTTGGCAGCACGATTAAGAGGCAAGCCTGAACCAGGAGCCAGGGCTATAGCTGTGAAAAGGGGCAGTGGGTGGAGCTCTGACCTTTAAGGAACTCAGGCTCAGCAGGAGAAATAGATAACATATACCCCAATAAAAACTAGTAAGAAGGAGCACTTGAGGCCTGGTAAGTGCTTTGATAAGAACAAGTGAACATACAAGGTATCACACTGTACTCCGCTCATGATTCTCAGCCCTCACTGCAGAGTCTCACCTTATGCTTCTGTGGCCATTTATCACAATGGTAATTTTTTGTTGAATCTCTATTCTTTCCACTTGTCTGTAAACTTCATTGCTGTTCATGATTTCCCCTAGCACAGTTCTGGCATATGGAGAGCCCTCAATAAATTACTGCTGAATGAATGAATGAATGAATTAGACAAAACAAAACACATAGATCCTTGCTCCACCAACCAAACTAAACTTTGAGGCATAGAAATGTACCAAGATGTAAATACTACTAATCTTTCAATGGTGGCAACATGAGCACTTTTTTTTTGAGATGGAGTCTCGCTCTGTTGCCAGGCTGGAGTGCAGTGGCGTGATCTCGGCTCAACTGCAACCTCCCCCTCCCAGGTTCAAGTGATTTCCCCTGCCTCAGCCTCCTGAGTAGCTGAGACTACAGGCACACGCCACCACGACTGGCAATTTTTTTTTTAATGTATTTTAGTAGAGACAGGGGTTTCACCATGTTGGCTGGGATGGTCTCGATCTCCTGACCTCGTGATCCACCCGCCTCGGCCTCCCAAAGTGCTGGGATTACAGGCACGAGCCACTGAGCCCGGCCATCATAAGCACATTTTTTAAAAATATTCTATTTCTCTGATTTTTCAATTTTCCTTTATTAAGCATAAATTACTTGTATGTTGACTAAAATAATGCATTTAAAACACCACGTAGAAATTGTGAACATTATGTTGTAATTATTGTAAAAATATTGTGAGCTATTATTCCCAGAGTGAATAGAATAATATAATTCAGGGATAGATGAAGTGTGTCTACTCCACACTGCCTACCTAGCCTCTCTTTATAAACGGACCTCTGGGGTCCTGAGATCTCAGGTGACTGCTGTCAGACGGGTACAAATCTCTTAACCCAGCTTGTGAGGCCCTTTACAGATGTGCTGCCTGACCTCGATAGGGATAGGCCCATCTTCTTGTCCCTCCTCCTTCCCTTTCTCCCCTCTGCCTATGTTCAAGCCTCCCTGCGATGCCCTTCTGTGGCTGGGCCCTGCCTCCGGGGTTTGGATGCTCTGCTCCCTCTGCCAGGGCCATGCCCTGCCCGGCTCATGCTCCCTACACCTTCCTCTGGCCAGCTGCTCCAGTCTCTCTGGGTTTGGTGTGGACAGGAGGAAGTGTGAACCACAGTTCGGTTCCCGAGGAAGCCTTACTCACAGCCTCCTTCACCCCATCCTGGAAAATGAAAAGCACCGCCACCCTCACAAACAACCCTGCTAACCCAAACCTCCTGTCAGGGGGTGAATTGTGCACCCCACCCCATCACATTCCGATGCTGAAGCCCTAACCCTCATACCTCAGAATGTGACTGCGTTTGAAGACAGGGCCTTTGAAGAGGTAATGAAGATTAAATGAGGCCATGAGAGTGGGCCCAAATCCAACTGGACTGGTGAGTTTATAAGGGGAATTCTGGACACACACAGGAGATACCAGGGATGCAGGAGCACAGAGGAAAAGCCGTGTGAGGCCACGGCAAGAAGGTGGCTGTCTGAGAGCCAAGCAGAGAGGCCTCAGGAGAAGCTAAACCTGCCAATGGCTTGATCTGGGACTTCCAGCCTCCAGAACTGTGAGAAAGTACATTTCTGTTGCTTAAGCTGCTCAGTCTGTGGTATTTTGTTATGGCAGCCCTAGCACAAACACACCTCCCAAGGCCCTTGTTACTCCATTCCTGAAAGTGTGCATCTGACACCATCAACAAGACAACCTGGGGAGGGGAGGTGCTGGTGGGCCTAGATTCTGTTGCACTTCTTGGTGAGAAGCATGACAACAGCAGTGCCAGCCTGGGTGCAGAGAGGCAGGGGGGTGGGGCCATGCCACAGATGGGAGGGGCAAGCAGGACCCAGGATGGCTCTGAAGCTGGAGTTGGAGCAATGAGCAAGATATTTTCTTCTCTCTTACCAGTGGTAGCCAAGTTTTGTCAAATTGGACCCTATTTAGATTTTGGAATCAGACTAGTTACGTGAACTTTCCATTATGTATTATGCAACAAATAATGCAACAAAGATCATGCCGTGGTTGGGTGAGACCTAAGGTATATTTAGCTTACTCAACTATTTTTAGGCACTCTCTGTCCTGGGGAAGTCATTTGACCTCTTCCTACCTTTCTTTTTTCAGATGCAATGTTGAGAGGTAAACTTCCTTCATGTGAATTAATTAAGAATCGCAACCCTTGAAGGAGGTGGGAAAGGAGGGTAACAGACATTCTCAGTGGCTAAGTCTTCTAAGTGTCCCCTCCCTGCTCCTGACCAAGTCTACAGATACCCTGGAAAAAGCATCTGGGGCTGCAGAGTCAACTTCAGGAAATTCCTTCCAGCTCCATTTTAAACCACTGTTTCTGATTCGGCTGTCCAGCCCTATCCTGAACTTCACATAGGGATTCTTCTCTTGGCCTTGCCCCCTGCATGCTAATGGTTTTCTTGGGATGCTCTTTTGGTCCAAGCTTTTATTCTGTATGCTAAGGACTTCCCCTAACTCGGGTTCCTGGGACTGGCCTAGGGTACAGTACTCTAGATTTCTGAGGTAGTTGGCCAGATCAGCCCTTGGGTCCCAGCCACAGGGCCACAATACTATACCCAAACCACAGATTCTCCTTAAGTCTTTCATCAGAACCACACTGATGTACACATCCTCCAAATGGCATCCGGCCTAATAAGAAACAGGCCCTTGGTGCCTTTCAAATGCCACAGAGACCCAAGTGAACAGGAAGGACCACTAGAGGTTACTAAAACCAACAGGCTGACTGGCTCCAATGTGAGAAAAGGGATAAAACTGCTCTTGCCCAACTGAGCACAGCTTCTGCCATCCTCCTCTTCTCAAAGACATGGGGCCCATTTGCTCCAAAGCAATGGCTCTTATTATGGGGGTAGTACAGATATTTCAGCCATTTTTGTGATGTATCAACGAACAGCAAGAAGGTAAACGGTATTTCCATAGGTAGAACCACAGAAACATTCCAATTCCCACCCTATTGATTTATTTAATTGCTCAAATAGAGGCTTTTATACCAATAAAGAGTTCTTATTTTCTTGAAATTGGCATTGAGATCACAAACAAAATACTGTTTATCTTTTGACTAAGACAAGAACATGGCAGTCACGACGTGAGCAGATGTTGCCCTGATCATAATGGACTCATCTGTGCTCACAAGTTGCCTCTGTAATCACAGGCACCAGTTAATGACCCTTACCTGCTGCCTAGGGCTGCTTGCAGTGAACATGGCTCCTAACTCTGGGTGCCTACCAGTGATTTCCACCATAAGACCACAGCTAGACAACACACTTCCTCTGCCTCATGTTTAAAGACATTCTAGTCTTGAGTCACCAAAGCTGTGTCTTTGGAATCTTCAGTAAACAAAAGTTACCTATCAGCTAAACATCTCCCCTAAACGGAAGCAGGGTGGGTGGGGGTGAGGGGGCTGCCATTTCTTGCGTACCTACTTTGTATTCTTGAGTCAGCAGCCCACAGCCTCGGTGACCAATATGGGTCAAAGCTACCAGCTGCTCTGATCTTGCTCTGTTATGGGTGATTCCTCTCATCACAAACATCTATGGGGGCCATCCCCCTCAGAAAGGACCAGGTTAAAAACTTGACTCCTGAAATTATACTGGTGCTCCAAACCCAGCCCCAAGGGGCAAAGGTCATCCAAACAACAGCTAAAGGATCACTGCCTGAGACTGTTACCAATCTCTAAAGTAACTGCACAAAAAAAATCAAAGTAAAATATTAAGAATCGAGCATACGGATATTCACCATACAATCCTTTCAGTGATTCTCTATGTTTATTTTTCTAATAAAATATTAAAAACAATTTAAAAAGTAAATGAAGTGCTACACAAAGATAGTCACTTTGAACATAAACAGATAAACTTTATTTCCTAAAGCAAGAGCCTTTAGGAGAGATCCTATTAATCAAAGGAGGCTGAGATCCATCACTGTGACAATTAGCTCTTATTTCCAGGGTGATAATAACTACGGTGCACAACTAGTATGGGGCATTCAATGCTTTCAGAACAGTGGCTGTCACAGAAGGGAGGGTCAAGTGGAGCTCACTCAACAGTGGTCCACTTCAGAAGGTGGGAACTACTGAAAGCAGAAAACCCTGGCATGATAGCTCCAGCTCCGCACCCTTCCCCCACACCAGCCCCCAACACCCTCCAGCCGCATTAGGCAGATGGCAGGAGAATTAAGCTTGCTGCCAGAGACCACAAGGCCTGCAGGGGCAGGAGAACCAGTGAGCAGATTAAGCCCTGGATCCTCTGCCCCCCCCAAAAGCCCCTGACCCATTTCTCTGTTGGGAAAGGAAACTGCTGTGGTAAGACAAGCAGAGGGGCTGAGAGGCTCTGGCCAACACAGGCAGTTTCAACAAGTGTTCTATTTTTTTTCTGGAGAGGACACCCAATGGGAACGGTGAAGAGTGACAGGGACATCAGAGAATACATGTGCTTTAACAGGGGGCCACGCGGTTAACGCGTCAATCACATGTGCTTTTCTTACAAAAAATAAAATTCCGCCATCCTCCCCGCTCCCCGCCCCACCCCCGCCAGGTTTCAACAGCACGGACTCCAGTCCAGGGCAGTGCCGCCACACCAGAGACAACAGGTGTTTCGGGAAAAGACCCCTGAGGGCTATCTCGAGACCCTGCGCATGGGCACAAGGGGCAGTGGATAGTGAATAGGCCTTGGCCAAAGGATGGGGCGGGAAGAAAGAAGCTTCCCCTCCTGGGAAGAGGGGAGAGATCCGCGCACCAGCGGAGTCTTGCAAAGTGAAGGTCTGGGCTGTCCCGGCCCAACTGGGCCAGAAACTAAACTTCCTAAAGACCACGCAGGCAGGAACTCTGGGGCCTGCCCCATCCTGTGCTAAGGCTTCCAGGCTTGTTCTGAGATGCCGCACGGTGGGCTTCTTTCCCTTGCGGCCCCTCGGCCGTCCGGGGTCTTGGAACTGGTGTTTGGGGTCTGTCTTTCTAACCGACCAACAGAGGCAGGCTGGGTGCCTGGGCCGGCTTCCACCGGCCCGAGGTGCTTCCCGGCCCGCTGGGCAAGGACGGAGGGGGCCTCGGGCAGGGTCTGAGGGAAACCTGGGATGGGCGGGCACTGTAAGGGCAACAGGTGACAAGCGGCGCCCCGAGCGAAGCTCTCGGCTCCGGGATCGTGAGTGACCCAGGTGCCCCCAGAGTCCAGCCGGTCTCCCGCGGCACTTACGCGCTCGTGGGTCCACAGCCGGGCAGAACCGAAACTTTCTGGGGCCAAGCGGAAGAGGACGAGACCGCGGTGCCGACGGCCATGACGTGCACACCAGGCGGCTGGAGGGGGCGAACTACAACTCCCGGCGTGCTTCCCGGGGCTGAGGCCTACAACTCCCATCGGACTCCCGGGGCTCCGACTACAACTCCCGGCGACTTCGCAGGGCGGGGGTTAACTGCTCCCACCGCCCAGTCCCCGGACCGCCCGTCCCACCCCCGACCCAAGCTGGCCCCAGGTTAACCCTTGCAACCCCGGAGGGCCACAAATCAAATGTCTGGGATCTTGACAACAACACTGTTCTTGAGCTACATTTGGAGGGCTAAGGAGCACTCCAAATGTAGCTAGTTCGAGTTGAATCGTGCACGTGCTCTAAGTGTGAAATACACCTACGTACCAGAGTCCGAAGAATGTTAACTAGCTCTTTAATTTTTAGTGATTGCATGTTAAAATGATAATATTTTGATATATTGGGAAATAGAAAAACATGTATTGGTGGGCCTAATTTCCCATCTTTTAATCCCCCTTATTTCTTAGTATCAGGGTCTTACTTAAAATTAGTGCTCAAAAACTACGTGTTTATGAACTACCACCCCTAACTTTGGCCCCAACCTCAGCCCAACTTCTGTTTACAAGATGGGTGTTGCAAAGCACTCTGGAACTGAATACGATAGAACAAATGCATTCAATCAATGTCCGCTATGGGCACAGTAGAAAAGAGGAATGCTACACGGGGACTTTGGCTTGTAACTGACTGCATTCCTTAGCTGTGGCTGGCTATCCTTTACTCTCTGCCCTAGTTCTCATCACTTAAGCCAGAAACAGCTCTCTCCCTTGTAGGACCTAGCTCGTGGTATCCAGTCAGGAACCGTGGTGGCCCAACATTCTAAATTGAGGAAGCAGGGTGTTGTCTGGGTAGAATAATACAGAAAGAAAATCAATTTCTTAGTCGATTTTAGGCTATGACATCTCATTAGCCATCTAATTTTATAAATTAGATGTAGCTAAAACAGTGAGTTAGATGGATGGATGGAGTAGTCAGTTTGGGGGTGGGGTTGGGAGGAGGTACATGAATAGAAGTGATTTCCACTCTTGTTAACAGAAAGAACAGAAAGAAAACGGGGGGAGTGAGAAGATGACAAAGAGAAAAGTAATCAATGTAGTGCTCTAAGAGAAATCATTGTTCCAACCACTATCTGAACAGCTTCATGCACTATTAAGGATGAGAGAGATTTTAATGTTGGTCATCTTGTCCAATATCCTTGTTTGAAACTGTATGGGAAAAAAAAAACTTCCCTCAAACCGTGTTTTTCCTCTACTCTTACACAACTACAATCATCAGCACAGGAGAATACTTTGGTGACCAGATATGTATGGGGTTTTCCCCACACACTGAGCAGCGGACCGCACCTGGGTGTCCTCCAATTCAATTCCGACACTATCTACGTGTAGTATCAGATCCCACAAGTGGAGGGCTCAGTCCCCAAGACTGCCTGCTCACCTTGAAACACCAGTTGTAAGTCTGGGCCTCCAGAACTTCTGAATGACTGGCTTCAAGTTGAGTTCCCACGACACCCTCTTTGGGTTCAGCTAATTTGCTAGAGTGGTTCATAGAACTCAGAGAAACACATTTACTTGTCTATTATAAAGGATACTGCAATGGTTGCAGATAAAGAGCAGGGCAGGAGACCCCCTCACCCCTGCCAAGGAATGTCAGGCAACCATCAGGTGATGGTTAGGGAGGAGGACGAGGAATCTCACATACACATTTTCCTCCATTTCTCGAATCACTTCCATGCCCTTGCCAATATGCATCCAGACCTTTAAGGTCATATTTGAAGGGAAAGAAGTCCATTCCATTCTGGCAGTTGGCTGAACTGGTACAGATACAGGCTTCTCATCTACTTTAAGAAAAATGGGAAATGAGATGATAAGAAAAGAGATACTCACTTTGTTGCTAGAATGCTCTGAGAGAGTCACTATAAGTTCATGGATACAAGGATATAGGTTGGCCCAAGGCCACAGGCTCAAGAGACAAAAGTACCCACCTGACAGAGATGAAGGCTGGTCCCAGGCTACAGGCACAGAATAGATTACCCTATAACAGAGATAAAGCCAAGGTTAGGGGTATCCATAAGACCAGTTCATTCTGAAACTCCAAGGATGAATAAGGGGCTCCCTATTCACTCTGGTATCTCCTCTCTTCTCAAGTGGATAATCATGATGTGATGGGAGCAAGGTTAAAGGTACCAGGTAAGATCGGTTCACTCTGGAGCCCCAAGGATGAATGAGGGATACCCTGTTCAGGAAGGGATAATAGGGAAATAAGAGAGTACGCCTTCTTTTCCCCCTTTTTTTTAATCCTCTATTCTCTCTTCACAGATGGATAATCACATATTCATACCATGGGACACGCCCCTCGGATGCATCCTCAAGAAGTGAGAAAAGTTTGCACCCCAAACCCTAAAAAGGAAAAGGCTAATGTTTTTCTGTAACACAGCTGGGGTTGAATAAAAGCTCCAGGACCAGTAATGTTGGCCAGAAAACAGAAGCATAAATTTTAATACAATCCATCAACTAGATTTGTTTTGCTGTCAGCAGGGAAAATGAACAGAAATCCTTTATGTACAGGCCTTCGTGGCCCTAAGAAACAACCATGGCCTTTGTCAGGCTTGTAAAATGGATCCAGTGATGATAGCGGCCATTGTCAGGCAGCTCCCACCAGTTGGTTTGGGAGGGCTCTTATTGGGTTTACCCAGGGCTCAAGCCCCAGAGGAACCAAGGGCAGAGCTTGGGTCAAACCCCACTGCCCCTTCTACCCCTTATATCCAAGTCTTCCAGCCTTGGAGCCTTCCTCTTTCTAGCCAGGACCACCCTCTGGACACCACCCCCTTAAGTTATGCCCCTTTCAAGAGATTAGCAGCCCCAGTGGACCCACTAGAGTCCAGACTTTATTCACTATGCAAGACCTGAGCCAGATTAAGATGGAAGTAGGAAGTTTATGGAAGACCCTGAAAAATACATCAAAGAGTTCCATAAACTGGGCTAAACATTTGAACTCACCTGGAGGGCCCTCTCAGTCATACTATGGCAAACTCTAAGGGAGAATGTGACTCCATTACAGAGGTGACCCAGCAATTTATAAGTGCAATGCACATGACTGACTCTGGTGGCAACACTGTGGGGGCCACCGCAGTTCCCTAGGTTGACCCTAATTGGGGTTACCATACCCAGGGAGGGTATATAGGCAAGGAACCACATGTTTCTCTGTCTGGTAGAAAGAATGAAAGCTAGCAAAACAGAGCCTATAAACTATAATAAATTGGCCTTAATAGATCAAGGCCCTCTTGAAAACCCCTAGAGAGGCTACAAGAGGCCCTAATGAAACATACTAACCTAGACCCAGACACACCAGAAAGACAACTGACCCTAAAGGACCATTTCCTAACTCCAGTAGCCCCAGATATTCAGAGGAAACTCCAAAAGCTAGCACTGGGCCCCAACACCCCGGGACTGACATCTTCAAAATAGCTTCCTCAATCTTCTACAACCAAAACCAGGAGATGCAGGAAAGAGCTCAGGAAAAGGGAGGCAAAAGGAAAAGTAGCAGCTCCAACTCTTGGCTGCACTACAAGTCTGCCAGCCCCCTCCAGGTTGCCTTCAGATTACCCTCGCAGGTAACTGCCATCAGCACAGGAGGGCAGGCCACTGGAAGGCAAACTGCCCCAAAGGGACTGATGGAAAAAAGCCCCGCATGGCTTGCCCCCACTGCCACAAGCTTGGCCACTGGAAACGGGACTGCCCTGAGGACCGAAGGGACTCTGGGACAGAATCCCAACCCCTGATGGCCTTGAGCTGAAGGAGCCCTACACATCAGTCAGTTCCCAGATTGAACATTGCTGTTGAAGGGACAGACCCAAGGGCTGCTTTGGACATGGCAGGTAGGACTATAAGTTTTCTTTTGGACATGGGAGCGGCCTACTCAGTGCTTACCTCTTTTCCTGAGCAATTATCCTCCAAATCCTCCCTGGTGCTGGGGCTAAATGCGGTGCCTATAAGCTGAAGATTTACTCCTCCTCTCTGGTGCCTGTGGGGGGAAACTGTCTTTTCTCATTCATTTTTAGTGATGCCAGAATGTCCTATGCCCCTTTTGGGTAGAGATAGTTTATTTAGACTAGGGGCTTAGTTAACCTTTCCTCCAAGGCAACACCTCCTTTTCCAAATGCAATCTTATGTCTCAAGGAAACCACACACAGGATGAACTGCTTACAGACCTTTCCATTAATCCAGAGGTCTGGGCCACAGGAATACATGGAAAGGCAATGCCTGTAGTAATTCATCTCAAGGATCCTTCTTGCTATCCTTGTAGAAGGCAGCTGGCCAAAGAAGGACTTTGGCTCCTGATTGAAAAATTTCTGTAACATGAGTTATTAATACTCAATAGCTTGCCCTGTAACACCTGCATCTTACCTGTTAAGAAGAGCAATGAGGCCAGGTGCAGTGGCTCACACCTATAATCCCAACACTTTGGGAGGCTGAGCTGGGCAGATCACTTGAGGTCAGGAGTTTGAGACCAGCCTGGCAAACATGGAGAAACCCCGTCTCTACTGAAAATACAAAAAAAAAAAAAAAAAAAAAAAAAAAAAATAGCCAGGCATGGTGGCGCATGCCTATAATCTCAGCTACTCAGGTACTCGGGAGGCTGAGGCAGGAGAATCACTTGAACGTGGGAGGCAGAGATTGCAGTGAGCCAAGATTGTGCCATTGCACTCCAGCCTGGGGAACAAGAGCAAAACTCCGTCTCAAAAAAAAAAAAAAAAAAAAAAAAAGCAATGACAAATACAGGCTAGTCCAGGACCTGTGAATCATAAATGAGGCAGTAGTCCCAATGGTCCCCAGCCCGTATGTATTAATAATTGTAGGAGAAGTACCTCCAGACGCTCAGTTGTTTTCAGTCTTAGAACTCAAAGACACTTTCTTTTGAATCTCCCTAGACTCATCCTCCCAATTTTATTTGCATTTGAGTAGGAGAATGAGAAAGCAAGGCATCAACAGCTCACCTGGACAGTGCTTCCACAAGTTTCACAGATAGTTCCCATTTGTTTGGGCAAGCCTTGGCTAGAGATTTGCAGGACCTGACTCTTGAGAGGGGGCAGATGGCTTCTACAGCATATGGATGACCTGTTAATCTGCTCCCCTGCAAGGCAGCTGGGAATCCAACATCTAGTCCAGACACTAAATTTACTGGCAGACAGAGGGTACAAGGTGTCCAAGGCCAAGACACAGCTACTGATACTAGAGGTCCAATATTTGGGGATAATCCTGACCCCTGGAGAACATAAGTTCTCCCCAGAATGGATACAGGCCATCCTTAAAATACCTCTCCCGGCCACCCAAAAGCAGCATCAGGCCTTTCTAGTGATCACAGGATATTGCAGACTTTGGATACTGGGACATGGTGGGATTGTTCAGTACTTACATCAGGCTCTAAAAGAAGGGACTGATAGGGACCCACTTCTTTGGTTAAAGGATCAGGAGCAAGACTTTATACAGCTAAAAACTGCCCTCTCACAAGCCCCAGATCTTGGGCTACTCACACTAACCAACACATTTCAGCTTTTTGTCACTGAAAGGCAAGGTGTAGCCCTAGGAGTTCTAACTCAAACCATCGAGCCAATCAAATGTCCCTTAGGTTACTTTTTAAAGAACCTAGACCCAGTAGTGCAAGTGTGGTCACACTTGTTGCAGTGGCCATCCTACTTGAGGAGGCCCTTAAAATCACCATGGGACTGTCAGTTCGACTCCTGACATCCCAGCAAATAAGCCCCTTATTGAACATAAAAGTGCCATAATGGCACACTGATAACAGACTGCTAAAGTACTAAGTCTTGTTGTTAGAAAACCCACAGCTAACAGTTGAGTGGTATTCCACCCTTCACCCAGCCTCCTTACTGCCACTACGAGGAGACTATAACTCAACGCATTAATGTTGTGAGATACTTAACCAAATTTATGCCAGCTGGGAAGACTCAAAGAATCAGCCCCTAGATAATCTGGATGAAATATTGTTTTCAGATGAAAGTAGTTTTGTCCGGAATGGAACTAGATATGCATGGTACACTCTAGTGTCCCTTCACCTAGTTCTGGAGGCTAAAGCTCTGTCCCCGGGGACCTCAGTGCAACTGGCCGAACTCATTGCACTAACCAGAGCCCTAAAACTAGGGAAAGAAAAAGAATAACCATGTATATAGGTTTTAAATACGCCTTTCTGGTGTCTCATGCCCACATGGCTATCTGAAAGGAAAGAGGGGTACCTAACAGCTTGGGATACTCCTATTAAGTATGGGCCTCAAATCTTAGAGGTCCTAGAGGCTGTTCATTTGCCCTGGGAAGTGGCAGTAGTGCACTGTAAAGGACACCAGAAGGGTTCTGATGAAACTGCATGAGGAAAACGGTTAGCTGACCAAAAAGCTGAAGAGGCAGCCGTCTCAAAAAATACCTTCATGGGGGCCTCGCTCCCCTTTTCCATCAGTGAACTGCCCTCTCTCCAGTACACTAAGGAAGAAATAGATTGGGCCACCCATTGTGAGTATAAAGAAGAAATCAGTGGTTGGTACAGGTTGGGAGGGCTTCTCTATCTACCTAAAGCCTCCCAAAAAAGTCATCAAGAGTTTCCACAACTCCTGCCACCTTGGAAAGGACAGACTAGGGCAAATTTGTAAATAGGCGTTTAGCAGGAAGGCACTAAATAAAACTATTCAACAGATTTGTCAAGCCTGCACCTTGTGCACCATAAATAATCCTCTGAGAGAGAAGCCCCCTCCATTAATAAGTGCAATCCAAAGGAGAGGCACATACCCTGGGGAGGACTGGCAGAGGGACTTCACTCAGCTTCCCAAATGCTGCAGGAGCTGAGCGAAACTCAACTCCAACCCATGGAGCTACCCTGCCCTGACAGCTAGCAAGAGGCCAAGACCCACAGAACAACCATCACTGCCCCTCTGTCAGCAGGAAGCAGTTACAGAAGACTGTTCTTCGTCCATTTTCCCAAAGAATAGGGTCTTGGACTCTTGAGGGGGGAAATGTTAGAGTAGGTAGTTAGGCAGACGTGAGCAGGGCACAAGGGGGGCCTTCCTCCCCACCAAGAATGTCAGGCAACTATCCGATGATGGTCAGGCAACTATCCGATGATGGTCAGGCAGTTGTCAAACTGTCTCTCTAAAATAGTAATTGGTTGCAGCCCGCAACTAGACAGTCTCCCAATAGATAGAAAACACTTGAAGCTGGTGATCGGCAGCTTCCCAGTAAGATCTCAGGAATTGGGGCAAATGGGCTCAAGCATGCACACTAAGCGGCAAAATGGTGGAGTTTAACTGGTATATGACCTTCGCCTAGGAACACTCAGCTGGTAAGGGAAAAACGCCCCAAGTGAGCATATGTACAACTTCCTAAACATGCGCATGCGGCCCCTCCCAAGTGCTGGCAGGCCACTGCACTGAGGACAGGCTGCCCTGAAGGAAAAAATCAAAGAAGAAAGATGCAAAACCCCAGAAGCATGCCAATGTATAAAACCCCAAGTCAAAGGCCGGATGGGGCACTTGGATCTCTCAGGTCACCCACTTGGCCCTCTTCCAAGTATATTTTACTTCCTTTCATTCCTGCTCTAAAACTTGCCTCTGTTTCTCCCTCGGCGTTATGCCCCTCAGTTGAATTCTTTCCTTTGAGGAGGCCAGAATAGAGTAGCTGCAGACCCATACAGATTCGGCACTACTAACAGGTCAACATTAGCATACAAAAAACATAGCACTTGGAAGATTCCAAGAATTTTAGGAGTTGTATGCCAGGAAATGGGGATGAAGACCAAATATCTATTGCATAATATCACAGTCACTCTCTCCATAAGTCAAGTAGTTCCCTGGGATAGTAAAGAGTGTTTCATCAACAATATTAGACCCTGTGGTCAAATAAGTTTTGAAAACAGGATTGGATGAAGACAAAAAACAAAGTCCTATACCACAGGACTCTGGGGAACCTCCAAATGTTTAAAAATGAGCCCCTGGTTGCAGTTGCTTCCAGGAGTCCAGCTAGCAATTGCAGCTGGAGATTTGCCATTTCACAGTTGTGAGCAGTTTATCTTGTAAGGGATGGGGACTTCAATTCACCTTTGGGCAAAATGTTTCTTTATTTCGGAAAAAAAACAGTGAAATGGGCCTCTCTGTGCCCATTCTCTGTTTTATACTTAAAAACAAAAACAGTTTGGTAATAGAAACTGTTTGGTAATAGAAAAGTTGTATTTGGTTAAGTCACAGCTATTTATTCATTCAATAAATATTTATGGAGCACTCCAGGTATTATTCTAGATCAGGGGTTGACAAAATTTATATGTAAAGAGCCAGAAGTAAATATTTTAAACTTTGTGGCTCATATGGTCTCAGTTGCAACTGCTTAAGTCTGTCATTATGGTGCAAAAGCAGCCATAGATAATACATAGGTGAATGGACATGGCCGTGTTTCAACATAACTTTATTTAAAAAAAACAGCAGCAGGTCAGATATGGCCATTTGCTGACTCCTGGCTTAGATGCCTGGGCTTCAGCAGTGGACTGAATGGACAAAAATCTCTGTTGTCATGGAACTTATATTCTAGAGGAGGGAGACGATAAGTATGATAAAGAGATAATTTAAATGTTAAGTTAGAAGGTGACAGATACTGTGGGGGAAAAAGAAACCATAGAAAAGGAATTGGAAGGCTGGGATGGGGGTTGGGTGGGAAGAAAAAGTCTCTCTTAGAATGTGACATTTTGGCTAGGCATGGTGGTTCACACCTGTAATCCTCGCACTTTGGGAGGCCTAGGTGGGAGGATAATTTGAGTTCAGGAGTTCAAGACCAGCCTAGGAAACATAGCAAGACCCTGTCTCTCTATTTTTTTTTTAATGTTCAAAAACTAAAAAAACAAAAAAGAGAAGGTGACATTTTAGCAAACTCGAAGGAGATGAGTATGGCAATTTTAAAACATGTTCACAAGCATGTCTTTGACATTACTCTCACCCAGAGGTAGTGGTGGTGGGTGGGAGGATTCTATGTCTTCTCCCCTTGAATCTTGGCTGACCTTTGTGAATTGCTTGTAACCTAAAGAACGCAGCCAAAGTGATGTTATGGAACTTCTGAGGCTAGGTGGGAATAGACAATGCAGTCTCCGCCTGGTTGCCTTGGGATTGTTCTCTGTGGGAGCCAGATGCCATGTAAGAAATCTGATTCACTGAGAACTCCCTGCTGGAGAGTCCACATCTATAGCCCAGTGGAGCTTCTAGCTGACACCAGTGTCATCTGCCAGCCATGTGATTGCACCATCTTGGACGTCCTACCCAGTCAAGCCATGAAATGATGGCAGCTTCAGCCGACATCTGACTGCAACTGTGTAAGTGATCCTAGGTGGGAACTGCCCTGCTGAGCCCTTCCTGTATTCCTGACCCACAAAATCCATGAGCAATAAACAAATAAAATGATAGCTTTAAGCTGCTAAGTTTCAGGGTAATTTGTCGGGCAGAAATGGTATCTGAAATAGAAGTCTGCTACCAAAAGTGGACTGGGAAAAGTGAACTGTGTCAGATTGTATTTTCCAAAGATGGTCACAATACGATTTCCCATCTCTTGTGTTTTTCCACAATGTGACCTTGCTACTCCCCCATCAAGAGGCAGAGTCTAATTCCCCTCACCTTGATTCTGAGTCGCTGGCGACTGCTTCCACCAATACAGAATGCAGAAGCAACACTGTGTTTTCCAAGGCTGAGTCACGAAAAATGATGTAGTTGGAGTTTTGAACTTTCACGTAAGAAGTCTGACTACCCGCTGGGCACCGTGGCTCACACATGTAATCCCGGCACTTTGGGAGGCTGAGGGGGGGTGGATCACAAGGTCAGGAGATCAAGACCATCCTGGCTAACATGGTGAAACCCTGTCTCTACTAAAAACACACACACAAAAATTAGCTGGGCATGGTGGCAAGCACCTGTAGTCCCAGCTACTTGGGAGTCCGAGGCAGGAGAATGGCGAATGGTGTGAACCCGGGAGACGGAGCTTGCAGTGAGCTGAGATCATGCCACTGCACTCCAGCCTGGGCGACAGAGTGAGACTCCATCTAAAAAAAAAGAAATCTGACTACTCTGAGGCAGTCATGCCATGAGGAAGGCCACATGGTGAGATGGATATGGAGTGAGCCTTGGGGATAATGGAGAAATAATTTTAGGCAAAAAGAACAACCAGTGCAAAGGCTCTGAGTCAAGACCTGGGCCTAGTGTGTTTGAGGAGCCACAAGGAGGCCAGTGTGGCCAGAGGAGAATAGACTGTAGGGGCAAGGGAAGAAGCAGGGAGCCAGTTATGAGAGTGCAGGTGAGTCAGTGCAGTCGGTCACAGAAGAGATAGGAGTGAGAAGTGGTTGGATTAAAAGGTAGAGCTGAGAAGATTCAGTCATGAACTGGTCATAAACAATGAGAGAAAGAAAGGAACCAAAGATGATTCCTAGCTTTTTGGCCAATGGAAGAATTGAATTAGCAAAAGCAGAAATGGTAAAGACTGTAGAAGCAGATGTGGGGTTGTATGCAGGGGGCAGGTCAAGAGCTGGGTTTTAGACATAGATTTCAGATGCTGATTAGACATCCAAGTGGAGGTGTCTTGCAGGCAGAAGCTATCACCAGAAAAGGGATCTTGTCCCAGACCCCAAGAGTGGGTTCTTGGATCTTGCATAGGAAAGAATTCAGGGCGAGTCACAGAATATATTGAAGTTAAGTTTATTAGAGGCTACTCAATTACAGAGTAGGGTGTCCCAGAAAGCAAGAGGAGGAATGCACTACCTTAAACGTAGTGCTGGCTTATATAAGTTATTAAGAATAGTGTACTCTATCACGAAAGCCTGTGATCAGCTTGTGACAGTCTATTAGTATTGTTACTCTCCTGTTACTATTATCTTTAAAGCAAAACCTGTTCTTAAACTAAAAATGCTTTTTGTTCTTAAAGTACTGGGACGTTTCCATAAGTTCTGGGTCTTTATTTAGTTAACACTATTAACTCATTCCCTCAGCCATAAACAGCTTATGACCAAGAGTGTCCAGCTCCCTGGGAATGTAACTCAGCAGGTTTGGCTTTATCCCAGCTTTATTAAAGATGGAATCACTCTGGTTGGAACGCCTCTGACCAAGATGCATGAACCCACATGCAGGGGAGAGGTTTGAGCTGCGGCAGATATAAATGTGGGTGTTATCAATATACAATTGGTTTAAAGCAATGACTTTCAGTTTGATCACAGATCCCTTTAAAAAATTGTTTTTATTGGCTGGTTGTGGTGGCTCACGGCTGTAATCCCAGCACTTTGGGAGGCCGAGGCGGGCAGATCACGAGGTCAGGAGATTGAGAGCATCCTGGCTAACATGGTGAAACCCCATCTATACTAAAAATACAAAAAAATTAGCCAGGCGTGGTGGCGGGCGCCTGTAGTCCCAGCTACTTGGGAGGCTGAGGCAGGAGAATGGCATGAACCCGGGAGGCAGAGTTGCAGTGAGCCGAGATCGCGCCACTGCACTCCAGCCTGGGTGACAGAGCGAGACTCCATCTCAAAAAAAATTGTTTTTATTATAGTAAAAACATATAACATTAAATTTATTATCTAACAAAATAAATTTATCATCTTAATCATTTTAAGTGTACAGTTCAGTAATGTTGAGTATATTCACATTATTGTGCAACAGATCTCTAGAACTTTTTCATCTCGCAACACTGAAACTCAATACTCATTAGACCCTAGCTCCTCCACCCCCAAGTCCTTGGTAACCACCTTACTACTTTCTGTTTCTATGATTTTGGCTACTTTATCATGAAGGAAATGAAAATACTTTGAAATCATCTTTGCAAAAATTATAACAGTGAGAAAATTATGACAGTGAAAGAGATCTAACCTAACTGACTCCATCTTGCTTCTAATCTTCAAGCTGCCCTTGTTCATTCCTGGGCATAGGTCAAGCTAACTTTGGAAAGAATTTAGTTTATAGTTTAACTTTGAAACAAAGATATTAAGAGCTCCTCCCCAGAACAAACCCCCTCCTTGCCTGGGGATCAGACTGCCTTTGTAAAACTCACAAATTAGCCACAAGATTAGAAATTATAACTCAGGGATCACATGGCCAGAGGCCACAAGATCACTAACCTCCGATTGCTTATGTGGATAACATTACTATTATAAAACCTAAGATTGGTGTTTGAGGTATTTTTCAGACCCTGCATTCAAGTGGATCAGGGTGCCACCCGGACCAGTAAACTGGCTCATTTGGTCTTCTGGCCCCTATCCAGAAACTGACTCAGTGCAAGAGGAAAGCTTTGACTCCCTGTGATTTAATCCCTGACCCAACCAATCAGTATTGCCCCTTCCTAGCCTTCCTGCCTGCCAAACTATCTTTAAAAACCCTAGCCTTGGCTGGGCGCAGTGGCTCATGCCTGTAATCCCTGCACTTTCGGTGGCCGAGGTGGGCAGATCATGATGTCAGGAGTTCAAGACCAGCCTGGCAAATATGGTGAAACTCCGTCTCTACTAAAAATACAAAAATTAGCCAGATATGGTGGCACGCGCCTGTAGACCCAGCTACTCAGGAGGCTGAGCAGAAGAATCACTTGAACCTGGGAGGTGGAGGTTGCAGTGAGCCGAGATCGTGCCACTGCACTCCAGCCTGGGTGATAGAGTGAGACTCTGTCTCAAGAAAACAAAAAACAAAAAACCCTAGCCTCTAAATTTGCAGAGAGGCTTATTTGAGTAATAATAAAACTCTTGTCTCCTATTTAGCTGGCTCTATGTGGATTAAACTCTTTCTCTATTGCAATTTCTTTATCTTGATAAATTTGCTCTATCTTGGCAGTGGACAAGAATAACACGTTGGGCAGTTACAATTTTACTCCAAAAATATATTTCTTTGATGTATTTTGAAATGGCTGCCACTTGGCCATCCTGACAGAAGTGGCTTTGCAAAGCTGTCTTAAGGGGGGAAAATTTGCATCTGTAGAGACTCTTCATTAATGCACCCATGCCCCTTCCCCTTTCTATGCCTTTCACCAGATCCAGGAGAGACTGAGAATCTGACACTTTTAAAAATCTTAAAAGAAACATTTATTTTCTGATGTGATTTGGCTGTGTCCCCACCCAAATCTCATCTTGAATTGTAGTTCCCATAATCCCCATGTGTCATGGGAAGGACTCAGTGGGAGGTAACTGAATCATGGGGGCGGTTACCCCCATGCTGTTCTCATGATAGTGAGTGAGTTCTCATGAGATCTGATGGTTTTATAAGTGTCTGGCATTTCCCCTACTGATGCTCATTCTCTCTCCTGTCACCCTGTGAAGAGGTGCCTTCTGCCATGATTGTAAGTTTCTTGAGGCCTCCCCAGCCACGCTGAACTGTGAGTCAATTAAACCTCTTTTCTTTATAGATTACCCAGTCTTGGGTATTTCTCCATAGCAGTGTGAGAATGGACTAATACAGTAAATTGGTACCGAGGCAATGGGGCACTGCTATAAGGATACCTGAAAATGTGGAAGTGACTTTGGAAACTAGGTAACAGGCAGAGGTTGGGACAGTTTGGAGGGCTGAGAAGAAGACGGGAAAATGTGGAAAAGTTTGGAACTTCCTAGAAACTTAGAGTGCTCAGAAGACAGGAAGATGTGGGAAAGTTTGGAACTTCCTAGAGACTTGTCAAATGACTTTGACCAAAATGCTTATAGTGATACAGACAATGAGGTCCAGGCCGAGGCGGTCTCAGATGGAGATGAGGAAGTTGTTGGGAGCTGGCATAAAGGTGACTCTTGCTATGCTTTAGCAAGGAGATAGGTGGCATTTTGCCCCTGCCCTAGAGGTTTGTGGAACTTTGAACTTGAGAGAGATGATTTAGGGCATCTGGCAAAAGAAATTTCTAAGCAGCAAAGCATTCAAGATGTGACTGGGATGCTCTTAAAAGCATTCAGTTTTACGCATTCACAAATATATGGTTTAGAATTGGAACTTACGTTTAAAAGGGAAGCAGAGCATAAAAGTTTGGGAAATTTGTAGCCTGATGATGTGATAGAATAGAAAAACCTATTTTCTGAGGAGAAATTTAAGCCTGCTGCAGAAATTTGCATAAGTAATGAAGAGGCAAATGTTAATTGCCAAAACAGTGGATAAAATGTCTCCAGGGCATGTCAGAGGTTTTCATGGCAGCCCCTCTCATCACGGACCTGGAGGCCTATGAGGAAAAAATGGTTTAGTGGGCCAGGCCCAGGGCCTTGCTGCTTTGAGCAGTCTTGGAACTTGGTGCCCTGCATCCCAGCCATGCCTAAAAGGGGCCAATATACAGCTCAGGCCATTGCTTCAGAGGGTGCAAGCCCCAAACTTTCACAGTTTACTTGTGGTATTGGGCCTGCGGGTGCAGAGAAGTCAAGAATTGAGGTTTGGGAACCTCTGCCTAGATTTCGGAGGATGTATGGAAAAATGTGTATGTTCAGGCAGAAGTTTACTGCACAGGCAGAACCCTCATTGAGAACCATTGCTAGGGCAGCGTGGAAGGGAAATGTGGGGTTGGAGCCCTTACATAGAGTCCCCACTGAGGCACTGCCTAATGGAGCTGTGAGAAGAGGGCCACCACCCTCCGGACCCCAGAACAGTAGATCCACCGACAGCTTGCACCATGCACCTGGAAAAGCTGCAGGCACTCAAGGCCAGCCAGTGAAAGCAGCTGGGAGGGAGGCTGTACGCTGCAAAGCCACAGGGGTGGAGCTGCCCAAGGCCATAGGAGCCCACTTGTTGCATCAGTATGACCTGGATATGAGACATGGAATCAAAGGAGATCCTTTTGGAACTTTAAGGTTTAATGACTGCCCTATTGGATTTTGGACTTGCATGGGGCCTATGGCCCCTTTGTTTGGGCCAATTTCTCCCATTTCAAATGCGTGTATTTACCCAACGCCTGTATCCCCATTGTATCTAAGATGTAACTAACTTGCTTTTGATTTTACAGGCTCATGGGCAGAAGGCACTTGTCTTGTCGCAGATGAGACTTTGGACTTGAACTTTCAGGTTAATGCTGGAATGAACTAAGACTTTGGGGGACTGTTGGAAAGGCATGATTGTGTTTTGAAATGTGAGGACATGAGGTTTGGGAGAGGCCAAGATGGAACGATGTGGTTTGGCTGTGTCCCAACCAAATCTCATCTCGAATTGTAGTTCCCGTAATCTCCATGTGTCATGGGAGGGACCTGGTGGGAGATAATTGAATCATTGGGGCAGTTTCCCCCATGCTGTTCTTCCGATAGCGAATGAGTTCTCATGAGATCTGATGGTTTTATAAGCATCTGTCATTTTCCCTGCTGGCACTCATTCTCTATCCTGCTGCCCTGTGAAGAGATGCCTTCCACCATGTTGTAAATTTCCTGAGGCTTCCCCTGCCATGCTGAACTGTGAGTCAATTAATCTTCTTTTCTTTATAAATTACACAGTGTTGGATATTTTTTCATAGCAGAGTGAGAACAGACTAATACACTATCTATCCTTTCTGAGGGAGGCTTCACTTACATAACAAGGCCACCTTTGCTAGCCAAGCCTCTTCTTTCCCTCCAATAGCCTGTTTTACCAGAACATAAGTCCACATTTTTTCTGCAACCTCAAAAATAGTATACAAGATTCTGTAACTCATTGGGAATTGGATCTTCATTCTAACGGCTCCTGTGTATATATGTTAAATAAATCTGTATGCCTTTTATCTTAGTAGTCAATGTGCCTCATGTCAGTGATTTTTAGTGAACCTTTAAGGAGCCAGAAGCCTATTGTCCCCACAATATATTTTATATTGTAATCAGTAAAAGGGTTCAGCTGCTCACCACTTGCAGAAACAAGTTGAAATAATAACAAGTAGTGATAAAAAAAGAGAGAGAGCAAGATTTTTATTACATGTGCTAGCAAGGGGAAGAGCAGAAAGCAATTTCACTCTTCAGTTTGTGGAGGGAATGCCGGAGTTTTTAAAGAAAGGGCTTAGAATGCACAAGAGGCATGTGCAGGGTGGGTGCTAGGAGGTGTCAGGTGGTGAGACTTACTCCAATGGCTCATCTTGAATTATTATTCCATTTGGTGAAGGAGCTGCCACCATTGTGGATCCTAACAGGTTATAAATTAACTGCAGTCAATCTTGTAGTCATTTTTTAGCTGCAAGTGGGTGCCTTAAAGCAACCTTTTGTTGGAGAGAGAACTCAGGAGATGTCTGATTCCTGTCAGGATCCGACCCCTGAAGGTTCTAAGGAAATATATGACCAGATAAGTGAGTACAGTGTGAGTATGGTGTTAAGCAACAAGCATCTAGGTAAATAAACGTGCACAAGGCATGGGAGCACAGTATGGGAAAAGAAAAGGAATGGAGAGTCACAGCACATTCCAAGGCTGTATTTCAAGAAGAAAGGAAACACATATGCAGTTTGTCTCAAAATTATATCTTGAGACTGGTGGGGGAGAAGGAAAGGAGAAAAGAAAAAAAGCTTTAAAACAGTTTGAGGCTAAGCTGCTAAGCTGCTTTGTTACAATATGAGTAGATTCATCACACAGTATTTGACCTTTTGTGACTAGGACTTATTTTTCTTAGTATAATGTCCTTGAGGTTCATTCAGATGTAGCATGTGACAGGATTTTCTTCTTTTTCAAGGCTGCATAATATTCCCTCATGTGCATATGCCACATTTTCTTCATCCATCCATCGATAGCCATCTGGGTTGCCTGCACCTCTGGGCTATTGTGAATAATGCTGAGATAAACAGGTACAAATATCTTTTTGAAATACTGCTTTGATTATTTTTGGTTATATATTCAGGAGTGGAATTGCTGGATCATATATATAAACCAGAAACAAAATTCTAAGCCCCCCAAGCATAGGGGCCATGTAATCCTATAATTCTAGTTTTTTGGGAGGCTGAGGCCAGTTAGTTGCCTGAGCCTGGTAGTTCAAGACCAGCCTGGGCAACATGGTGAAACCCCACCTCTACCAAAACAACAACAACAACAACAACAAACCCACAAATAATTAGCCAGAGACCCTATCTCCAGTTAAAATTTAAAAAAAGGTTCTTGACAATGAGTCTGGAGTCTAGGCCTTAGACACTACCAGATGCCTTCTCTGTGTGATTCTTCACTTTGGTTAATCCCAAATGCTTCAGTAAAATTTGAGAGTTAAGGGGTCGGGGCCGGGCGCTGTAGTTCATGCCTGTAATCCCTGCACTTTGGGAGGCCGAGGCGGGTGGATCACTTGAGGTCAGGAGTTTGAGACCAGCCTGGCCAACATGGTGAAACCCCATCTCTATTAAAAATACAAAAATTAGCCGGATGTGGTGGTGGGCGCCTGTAATCCTAGCTACTTGGGAGGGTGAGTCACAAGAATCACTTGAACCCGGGAGGCTGAGGTTGCAGTGAGCTGAGATCGCACCACTGCACTTCAGCCTGGGCAACAGAGCGAGATTTTGTCTCAAAAGAAGAGGTCGGGCTTGGGATAGAGTGGCAATGAGAAGGATGAGTCCCTCTTCCTTCATCCTTGTCCCAGTCCCTCCAAGCCAGACTGATGGAAGGAGGCAATGGCCTGAGGGAGGCAGCATAAGCTGGAGTTGCAGGAGGAAACTGGAGAAAACTCATTGCAGTGGCCTGGCAGAGGGACAGTGGAGAGGTGACTTCCTGAGAAGACTGGGTGGAAGATCACAGCAGCCATGGTCCTCAGCTCACATTGACAGCATCTCTGTGAGAGGCTGAGTCAAGCGGAGTAGCAGGTGGGGCTTGGCATCACGACTCTCTGGTCACCCCTCCTCATGAAGTAGCCTCAGGCAGCGCTGGGAGTCTCCACAATGGAGAAAAGGGAGATGGCATTTCTACAACTGAATCACCCCAGGAACTCCTGGTCATGAACTATGTTAAGGATTAATGTTCCAGGAAACACGCTGGCACATGCAGATGAAAACCAGAGGAGACAGAAGGGACCAGTGTCAGTATGTTGGTTCACTGGTTCTCACTGGGGTCATCAGAATCACTTGGGAAGGTACTTAAAAATATAGTTGCCTGGGCCCATCCAGGCTTAACAAAAAATACATGTCCTGGAGCTTTACCCTCTGCAGCATTCTGATTTAGTAGGTCTAGACAGGGTCAGGGCATCTGTAGTTTTAAGTACCTTTCCAGGTGATCTGTCATGTACTCCTGGTAAAAACCCTCTGATCTAATTCCTTGTATTGCAGATGAACAAAGGTCTAGAAATGTCAATAGGGTTATGAAAGGAGGCACAGTGCTAGTTGAAAGCTTAGGTTTGAGTCCTGACTATGTGACTTTGGATAATTTGTTTAATCCCTCCATGCTTTACCATCCTCATCTGGAAGAAAGGGCAGTAACAGCAATTCCAAATGGTTTTGGGAGCATTAAATGAGCTAAGGCAATCCAAGCCCTCTGCCATGGTGCCTGATGTGAAGTTTCTGCTGAATAATTGCTGGCTACACTGTCATATCATCAGCAGCAGCAGCACCGTCATTATTATCGCCACCACCACCATTGTCATCACTATTGTCCCTATCACCACCATCCCCACCACCACTACTATCATCATCATTTTCATCATCACTATTTCAAAAAGTGCCCCCCAGCCAGCTAGTGGCAGAGCTGAGACGATTTTGGTTTTCAGACTCCAAATTCAGTGACCTTTCCACTACTGAAGCCTCCAAATTCTCAACACAAACTTAAGTATTTCCTTGGCCTAGACTGTGTAACAAAGTCTTTTTTTTTCTGAGTGGAAAAATAAATTTCTCTTATTTTCTTTTTTCTTTCCTTTTTTTGGGGGGGTGGGGGAGGGGGACAGAGTCTTGCTCTGTCGCCCAGGCTGGAGTGCAGTGGTGTGACTTAGCTCACTGCAACCTCTGCTTCCCAGGTTCAAGTGATTCTCCTGCCTCAGCCTCCCAAGTAACTGGGATTACAGGTGCCCGCCACCATGCTCAGCTAATTTTTGTATTTTTAGTAGAGATGGGGTTTCACCATGTTGGCCTGGCTGGTCTTGAACTCTTGACCTCGTGATCCACCCACCTCAGCTTCTCAAAGTGCTAGGATTACAGGTGTGAGCCACCACACCCGGCCCAAGTTCTTTTATTTTCAAACTGGCTCTTGACACTCAGAATAAAGGAAATCAACTCCATCTAAGACATGAGAAGAAATTGAAAAACCTCTTTGGAAAAACTCAGCTTTGCTACCAAGAGATAACCTTTAAGTAAATGACTGGTAGGAAGGAAATTCTCAATAGTACTATTGTAGAAAATTGAGCCCGCCATTTTCCAAGTGCTTCACTGTCTCTTGAGTAGTTCTGTTGATGTGGGCAGGGAGCAGTACTGCTGATGGGAGCAATTTGGGGTGAGGTTTGATCGTATCACTTGTCAAAGGCTTATCCTAAAATGTTTTTGGTGTGCCCAGTGATGTCACACCTCTGACCTCCTATCTTAGTGGCTTAGACTCTAAGCCACTGGCTTTCTACTGGCTGAGCAGTAGAAAACCTCAGTAACCTTTTTCACACTTGTGGTGGCCATTAGCTGATCCTGTGGCTGAACGCTCCCTGCTTGGGGGGATTCCTCACCACATAAGTCTTGGTGGGAGGCAGACCCACTTCTGTAGGAGATAAGGAAGCCTGGGCGCTCTTTCCCAGCTCCCTTGAGGCCAGAGCGTGGGTGTGTGGCCTTGGCTCACTCTGTGAGCCTCGTGTACCTGTTTTTTGTAATGCGGGTGGGAGAAGTCTTTCTAGAGTCACTGTAACCTCTGGCTTCTGCGGTTGTTGTGCCAGAGACCACCTCCCTTTGTCCTAGGTGTTTCTCCTGCCTTCCCACCAGTTTTGTGAGCTACCCAACAGCTTTTCTCTTTCTTTGAGTATAACCTCTTCTATATGTCATTTCTCTCCAATTTTAATGTATAATTACACACATTTTTCTTTTTTTAATTTTTTGCAAAATCATTTGTGATGTAGTTGCAGACATCATGACACTGTACCCTGCCGCATCTCTGATGCAATTACAATGAAATCACATCCAGTATCTTTTCCACACATTTTCTTCTGCCATGGCAACTAGAGGCAATTTCTGTTGCTTATGGTTAAGAGTCCTGATGGGCATATCATTTGGGAAATTGGCAAGATGTGATGGAAAGAGTAGGTGTTTGGGTACAATACAGACCTGAGTTTGGCTTTAACTTAAGAAAGTCACTTATCTCTCCAAGCCCCCCTTTTCTCATCTGGGTAGAGACAATGCCTACCTTGTAAAATTGTGAGAATGTGGCACAATGTGTGCAAGGGACATAGCACAGTTTCTAGCACCCAGTAGTTGCTCAATAAATATTCATTGAGTGAATGATTGAATGAATAAAGACACTAGATCAGTGATTGTCAAACGTAGCTGTACATTAGAACCACCAGGAGACTTTAAAAACATCCCGAGGCCAGGCTGCACCCTAGAACAATTGCATCAGAACCTTTGGGGTGGAAACTCAGACATTAGTTTTTTGTTTGTTTGTTTGTTTGTTGTTTTTCGAGACGGAGTCTCGCTCTGTTGCCAGGCTGGAGTGCAGTGGTGCAATCTCAGCTCATTGCAACCTCTGCTTCAGCCTCCTGAGTAGCTGGGACTACAGGCACACGCCACCATGCCCAACTAATTTTTGTATTTTTAGTAGAGATGGGGTTTCACCATGTTGACCAGGATGGTCTCGATCTCTTGACCTCATGATCCACTGCCTCGGCCTCCCAAAGTGCTGGGATTACAGGCATGAGCCACTGCGCTCGGCCGACATTAGTATTTTTTAAGCTCCCCGTGTGATCTGACATGTAGCCGTGGATGTTGGAGTGTGATCTATTCTGGTCCCTTGTGTCCTCCTTAGTCAAACTGGAGAAAACAGAAACCTTGTAAGGTAGCTGTGAGATGTGAAAATGTATGGACCTAATACATAGTAGGTCTCAGTAAACACTAGCTTCCAATCTCCTCTGCATGTCTTCAGTTAGGTGTAGCCTTCTGTATAGGTGCAGGAGACACTGGAACATCATGGAAGGTTTGAAGGTGCACTGGGATTCCCCTCCCACCCACTGAAATTTGTGGCTTGTATTAGTTTGCTCCGGCTGCCATTAACCAAGTTCCATGACTGGGTGGCTCAAATGAGAGAAATATACTGTCTCACAGTTCTGGAGACTGGAAGTCTGAGATCTAGGTGTCAGGTTCGTTCCTTCTGGGGCTGTGAGGGAGAATCTGCTCTATGCCTTTCTCCTTGCTTCTGGTTGCTTGCTGGCAGTCTTTGGTGTTTTTTGGCTTGTGACAGCATAACTCTAGTCTTCACATGAATTCTCCTGTGTCTGTGCCCAAATTTACCCTTTTTGCAAGGACATCAGCTATATTGAATTATAAATTCACCTTACCTCAGCTTAATCTCATTTTATATGATCTGCAATAATCCTATTTCCAAATAAGTTCATATTCAGGGAGACTATGGGTTAGGAGTTGAACATATGAATCTGGGGGCAGAGGATGACACAATTCAACCTGTAACCTGCCCTAAGCTATAGATTTGTATCCACTGAAGAACTTCATCAAAATGTAAGCCATGAAATTTTAGACCTATAGACTTTGTTTTTAAGCATAAGAATAGATTTGAGTGCAAACCTCTGTAGTTAAGATGAAGAAATAAGCTTCAAAGGAGGGGAAGTGACTTGCTAAAGACTGAGCCAGAAAAGTGGGCCTGATTTGTATTTTTTTCTCTAATTTTGAAGTAAACAGAAGATTCTTTGATAAATTAGCAGGGCCCAGTGGTTCTTCCTCCCCCCTCCAACCCCCCCAATTTATCCTTACTATTGGGAAACTGTATATTGGCATATTGTAGAACCAATTGCAACCAAAGTTGAGGGTGGGAGCAGGTAAAGGTGGGTACCTCCTACCCCACATTCCCACAGTTCATTGCAAAGTGCCTTGGAAGAGCTTTAATAATACATTTAAAGTGAGCATCCCCAGTTGTGTGGACAATCAAACCAGGTCATTTTCTTTCAGTCAAGAGAGGTCAGCAAGGTGGTCTGGGATAAGGAACAGGAATTTCTTGGGCCTGGAGTAATCCTATGGGAACTTTTCTTCAAATGGGTATGACTAGAGGGTGGCCAACTTGAGAGTGGGGCCAATTCATCTTTGTGGTCTCACTCTCCACAATACTGGCTTTGCTCTGCTCTTGCATTGAGAAAATACTCCACAAAAGTAGCCAGGGGTTGCCTGGAGGTTTGCTGCCATTGTCTCACACCCTTCTCTCCCTTCTCATTCCTGCAACCATCCAACTGTCCATTTCTTCTTTCTAACCATGAATGATGCTCAACGCTGATTTTCTGACATGGTCAAAGTCAAGGAACCAGGCTTCCTTTGTTTTTCTTTGGTCCCTCTGGTCTCACTTCCTTTTGTGGAGGGGCCAGTGGATGTATCGGGGGGTGGTTGCAGCAACCCCACATCTACAATCTGGGCTGGCCTCAAGGTAGAGAGCAAAGCTCTGTGCTCCGAATAAGTTGGTGAAGAGTTACGATAATCCCTCTTACCCTTCCCAAACTTCCCTGAAACCCCCAAGTAACTCCCAGAAAGTTTTCAGCATGCCTGAAATTTCCAGCCAATAATAGTATCATACCTTCTGATTGTAGGTAGGACTGTATTTCTGAAAGGTCCTTGTTCAGACCCAAATATTTTATACTACAGAAAAAAAAAAAAGCCTTGGACTTGGAGACAGAAGACTTGGGTGTCAAGCCAGGGGAGAAATAGGGATAGGAAATTGAGCCACAGAGCATTCAAGATAGACTTGGTCTCCTGGACAATTTCACCTAAGGTCTAAATTGAGCCAGTTTCCCACCACTCTGACTCACACAGGTCTTTTTCCACACTTTGTTCTCCAATCCTGAATCCCTAACCCAGATCCTCCATAAGTAGAAGACTTTTAAGAACCTATATGCTCTTGGTAGAAATGAGGGGACATAACCAATGCTATGGGCTGAGTGTTTGCCACCCAGTTTATGGTATTTGTCATAGCAGCCCGAACTGACTAAGACAGCCAGCCAAAGGTAAGACAATACATGCTAATCTTTTACTTGTGCATATAACACAGTGAAGCTTTCTTTTTTAATGAAATGATGCATAATAATTCATACTTCTCTGGGACAGAATGATCTACAAAGCAAGTACTTTTACATACATGACCTCATGCACACCCTCGTAGTGTGGGTGAGTCTGTTATTGGCTTCTCTACAGTTTATAGATGAGGAAACTGAACCTTGAGAGGCCCAAGGTCACAGTGGGAAAGAGCTTGGATTTGGAGTTTAGGTCCAGGGCTCAAATGCCATTCGACTCCACAGACAGTTTACTTTGGACATCTTCAGACCAGGTTTCCATGTCTGTGGACTTTTTTGTCCCATCACAGGCAGTTGCACAAATGAAACCTGTGAAAAGTTCAACAAAGCTTAATTCCAAACAAAAAAGATGATGTTTGGGCCAGTGGGCCCCAGACAAGTTCACAAGAAGCTCATGGGGTGAGTACCTGGTGTTGACCAGAAGAGGAGATGTAGGCAAGTATAGTAAGAGGAAACAGAGGTAGAAAAAAAGCCAAAAGATGGTCTCCTGTTAACTCACTCAACCAACCACAAACATTGCCAGGCGCTGAGGGAGATGGTAGGAACTGGGTTTGTGCCTTTGAGGGATTTCCACTCCAGTTGAGGCTATTGGAGGTCTGGGGCTGGCCTGAGCTTGGAGACATGCTCCGCTCAGAGATCAGCGAGGTTCTTCTCTTCTGGATTCTGTCTGAGGGAAAGTGGAGGTGCAAATGCTGTAGGACCACTGTGGGTTTCTTGTGTTCCAGGAGTGGTTAGAGGTCTGCAGCCCTGTGTCCAGGACACCTCTGTTTGGAGGGAGAGATAGGCCTGCAAGTGTCCAGTTTCGATTGAGCAGTGGTTTCTGTGGGTGGAGGGAGGGGAAGCCCAAGAGGTGGTGGCCAGTGGAGGCTGTGGTCAGGGACAGACAGCACGGCTCGTGGTGTGCAACTCTGGCAACTCCTTTTCAGCAGTCTCATCTGCCACTCCCTCTCTGACTAGGTTACCCTTCTATCTTCCTATTCATACTTCTCTTTGTGCCTCTTCCCTTGGGTTCTTGAGGAGCTAGAATAGGGGAAGACTCCTGATTAAAGACTGCCCTGGGAGCCAGTCTATTAGGGATGCCAAAACATCACTGGAAGTATAAAGAGTCAGATATGAAACGCTCCCAGGGAGATGGCTGGATGTGCTGAAAGAAATACAAGAGAAGCATCTTGGGATGGGTAGGAATGGGATGGCATGGGGAGAGGGTGAAGTGAGCTTCTCAAGGGGCCTCAAGCCCCAAACCTGCCTTCTAAAAAGGGTGTGTTCAAAGCCCAAGGTGCTTTGGCTTTGCTAAGTGGGTATGTGAGTAGGAGTCCTTTGCCTTTTTGCTCCCTGGCTCAGCCTGCCCTCTGAATAAAAGTTGAACAAAATGTTAGCAATCAGTGTGAAACTGCGTTTGAAAGATTAGGCCAACTAGAAGCCCATAGGCTTAGCTCTGATTCCACAAACTACCTCATTATCTCTTCCTTATGCTGTCTCTCCCATCAGTGGTGAGTAGTGGCCCCACCTGTAGGCTGGCAGGGAGGTCCATGGGAGCCCCTTCCCTTCACTGGTGTGCCGCCCAGCCCTGTCCAGCAGGTGCTACTGGCCTCGTTATTAAAACTAGGCCCTGGCTCTTCCCTCGACTGATAAACTCCTCCAGATCTACTGCCCCGTTGGCAAATAGATCATTGAAGTTGCATCTGGAACTGAAGGGGAAATGCCTTACAAACTCTCTCTAGGTTGGCCAGAGGGCTATATTGATATCTACTAAGGGCTATATTGGTATCTACTTTATTCAATAACAAGATATTGAGTGTCTTCTGTGTGCAAATCCCTGCTCAAGGGACTGTAGAAGACTCTGGACTCCTCATTTTTTAAAAAAGTTGCAGCCAAATGTACCTAACGGAGGTGCATGTCAGAATCACATGGGAAGCTTTTCCAAATCCCCACGCCGGAGCCGAATCAGGTTCACAGATTGGGCCCAGGTCTTTGTGGCATGGCAAAGTTTAGAGAGTGGCTTTTATTTATGCCCTTGGGTGTGAAGCAATGGGCCAGTGTGAGAGGCAGGCATGTGTACCATGAACTAGAAGGCAAGGTCACGCATAGCCATCGCCGCAGAGAGAGATAAGCAATCTCTCTACTACTACACCCTACTGTCTACTACTCTCTGAGAATGTAGACTAGGAAATAAAGGTTAATATTGATAGAGAAGCATCCTGGGACAAAGAAGGTAAAGTGTGCCCCAGGGCATGGTTCCCCAAGAAGTAGAAATCTGAAGGATAATAACCGCTGTTGATTCTTTGCTCCCACTGAGCACACAGTGATAGAACACTGTGGTTCAAGACCAGGTTCCTGCCCTCAAGCAGCTTGCAGCCTGATGGAGCAGGGAGATAAGATATTGCATGTGTGTAACTACAACACAAGGTTGTTTTACTTTAGAGGGGACAAGCAGAATCCCACGACAACCCAGAGAGTGTTCTAATTTGCAGATTTGGGAGGGCTTCCTGGAGAAGCTGGCCTGTCAGCTAGAACATGTTCCAGGCCCAGGTGACCGCATGACAAATGCCTAGAGGTAGGGTATTGGAGAGATATGTGCCTGAAAGAAGGCCAGTGGTGTCTTGGGGTTGGATCCCAAGCTGCTGTGGGGAGGAGGCTTAGAGTGGAGTAAGAATGGAAAAGTTGGGTGGCATCGGATTGTGGAGGCCTTGAAAGCTTTGCTAAAGTGTATGGACTTTATTTGTAAGTAATGAGGAGCCACTACGGGTTTTCAAGCTCCTGGTGTAAGGGCAGAGGACAGCCTGGTGGGGAAAGAGAAGAGCAGTGGGGAGATGCCAAGGAAGTGAGGCCCTGTTTCAGGGATGAAACCATGGGTGTGCAATGGCAAGAATGAGTCAACTTTGAAAGCCACTAGACAGGCATAGTCATTTGGACCTGGCTGTGGAAATTGAGGAAAAGAAAACACAGGCCTCCAAGAGGACTTGAGGTTTGGAGTGTGGGTGGGTGGGGTGAAGCTAGCACCATCAACCAAATAGGAGGAGGACACTTTAGGTGCAAAGTGATAAATCTGAAGTCAGCTCACTATCCACCTGAGAAGGATGAGATGTTGGAGGAGTCCACCCTAGATGCCTTCACCAAGGTGGGTGTTCACCAAGGTAGGTGAGCCTTTGGGGCTGGGCTTGGCCCCTGGAGGGTAGCAACTGTATTCATTCATCTTTGTATTCTCTGAATAAATACTTAGTGCAGAAGGTAGCACTTATTAAATTCATTCCTCAATCAAATATTTATGAGCTAAATTTTTTTTTTTTTTTTTTTTTTTTTGAGACAGAGTCTGGCTCTGTCCCCCAGGCTAGAGTGCAGTGGCACCATCTCGGCTCACTGCAAGCTCTGCCTCCTGGGTTCACGCCATTCTCCTGCCTCAGCCTCCTGAGTAGCTGGGACTACAGGCGCCCACCACCACGCCCTGCTAATTTTTTTGTATTTTTAGTAAAGACAGGGTTTCACTATGTTGGCCAGGATGGTCTCGAACTCCTAACCTCGTGATCCGCCCACTTTGGTCTCCCAAAGTGCTAGGATTACAGGCTTGAGCCACTGCGCCCAGCCTATGAGCTAAATTTTTAAGGGCCAGTTCATGGGCTAGGACTTGGATCCAGGATACAGAACATTTCTCCAGTCTAGCTGTGGATTTTTAGAATCCAGATTTCAACATGACTGTGCTTATCTCAGGGTATGGCGACTTTTGTCTTCCAGACAGCCTCATCCAGCAGTACCTGAGGAATAAGGAGCCAGGCGCCTCCAAAGTGAATAAGCCAGTAGGGACAACCCTACAGTCAGGGAAGGGAGGTACTGTCTTGTCAGCATCGTGCAGTTATCACACACAATGAGCTTTAGGCCCTGTAAAGTCTCCAAGGAAGCACCTTTCCCAGAATCCTTTCATGTCTTAGAACCTTCTGAACCAAACACTGATTAGAAACACATGTCTAAAGGAAGGAGCATGCAAGGTGAACTCAGAGTTCAAGAAATGTTTTTTTGGATGGCAGTATAAAATTCCCAGGTAGGAAGCCACTTTCCCGCAGATGAGAGGCTGGCGGGACCCACTGGTGTAATGAATCACCTTCACTGCACGCCTGCAGCGGAGGTGACGTCTCCACTCTGCTGTGTTCTGTGATGCTCCTTCCAGGCCCGCTTCTCCATGACCCCCATTCCAGTCCCCTGTCCACCTGCACCTGCACCACCACAGGCCCTTCAGTAGAAGGAGGTGCCCTCATAGGCGAAGGCACCAGGGGATTGGGGGATCGGGGCTGGGCTGGGTGCTTGCAGCCGGCAGAACCAGAACTGCCGGAGGACATGTTTCAGGTGTGTGCGGAACTTGACCCCCACGAAGACATAGAGCACCGGGTTAAAGCAGCAGTGGGAGAAGGCGAGGTTGCGGCAGATGAGCAGGGCGTATTCTAGCTGCTGTTTGGCCTCGCAGCTCCGGATGATTTGGGTCCGAAACAGCGTCTGCAGAAACAGGGTGAAGTTGTAGGGACCCCAGCTGAGGAAGTAGGCCACCACGATGGCGAAGATGAGCTTGACTGTGCGGTGGCGCCGCTTGGAGCGTGAGCGGAACAGGGTCCTGAGGATTTCCACGTAGCAGAACAGGATAATCCCCAGCGAGAGCAGGAAGAAGAGGTTGTGCTGGTAGACCGAAGTGAGGTACCACGTGAGTTCGGAATAATCACAGCCTGAAGAAAGCACCTTGTGGAAGATGGTGTCGAGGATGGAGGACAGGATGCTGGCTACCCACACAGCCATGGTCACCAGCACCCGGCAGCGGAGGGTGGGGACGCGTAGGGTGGAGAGGGGGCTCACTACCGACAGGTAGCGGTGGATGGTCATGATGGTCAGGAAGAAGATGCTGCTGTAGAGGCTGATGGAGAAGATCATATTGAGGAGCTTGCAGAGGAAGTCTCCCAGCACCCAGCCCCAGTGGTATGGGGAGATCCACACAGGCAACAAGCAGGCGAACACCAGGTCTGAGAGGCACAGATTGAGGATGAAGATGTTGGTGAGGGACTCCAGGCTCTCATACTTCACCAGGACCCACAGCACTAGGCTGTTGCCCACTAGGCTGAGGAGAAACACCAGGCAGTACAGGACGGTGGTGGCGAGGGTAGCAAAAACCCAGGCCTGGTTCTCACATAGCTGGCTCTGAAGGTCATAGTAAAAAAAGGTGGTGCTCTCTGGGTTGCCTGAGGACTCCATCTGAACCAGATGGCAGGGACGTTTAGAACATCTGAAATGATAGAGACATGGAGTTTAAAGCCATGTGGTGGCTGGGTACAGTGGCTAACACCTGTAATCCCAGCACTTTGGAAAGGCCAAAGGGAGAGGATTGCTTGACCCCAGGAGTTTGAGACCATCCCAGGCAATATAGTGACACCCCTGTCTCTACAAAAAATTTAAGAATTACCCGGGTGTGGTGGCGCATGCCTATAGTCCCAGCTACTAAGGAAACTGGGGGGTGGGGAAAGATTGCTTGAGCCCAGGAGGGCGAGACTGCAGAGAGCTGTGATCACGCCACTGCACTCCAACCTAGGTGACAGAGAAAAACCATGTTTCAAAAACAAACAAAAAACCCAAAAAAGATGCCAGACTCTTAGTTGATTCCCTCCTGGATCAGAGAAAAGACCTGGAATGGGAAGGGGATTCTCTACAGAGTGTATTTTCCCCACAAGAGATAGCTTTGCAAGACCATTTCAAAATATTTCTATCTGTCATGTTGGTATCTTATTGCTACAAAGAGTCTATTCTATCAGGCTTAAGGGCTGCTTTAATATTAATGCTGGTCAGCTGTGCTGAATTACAAAAGGAGGAGCGTATAATGAGGCATGTCTGACCACCTCTTCCCATCATGGCCTGAACTAATGTTTCTTTAGAATGCCCTTCCTTGGCTGAGGAGTCCGTGCAGTTAGTTGTGGGGCTTAGAATTATATTTTTTATTTATACAACTTAAATGCTTGTTAAGACAAACACCAAGTAACCAATCAACACTTTTTAGAAAAATGAAACAAAATCCAGAGTCTACACAACATAACAATATTTAGGACACAATCCAAAGTTACTCAGCATATAAAGAAATAGGAAAACATGACCCATACTCAAAAGAAAAGACAATCAAGCAGCTGCCTGTGAGAGGGGCCACATGTTGGAATTTGTAAATATGTATCAAAATGTAACTATTATACCTGTTCCCAAGGAAATAAAGGAAACTATATTCATAACGAATGGAGAGATAGAAAGTCTCAGCAGAGAAAGAAAAGTTATATAAAAGGCCCAAAAGGAATTAGAAATCAATAACAAGATATCAAGAAAAGTTTCAATAATTTGGAAATAATTTAAAAAACCCCAGCACGTGTGACGTCATGGCGCCGTGCGTGGCAGCAGCGGCGCAGGGGGCGGGCCCGTGGCGCGGGGCCTGAGGAGGAAGTGGTGAGATTGTTGCTCCATCTGCGCCCAGAGAGGACACGGCTGCGTCGCGCTCCCCTGCAGTCCCCTCCATGTTCCCTGGCTCCACTGCTCCCCTCCTAAGGCTGCTGCTGTCTATGGAAGTAATGGAAGGACCCCTCAACCTGGCTCATCAGCAGAGCAGACGAGCAGACCGTTTATTAGCTGCAGGCAAATACGAAGAGGCTATTTCTTGTCACAAAAAGGCTGCGGCATATCTTTCTGAAGCCATGAAGCTGACACAATCTGAGCAGGCCCATCTTTCACTGGGATTGCAAAGGGATAGCCACATGAAACAGCTTCTCCTCATCCAAGAGAGATGGAAAAGGGCCCAGCGTGAGGAAAGATTGAAAGCCTAGCAGAACACAGACAAGGATGTAGCTGCCCATCTTCAGGCATCTCACAAACTCTCTGCCGAGGATGCAGAGGGCCAGAGCCTCCTTTCTCAGAAGTATAGCCCTTCCTCAGAGAAACGCCTGCCTGAGATTCAGGGGATCTTTGACAGGGATCCAGACATACTGCTATATTTACTTCAGCAAAAGAGTGAGCCAGCAGAGCCATGTATTGGAAGCAAAGCCCCAGAAGATGATAAAACAATTATATAGGAGCAGGCAACCAAAATTGCAGATTTGAAGAGGCATGTGGAATTCCTTGTGGCTGAGAATGAAAGATTAAGGAAAGAAAATAACTAAAGGCTGAAAAGGCCAGACTTCTAAAAAGGTCCAGTAGAAAAAAAGCTGGATGTAGATGCTGATTTTGTAGAAACGTCAGAGTTACGGAGCTTGCCGCCACATTCAGAAACTGCTACAGCCTCCTCATCCTGGCAGAAGTTTGCAGCAATGCTGGGAAAGCCAAGGACATTCCAATCCCCAGTCTTCCTCCCTTGGATTTGACATCTCCAGAACTTCCCCTTATGGAGCTCCCTGAGAATATTCTGAAAGGATTTATGAATAATTAAAATGGAAGGCCACAGAAGAGGGGAGAAGAGGAAATAATACAGTTTAATCCAGCAAAAATAAAAATATGAAAAGGGAAAACCACATAGAAGGGGCATCCTGGTCCCGGAAATGCTTCATCATCTGGTGGACTGTGGGAGAATAGGCATTGCCAGGACTTGGGAAACAGTCACTGTGAAATGCGTTGCATATCTCATTCACTGACTTGAGCTAATGATTCGAACTTGATAGACACTAAACTCATGGAGGTTCAGTTTCTCCTGATACAAACCAAATGGCCACTTGGAATAATTTTTTCAAGCAACAATTATTTTTCTTATCTTCAGGGTTAAAATTTATAAAATATGTGTAATTAATCTATAATGCCATAAATGATAATGCAAAACCTAAATAATACGATGGCCCGAGGGGCTGCCTTGTATTTGAAACATGCTTTCTGTCATGTATTGACTGTATGCATTTTGTTAATGCCCATTTTGTTTGTTTAAATAAGGTGTGTAAGATACGCACCTTATTTGTTAGTTGTAAGATACACACCTTAATTGTTAGTTATGGTTTTTTAAACAAATTACCAGTTTACATGATTAATCAGGGTGCATTTTAAGTTCTAATTTTGTTTATTGTATAATGCATCATTTGAAAATACCAAGGAGGAAATATCCTTTGTTTTTAATGATACATGAGTGGAAGTAATGCTAGTTGGCAGTATTTGATTGTAAGAAATCAATAAAGTAATTGTGTTTTATTGAAAAAAACCCAACTGACTTCTAGAATCTGAGTCAAAGAAGAAATCAAAAGGCAAAGTATAAAATATTTTGCATTGATAATAATGAAAATACCACATATCAAAATTCATGAAATGCAACTACAGCAGTACTTGGAGAGAAATTTATAGCTTTAAATGCTTGTATTAGAAAGAATAAATGTCTAAAATCTAAGACTTAAATCAGTGACATAAGCTAGAAATAGAAGAGCTAATTAAACTCAAAGT